>NW_021703776.1:91388318-91550439 GCF_005190385.1 Monodon monoceros
GCCTCAGTGCGCGCGCGCGAGGCCACAGCCGGGCGCTGGGTGGCGGGGAGGGGGCCGCGGACGGCGGGCGGCGGCGCGCGCACGACGCGCGCACGACGCGCTTGGTCCCGGTCCGGCTCCTTCCGGCGCTCCGCGCGGGGCCGTGCGTCTCGCGCACGTCGTCCTGCCGCCGGCGCGCGCGCCGCGTTCCTCTCGCGTCAGCCCGGCGGAGGGGCAGGCTGAAGGGCACGCGGGGCGGGGGAGGCGGAGGGAGGCAGAGGCTCCCTGAGGACACGCGCGGTGGCGCGGCGAGCGCGGCTCCCGGAGGAGGACAGCGGGCGCGTGCGAACAGCCGGCTCCGGCGTTTCTAAGTGAACGCAGAGGCCGGGGAAGTTACTGCGCAGTGAAAAGCGGCGCACGCTGCGTCTGTGCTCTGGCTCTCCGAACCGAGGAAATTAGAGCCCCGCCAGGGCCACCTCCCGACCGGGGGAGAATCTTAAATCAATTAGCAGCCGCCCCGCGACCTCCGTGGGTCCGAGCCTAGGATTAACAGCACAGCGAGCAGGCTATGCCCTGCTGTGGGGCAGGAGTGTGCTGGGGAGTCATTCAAACTTCCAAAACGTCCCACCCGAATTCCCACCGACCGGCCAGGAAATTAGTGTTGATGGAACCACTGGTGGGTGAAGGAGGTTGTTTCCAAGAGGAATTCATTTAATGGCTGTGAGCCGAGAGGGACCAGCCTTGAAATGTGGGTGGAGGAAGGACCAGAGAGGAACCCGGCATGTTTATAAACAACACGACTTAGATGCGAATATTTTCATGTTCCCAGTTTGGAAGATAAGGATAAAATTCTAAATGACAGTGACACCTCGGAAAGGGACTACTACAAAAACCAGATAATACGGTACTTGGCACATAATTAGGCCACTAATAAAATATATTTGAATGAAAGATGAGATTGATAAGAATAAAAACAGCTAACACATATCGAATAAAAGTAGATTGCCTTGTTATAATTACGCGAATTGGAAGGGATGTTAAGAATTATGGAATCACAGAACATTGTAAATCAACTATACTTCAATAAAATTATATATATATACATGCATATATATAGGAATTATGGAATCAGATATTTGTAGCTAAATTTCGCAAGCATTTCTGTCGTTGGTAAAATCCCTATAGCTCCCGTCTCATTCAGCCCCAGGGAGAGAACCACTGATCTAGTCTAGCCTTTTTTTTTTTTTTTTAATTTACTTATTTATTTTTGGCCGCATTGGGTCTTCGTTGCTGTGCGAGGGCTTTCTCTAGTTGCGGCGAGCAGGGGCTACTCTTTTGTTGCGGTGCGCGGGCTTCTCACTGCTGTGGCTTTTCTTTGTTGCGGAGCATGGGCTCTAGGTGTGCGGGCTTCGGTAGTTGTGGCACATGGGCTCAGTAGTTGTGGCTTGCAGGCTCAGTAGTTGTGGCGCACGGGCTTAGTTGCTCCGCGGCATGTGGGATCTTCCCGGACCAGGGCTCGAACCCATGTCTCCTGCATTGGCAAGTGGATTCTTAACCACTGCGCCACCAGGGAAGTCCCTAGTCTAGCCTTTTTATAATTGAGAAAAGTAATTAACTTGCCTAAAATCTCAGATCTGGGCTTGAGCTAAAGTTTTTAAGTGTCTTGTTTCTACAACCAGTCCTTTTTCTACCACACCATTGCTTGTCACATATTTTGCAGGAAAAGAAACACCTAGAAGTCAGAGTTGACCACAGAGGGAATGAGTTCGAAACATATTTCTACTGGTGAAAAAAGAAAAGTTACTGTAACTCTGGCATATGTTTAGAGGCATCCTGGATTCAGGTAGTGAAAAGAGCCTTACATTCAGACCCTGCTTTGTAGAAGCTGTGTGACCTTGGGCAAGTCACTCCATTTCTCTTGAATTAGATCCTTGAAGATCTCCTCAAAGAAAAATTATAGATAATAATATATTCCTTAACTACCTCACAGAGGCTTTATCAAAAGCAGAAGAGATCATGTATTTTTAAAAGTACACTGTAGAGGATGTGTGTTGTCATGGAAGTGCAGGCAGTGAAAGCTATCATGTTGGAGTTGGGGTGAGAAGGGTATCCACACAGGGACGTGCCCTGGTAGGGGGTGTTCTCAATGCTGGAAGGGCCGCCTGACCCTGGGATATCACCATGGGTGGAGTGAGGAAGGTGGTCAAGCAGAGGAGGAGGCAGCAGTGGTGTTGGGAGATTGGTTATGAACAAGAGGATTGATCCAGTAAGTAAATATATTAAGGAAAATGGGAGCCAATTTCTCACTGTTGAGGAAGAGATTACAAATATAGAAAGAAAACTAGAATGAATCTTTCGGTAGTGAACTGGTAATTGAGGTATCAATCTATTTCTATTTATAGAAATAAATATAGGTGTATAAGTACATGCACACTCTGTCCACTGAGAGGGTCTGGGGCACAACAAAATGATGAGTATATCTAGCCCAGATCTTGCCTTCTAAACACCATTCTCTTCATTTTTCTTCTTGGGAAAACGGCTGATTCCAGGACTGGAGAAGAGAAGTACAGGATGAGACTAGAGCCCCTAGTTGTGCCAGAAAAAAAGGGCATGTGCAAAGAATAATGGGGCATGTCAAAAGGACACAGGCCAACTTGTGTCCCAAATCTGGGACAAAATAAAAAATAATAATGTATTTAAACACATTGAATAACATAGGAAACCATACAGATGTAAATAACACAAATTGAAAGTTTGAAAAGGACTGGAATATTTGCAAAGTTTCAAAGTATCTCCCCATCAAATTCTTACTAATTACAAAGACAATTAAAGTAACTTTACAGTGGAGAAGTCTGGCAAGCACCATCTTAATCAAGGGATCAAGGGCAATCAGTAATGGGACAAATCAGAATCATGCACCACCTAATAGGATCCAGTGAGCATACTAGCATCACTTCTGTGTATTTTTGCCTGGTCCACTTAGTCAAGTCTCCAGTTTGGAAACACAGCTAGTTTCAAAGGCACATCAAAAAATCAGCAAGAATAAGAACACTATAAGGCATACAAATCTGTAAGGAAAGGTTAGAAAATTGTAAACACAAAGATTTGACCTGGAGAAGAAAAGAATGAAGGCTAGAACTCTGAATAATGCCAAAATTTTAGTGACAATCTCCATGCCTAGTAATTAAGAGCATGTGTTTGAATTCCACAATCTACTATCTCTGTGACAACTTACTAACTGTTGGGTTTTAGTTTTCTCATTTTAAGGGGTGATAAGAATATCTACCTCACACAGTTAGGTGCATTAAATGAGATAACAAAATGCAGGTCACAATTCTTAGTACATAGTAACCCATATAGCTATTAGCTATAATTATGAGTAATTATTTTACTTGTTTATTAATAATAATAAGACCGAAGAGCACCTAGAAAGTTACGAGGGAAGGCTAGGAGAGTATTATTATAAAAAAGGGGGAAGAGAATTTCAGAAAGAAAATATCCTGAGGGAGGGATACATTAGGAGATTGGGACTGACATATACACACTACTATATATAAAATAGATAACTAATAAGAACCTACTGTATAGCACAGGGAACTCTACTCAATACTCTGTTATGGCCTATATGGGAAAAGAATCTAAAAAGAGAGTGGGGGGCTTCCCTGGTGGCGCAGTGGTTGAGAGTCCGCCTGCCGATGCAGGGGACACAGGTTCGTGCCCCGGACCAGGAAGATCCCACATGCCGCGGAGCGGCTGGGCCCGTGACCCATGGCCGCTGAGCCTGCGCGTCCCGCAACGGGAGAGGCCACAACAGTGAGAGGCCCGCGTACCACAAAATAAATAAATAATAAATAAATAATAAAATAAAAAGATAGTGGGTATATGTATTTGTATAACTGATTCACTTTGCTGTACACCTGAAACTAACACAACAATGTAAATCAACTATACTCCAATAAAAAATTAAAAAAAGAAAATCTTGAGGAGAGACACCCAGCTCCATGTCAGCATTGGTTGGCAACGACTGTGGAGATACCTCTCTGCCTTTCTCCTTTGCAGGTACCTACCATACATCTTCCTTAATTTTCATATCAAATTGAAGTCACTCTGTGGATTGTTTTTAACACTCCACTTGTCCATAAACCCTCATTTCTTTAAAAAGAAATGTTTGCTCCAGCCTAACAACTCTGCTTCCCACTACTACCAATACTGGTCTATCTCCATGACCATGTCTGCTATTCCCTTCCTCAGTATTCCCTCTCCTTCCTTTTTCTTCAAAACACTGTTCATGACTTCCCCAATGCAGGGGACACGGGTTCGAGCCCTGGTCCGGGAAGATCCCACATGCCGCGGAGCAACTAAGCCCGTGTGCCACAACTACTGAGCCGGGGCTCTAGAGCCTGCGAGCCACAACTACTGAGCCCATGCTCCACAACTACTGAAGCCTGCGTGCCTAGAGCCTGTGCTCTGCAACAAGAGAAGCCACCGCAATGAGAAGCCCGCGCACCTCAATGAAGAGCAGCCCCCCTCGCCGCAACTAGAGAAAGCCCGCACGCAGCAACGAAGACCCAACGCAGCCAAAAATAAATAAATAAAAATTTAAAAAAATAAAGAAAGGAACATGGTAGAATCAGAGCACTGGGAAGGTGGGTTTTGAACAGTGTTTTCTTTTTTGTTTGTTTTTTTAATTAATTAATTTTTATTTTTGGCTGCGTTGGGTCTTCGTGGCTGCACGTGGGCTTTCTCTAGTTGTGGTGAGCGGGGGCTACTCCTCATTGCGGTGCGCGGGCTTCTCATTGCCGTGGCTTCTTGTTGCAGAGCACGGGCTGTAGATGCGTGGGCTTCAGTAGCTGTGGCACACGGTCTCAGTAGTTGTGGCTCACGGGGCTCTAGAGCGCAGGCTCAGTAGTTGTGGTGCATGGGTTTAGTTGCTCCGCGGCAAGTGGGGTCTTCCCGGACCAGGGCTTGAACCAGTGTCCCCTGCACTGGCAGGCGGATTCTTTTTTTCTTCTTCTTTTTTTAACATCTTTACTGGAGTATAATTGCTTTACAGTGGTGTGTTAGTTTCTGCTTTATAACAGTGAATCAGCTATACATATACATATATCCCCATATCTCCTCCCTCTTGTGTCTCCCTCCCTCCCACGCTCCCTTTCCCACCCCTCTAGGTTGTCACAAAGCACCAAGCTATGTCTCTGTGCTATGTGGCTGCTTCCCACTAGCTATTTATTTTACATTTGGTAGTATATATAAGTCCATGCCACTCTCTCACTTCGTCCCAGCTTCCCCTTCCCCTTCCCCATGTCCTCAAGTCCATTCTCTATGTCTGCATCTTTATTCCTGTCCTGGCAGGCAGATTCTTAACCACTGTACCACCAGTGAAGCCCATAACATGTTCCTTTCTATAAGTAAAATTTAATTTGCTATTACTTGTGTGCTCCTCAGGTCTTCAGTCAGTGCCTATACTTTTTTTTTCCTAGAGGATATTTACTTTTCTTCTTACACATTCAGAAACAGAAGGCGCTTGTTTCCGAAACGCTATCCATACTTGAAGAAAAAACAGAATCATTAGAAAAAAATGTTAACAAAAGAAAGGAAATGGTAGAGTATTTAGCTGTAGATCTGGTCACTTCTTTGGTGAAGAAAGTTATAGACTTTTGGCCTATGCAATGCAATTTGAGGATCCTGAAAGAAATTACCCACCCCAAGTGGTTTTCTTTATCGGTCTGCCAGGGTGCATAAAATTCCCACTTTTACAGTCATCCCTTCAAGGTGGGGTAGAGGGTCCTGAGCAAATACAGATATACCAAGTGTGAGAGGTATCCCACTGATGGTGATTTCTGTGGAACACTAACACCCACAGTAAGAAATATCCTGGGGGTGGGATGAATTGGGAGATTGGGATTGACATGTATACACTGATGTGTATAAAATGGATGACTAATAAGAACCTGCTATATAAATAAATAAATAAAATTCAAAACTTAAAAAAAAAAAGAGAGATTCTGGGGACTGAAGGTTTCCATAGTCAAGTAAGTTTGGACAAGGCTACATACTGTGACTTCTGCAGTTAAAAGAAAAAAGAAAAGAAAAGAAAATCTGGAGCCTCTGTAATTTTGACTCTGCATCTCCCAAAATCATTTGACCTCTTAATGTGTTGAAGTTTTCTTTTCTCATAATAACTATTAATGTCCCACAGGATAAACGTATTCTGGGAACGCTACCTTGAACCACTGACGTGTCTTAAATGATAGTGGTTTGCTCTTGTGTAGCACTTTATGCTACTTGATCCTCACAATAGCCTGTTCACCAGATTAACTAGAGTAAGCAGGGAACAGCCTGCTTCAAGTTGTAGGAGAAGATAGAAAATTTGATTTTACAGAGCTGAAGGGAAGAGGAAATGTCTGGTTAGAAAACATCACCTGGACTTCTCTGGTGGCACAGTGGTTAAGAATCCGCCTGCCAATGCAGGGGACATGGGTTCGAGCCCTGGTCCGGGAAGATCCCACATGCTGCAGAGCAACTAAGCCCGTGCTGCACAGCTACTGAGCCTGCGCTCTAGAACCCACGTACCACAACTACTGAGCCTGCGCTCCACAACTACTGAAACCCGCGCGCCTAGAGCCCGTGTTAAAAAAAAAAAAAAGGAAAAAGGGATGGGGAACAGGAGAGAGGAGGAACACTGTTTTAGATAAAAGTCTTAAGAAAATAACCAAATATAAATAGATAGGTAGATAGATGATGGATGATAGATAGATAAAGGACATATTACTCAGCCATAAGAAAGAATGAAATAATGCCATTGCAGCAACATGGATGGACCTAGAGATTATTATACTAAGTGAAGTAAGCCAGACAGAGAAAGACAAACATCATATGATATCGCTTTATATGTGGAATCTAAAAAAAAAACATACAGATGAACTTACTTACAAAACAGAAATAGACGACAGGCATAGAAAACAAACTTATGGTTATCAAAGGAGAAGGGATAAATTAGGAGGTTGGGATCAATAGATACACACTACTGTATATAAAATAGATAACCAACAAGGACTTACTGTATAGATCAGGGAACTATCCTCAGTATTTTGTAATAACCTATAAGGGAAAAGAATCTGAGAAAAAATATATATATACATATATCTGAATCACTTTGCTGTACACCTGCTGTTCACAACATTGTAAACCAACTATACTTCAATAAAAAGAAAAGAAAATAACTAAATATAATTTATGAACTTTGATCCTGATTCAAAAAAATCTAGAAAATACAGTTTGGGGGATAATTGGGGACATCTTAATATAACGTGGGTATTAGATGACATTAAGTATACATTAATTTTCTTTGCTGTGTTACAGTATTGTGGTTTTGTAAAAGAATGTCCTTATTTTTAGGAGACACATGCTAAGGCTTGAAAGGTAAAGCATTATGAATATGTCAGCATTTGCTTCGAAAGGCTCAGCAAAAAAAAAAAAAAGAGGAAAAGAAAGATGGAGATGAATGAAGCAAATACAATAATATTAACAATTGCTGAATCTAGGTAATGACGTGTATATGAGTGTTCATGGTACTAGCCTTTCAGCTTTTCTGTATTTTTGTAATTTTCCATAAGTTTAAAAGTCTAACCTTTCCTGAGTCTGTTCTGAAGTTAAATAAATGATATTTTTGTAGTGGATAATACCTTCTAGAGTTACACCTGTCTTTCATAAATCAAAGTGCTATGCGATTATTATTTTGTTTAAGCTTCACAACCCAAAGGGTTATGAAATAAGAGGTAGAATTTGACCCTTCTGAAGAGGAATAGGGAGGGGCACATTTTACAGAGAAAGTTTCCTAAATGCTCCTAATGCTGTGTCCCCACCACTCCACCCCTTGTCTAATGAGATGATGTTACTCACGGGCGTGTGCCCCATGTGTTGATAACCACTCTGTTAGACTAGTCTCCATACAAAAACCTCCACCCGTGGGACTCCCCCAGTGGTGCAGTGGATAAGATTCTGCGCTCCCAATGCAGGGGGCCCGGGTTCGATCCCTGATTGGAGAACTAGATCCCACATGCATGCCACAACCGAGTTTGCATGCTGCAACTAAGGAGCCCACATGCCGCAACTAAGGAGCCCACATGCCACAACTAAGGAGCCCACATGCCACAAATAAAGAGCCCGCCTTCTGCAACTAAGACCCGGTACAACCAAATAAATAAATAAATATTTTTTTTAAAAAAGAAAAGCTCCACCTGTGCCCCACTCTAACCATGAGGAAAAACATCAGGCAAATTCCAATAAAGAAGCATTTTACAAAATACCTGAGAAGTACTCCCCAAAACTGTCAAGGTCATGAAAAACAAGAAAAGCCTGAGAAACTGTCTCAGCCAAGAGGAGCCTAAGGAAACATGACAATTAAATGTAATGTAGTGTGCTAGATGGGATCCTGGAAAAGAAACAGGACATTAGGTTAAAACTAAAAAAAAATGAATAAACCATGAGCTTTAGTTAATTATGATGCATCAATATCAGTTTGTTAATTGTAGCAAATGTATTGGACAAGTGGAGGATGTTAATAATAGGGGAAACTTGGTACCTGCGTATGGGAATTCTATATTATCTTCTCAATTTTTCTGTTCTTTCAGGGGCCTAGAGCTTAGAGGTATCCCATAATCACAAATGCTTTGGATTTGTTATTATTTTGGTCTATCAAAAAGTTCTTGTGGGGCTTCCCTAGTGGCGCAGTGGTTGAGAGTCCGCCTGCCGATGCAGGGGACACGGGTTCGTGCCCCGGTCCGGGAAGATCCCACATGCTGCGGAGCGGCTGGGCCCGTGAGCCATGGCTGCTGAGCCTGCGCGTCCGGAGCCTGTGCTCCGCAACGGGAGAGGCCACAACAGTGAGAGGCCCGCGTACCGCAAAAAAAAAAAAAAAGCTCTTGTGTACATTACCTACAAAATCTCCATGTTTCAATTACCAACCCATTTACTAAAAAATAGTTACAGGGGACACTAGATCATGGTTTCCCATTCTGAGTTCTTTGGTACTTCGATGCAGTTGGAGATGATGCACCTGGTGGGGTGAGCAACATGTTATTAACAATGATTCAGTCTGGAAACTTATGCATGTCTGGGTCTGTGTGTATTGTGTACTTGTTATTAGCCCGAGAGGTTGGCAAAATTTTTAAGTATGTATTCATCCATTCATTTATTATTGAGTGTCTACTCCATACATCTGGTAGTTGCTAAGAACACAAGAATAAAAGACACATCCCCTGTCCTCAGTGGGCTCTTACCATAAAAGAGATAAACAAGCAAATATAAAATTCTAACATAATATGCTAAGAGTTTTGATGGAGAAAAACACAAAGAGCTGTGGCAGCACATAGGAAGGACATCTAACCTGGACTGGGGTTGATCAGGGAATGTTTAGTCCAAAAGGACAGACAAATATTGAAATAAATTCTATGTCCTTCACCATCCTTATTTATGAAATAGTAAAAATTTTACTTTCCAAGCAGTATAAAGAAGTTTCACTCCCACCTCAAGTAGAAGTGGGAGGTGTGTGTGTGTGTGTGTGTGTGTGTGTGTGTGTGTGTGTATATACATGTTTTTGGTTTTTCAGGTTATAAGAAGCAAACCAAATAATCAAGGTAGTACTTACTAGTAATGAGGCTGGGGTGTGTATCTTTAAAGGGGACTGAATGAGAGGCAGTGGCAAAAATTTCTCGTATAACAACAACACCAAACACTTATTAAGCATTCAAGGTGGTGTGTTTAGCAATGCTATAAGTATAAAGAAAAATTTAATAAATAGAAAAATTTGATAAATAGAGAATTATGGACACGTTCTTCTTTTTTTTTTTTTGGCCATGCCACACGGCTCGCAGGATCTTAGTTCCCCAACCAGGGATTGAACCCGCACCCTCCGCAGTGAAAGCACCAAATCCTAACCACTGGACCACCAGGGAATTCCTCAGTGGACAACTTCTTAATAAATTTTGTTTGCATCCTTATTTCAGAGGTGATTCCTCCTTGTTTCTGATTGATGCAGTTAGCAGTCACTCCTAAAGATCAATAAACAAATATTTTTAAAATGCAAAGAATCTCTTTCAAATTGAACCCAAATGACAAGTAATTCTTTTGTGACCTGAAAATTGCAGCACGAATATATATGTAATAAGTTTGGATATTGTTCATTGTCTTTGAATTCTTCATATATGACTTATAAATCTTTTGCCTATGGATAACTAATTTACAACCTATTAAGTCTGTAGATTTAATTAAATTGTGAGTCCTGCCTCTTAATTTTATTGCCTCACATATTTATTCTTTTATAGGTTGTAATTAAGAAATTAACATTAAAACCAAAATGGGTTTTAAGTTTAAGTTTTGTTTTCTAATTGCACAAAAGCTACAAAATACTACTAAATAACTTTCTTCATAGTATTAGAGATAGAGTTTAGAATTCCCAGCTATCTTTTCCTTAAGTACTTAAAAATAGGAATTAATGTATAGTCAGCCTGAATATGCAGGGCCAGTCATGGGAAAGAAGCTTATATTCTCTTATGTTTCAGGAAAAAATAGCTTTAAAGATGATTTTTAACAAAAATACTAAAAAGAATTACCTTAGAAAAGAATTACCTGCAGAAACAAAAGTAAGTTTGGTTAATAAGATTTTACTGAGGTCTGTTTCATATAAGGCAGTATACTGGATGCCATGAAGAAAATGAAAGAAATGTATAAATGGTTCCTGTTTTAAGAAACTTATAATTTACAAGAGTAAAAAGATAGTGAGCAAAGAGTTAATCATGTGGTACACAGGCAGCCCTGAAAATCCAAGATTTTCAAAGGACGTGGTGAAAAGAACATTCAGTCAAGAACAAACACAGAATTTCAGCACAGATTTGTATAAAAGCTGTGAGGAAGACCAAAGCCTAGGATGAGCTGGGCCTTGCCAAAAGAAATTCAGGACAACTAAAAGGACTCTTTAATCTATATTTAGAGTGAGAAAAAGAACAAGGAAGGTGTAGGCATGATGGTAGGGGCGGATGGCGTAATATTGACAGATGATAAAGCAAAATTCTCAACATCTATTTAATTTTCATCTCTTATCAGAAGATGTCTTTGGAGCTAGAAAATAGTCTCTGCCAAAAAAAAAAAAAAAATGGTATGTGAAACTATGTATGGATTTGACCCACTTGTTTGTAGCAGCATGGGAAGATTAGAAAGGTTCTCTATTTGAAACTAGATTTAGCTTATTGAGTGGGCCAGAGGGAAGTATCAAAGTACAGGAGAGGCGGAGGCAGGTGGTTCTAGAGACACAGATCCAGGTGCAGATGCATGATGGATCAGTTTATCTACCGGAAATGGGAAAACCAGATGACAATGCAAAGAAAGCTGTTGGTGGTAGGACCAGAAAGACAAGGTAGCAGAGAATGGAATCTAGAGCTAGTATTTATATACATATAAAACAACCTTAATGAGAGTAGTATTTTGATCCTTGGACTTTTCTAATGTGGAAAATAGGACAATTGCTAAGGCTATGCTGCTAGCAAGAGGAACAGGTGAGATTTGACCCCAGGTCCAAATGACTTCACAGTCTCTTTCCTCTGTATGCTGAAGATAGCCCAATAATATGGAATCCCAAGGATAATAAACTTAAAAGTCAAAGGCACCCATTGGCATCAAGGAAGTCTGTGAGCAGCTATGAGGGCTCCTGTCTTGGGACTGGAGTTTAGGAGTTGGGTGACCTTCTCTGGGCAAAGAGACTGGCAGGAAGAAAGTTAGGTACTAGGCCTATGTGATCTTGGATATATCAAAAGAATGACCTGTCACAGGGACTACGACAGAGGCCAGGAATTAGAAATACAATTCAAGGAAGGATGACTTGTTGCTGAGCTGCTTAAGTACTTCCTGCTAAGATGCACGTGCAACTGGTAGAATGGTAAAGGGAAATCCCAGGATTGTAACTGAGCAGAAGGCCAGGAGAGCAACCTGTCAGATGAGAAAGGAGGACAGAAGGACAGGAAGACAAGAGGAAGGTTTCCAGGGACTAAAAAATAATGAAACTGACAAGTTGCTTGAAATGATCTTTTTAACATTAGAACAAAAAACTGATGTCAGACATAGTTGCTCATTGGGGCCAATTAAAATTAATGAGTAAGCACTTAGAAAATAAGCAAATTAAAATAGAAGTTTATTTATTTATTTATTTACTTTTAATTTAGTTTTTTGGCTGCTCTAGGATACTAGTTCCCCGACCAGCAACTGCACCCGGGACCTCAGCAGTGAAAGCACGGAATCCCAACCACTGGACCGCAGGGGAATTACCAAGCTGATTTTAACTTTAGGACAAACTAAAGTTGTGAGAGAAAGGAAACAGAGTACACTATGGGGTTCTATAGTGAATCCTATTTAAACTCTGATTATTGATTTTTTTTTTTTTTTTTTTTTTTTTTTTGCAGTACGCGGGACTCTCACTGTTGTGGCCTCTCCCGTTGCGGAGCACAGGCTCTGGATGCGCAGGCTCAGCGGCCGTGGCTCACGGGCCCAGCCGCTCCGCGGCATGTGGGATCTTCCCGGACCGGGGCATGAACCCGTGTCCCCTGCATCGGCAGGTGGACTCTAAACCACTGTGCCACCAAGGAAGCCCCTGATTACTGATTTTTTAAAATTGTAATATAACTGTATTTAGAAGATGGAAAGAACAGAAGAGGGGGAGGATGGATTGAAAGAGTTAAATCCTCAATAACAATAACAGGAAGTCAATAGGTAATGTCCAAAATTGATAAATAGTCATATAAGTATTTTATTTAGAAATATGGAGTTAAATAACAGAAAAGTGGTTAAAAGAGTTCAAAGTAGTTGCCAGTAGAGGATGGGCCTGGATGGCATGGAGGTGGGGAGCAAAGGTAGAGCAATGACAGCAGAGGACTGCTTTTTTCACTGTAAGTCATTTCGTACTATTTGATTTATCACTTACATCCTTGTATTATTATGAAAAAATTGCTAACTTTTTAAAAGCAGGTGGGATTTGATTGACTGAAAAAGGGAAAGGGGAACCACACCCAAACTAATTGTGGATCTTCCCAAGAAAGCTTCAGAGAAGCTTCAAGCTCTAGTCAATATAGTTAAAGACAAGGAGTGAGCCGTGGGACAATCATCAGATAACTCATTAAAGAACTTCTGAACCACCTGGAACAGGTGTACCCTCCCCTTTCCTCCTCAGACACGGAGTTGCTGGCGGCAGCAGCTTTGCCCTAGGCCAATAGTTGTCAGACTACTGGGCTTGTTTTCAGGCTTGTTAAAACCCAGATTGCTGAGCCTCACCCCCAGAGTTTCAGTAGGTCTAGGGTGGGGCAGAGAATTTGCATTTCTAACAAGTTCCCAGGTGATGTTTAGGCTGCGGCTGGTCTGGTAACACACTGAGAACCCCTGATCTAGGCAGAAGCTAGAACTGCTCTCTAAAGACAGTGGGCAGCATGCCTAAGGAGGGGTCCTAATAAGGGTACTGAGGGCTGAGAGAGAAATGCAGCAGAGCTTAGGTAACTCCAGGCCTCCACAACAGACGCCAGGAAAAAGAAGGAAGAGAAGAAGGAGTAAAAGATAAGGACAGAAATACACTGAGCTGCTCTTTTCCCAGAATAAAGCCCTTCTTCCTTTGATAAATGAGAAGTCCCCCAACCTGCGGGCCTGATACTCACAGACCTGATCTGAATGCCTGTAAGCACTCCCTGGCCCACCTACCTAAAACTCACACATTAAGGGCTCCCATTCAAGGAAGAACCATGTGGATAAACTGCAGAAAAAGCCCAAACCAGCTCATACTAATAAAGAGAAATGTGTATTATAAATGTGAAGGGACAAAAAGGCATGTGAGGAAAATCAACGGTGTAAAAGAGAAGGACTAATGTGGAAAACAAACACACAAAGAAACAACAACTCACCCTAGAGGAAGCATAATTCACGAACACAAGAGAAATATACCTTTTTCTTAATTCTAATGAGTAGCCTCAGAGAAAGTTGAGAGCAAATTTCAAGAAAAAAGAGTAAGCTGCTATGAAACAGGAACCTTCATAGCTCCTTCAGAATTCCTCACAGAGTTTGAGGAACCTAAAAATTATGACTATTAGAGTAAAAGAAAAAAAGTGAAGGAGTGAAATAATGAATGAACAAAGCTAAAGGCCAAATTAGTGATCTGGAAGATAAACCTAAGGACATCTCCCAGAACATAATGCAAAAAAGACAAGCAAATAGGAGATATGTGAGGGAAATTGAGACACAGAAGATGAAGAAAGTCCAATATTTATCAAATGGAAGTTCTGCAAGGAAAGAAAACAAAGAGGGGAGAAAAATCAAAGAAACAATAAGGAGAAAATCCCCTAAGCTTAGGAATGAAATGAATTATTTCAGATTAAAAGGGCCCACTGAATGCCAAAGCAAAGCCATTATAATGAGACCCACAGGGAGGTGTCCTTGGTGAAAATCCAGAATAAAATTCAGATTAAAATTTATGTATGTATGTATTTATATTCAAAGTTTCTAGAAAGAGAAAGCATGTTACCTGCCAAGGAATAAGAATCAGTCTGACTTCAGACTTATCAACATGGCTAGATGCTTGAATGTCTTCTAAGTGGGTCCAGGTTCATAATTTGTAGGGCTCAGAGAAAATGAAAATGTGGCATTCCATAAAAAATTATTAAGAATTTCAAGATGGTGACAGCAGAGACTTAAACCAAACAAGGGCCCTTTTAAGCACAGAGCCTCATTAATCTGTGCTTCCTTTATTTCAGGCCATTCTCGGCTTCCAATGCTTGTTGTATTTCATGCCACTCTCTTTCTTGGGGTGGACAGGTCTCATGCCAGTGAAGGCAGCCCTGCTTCCAGGTTCTGAGAAGCAAAGACTTTGAACCTAAAATCCTATACTCAGCCAAACTGTCAATTAAGTAGAAGTGCAAACAGATGTTTTTGGACTTGTAAGAATTTAGAAAATTTGACACCTACCCTATGTGAAAAAAGTATCTGAGTAGTTTTCAAAAACAAACAAACAAAAAACAAAAACCCCAGAGCTTCCAGAAAAACAAATCAAAGACTCTAAGAAATACAGTGGCTTGAAATACCAGAAACAGTGTTAGCTGAGAATGACCTAGAAGTAAAGGAAGTTTAAAAAATAGGGGATACATTAGGCATTGATGCATAAATAATTTTTCTTTAAGCTTCAAAGATTTAATGACATTGGATTACATTCCTTCCCTGCCAATCATTGTTGGTTCAGTGATGAATAATATTTAAATAATTATAATATTGTAATGGCTTTTTAAATGATTTTTATTTTTACAATCAATCTATAGTCAAAACACAGAAAACGTTACCTATGGTCACAGAATGTAAATATTTTAAATCTTGATAATGTAAAAAAAAAAGTCTAATAAAGAAATGAGAGGCAGATGAGAAAAGAAAGGAAATGAAAGTGTGCAAATTTCTTCATCTATCAGCAGAGAGTCAATAGGATCTGCCTGAATTTGATAAACCCAGAAATAAAGGTTTTAGTATTTTATGTGAAGTTGTAAGATATCCCACAGAAGAACTAAAGAACTGAAAGAACATATCTAATAAAAACTGGTTAGAGAAAGTAGGCAGCATTATAGATGTGTTAAATTCTTCATTTGCACAGCAAGGAATTAGTAGATACTTTCTACATTGATAAATCAGGAAAGAAAGTCATAAACAAATTATCTGGGGTTCTATAATAACCACCATAAAACGTAAAACAGAAAATCTTTACAATGGGGGCTTCTAAGGAGTGAGTCTTAGGGATCCATTTGGGGAAGGGAATGTGATGTTTATTTTCCATCTTATACTTTTATTTTATACTTTTCTGGATCGTTCTAATTTTGCTATGTGCATGCATTGTTTCTATAATTACAAGTCAGTTAAGCAAAAAAAAGGCAACGAGAGAGAGAGGGATCAGTAGCAGCCATTACGGCTTGAACTTATCTTTCTTTCCTGGTTACTAGACTGGTAGATCACGGGAACTCACTACACCATGTCCCACTCCCTCTTCTAGGAGCCAGGGGTGCAGCAGTGAACTTTAAAATTAAAACAAAACAAGTAACTGAAAAAAAAAAACAAAAAAAACAAGTAACTGTCCTCATGGAACTTGCATCCTAGTGTAGGAAGCTGACATCCTAGGTGATAAGGTCTAAATAAACTTCAATTAAGGAAAGGCCAAGGGGATAACTGGGTGGTAGTTTTAGATTGAGGGAAGGCCTCATGAGAAAGTGACTAAATGACTAAGACGTGAAAGTGATGAGGGACTGGTCATCTGGCTACCTGGGGAAAGCATTCCAGACAGAAGAGCTAGTACAAAGGTCCTGGGGCAGGAATACACCCTGTAAGTTCCAGGAACAGCAAGGAGACCAGAGTGGCTGGAGTGGAGAAAGCAAAAGGGAGTGTTGTGGGGGCAAGAATATGAGAGAGGAAAGGGGATAGGAGCTAATACACCATCAAAATTTCCTTCTAACTATATGGGGCATTTATAATTCTATAAACTGCATTATCAAGCATATTCTTGACAGGCAAGAACTATCACTTCAACTAGGCATTGATGAGAACCAAATCACCTGTGTACAAATTTATATGCCTGATGAGTGAAAGAATTTTCCAGACTAGCTTCTGGCTCCATACATTTAAAAACCTAGTTTCTCCTCCTTTATTCACATGTTTCATATCAAATTACTAATTCTAACCCTGCATCTTCCTGACATGAAACATGGTGAATCAACAAAGTGGGCAATGGGAGTGTACCTGCTTCACAGTTGTGTGATGAAGCTGGTTCATTGTGGCTCACAGGAGTACATTGGTAGGTTTTCAGGAATTTGGTGAGTCAGTTGTTAAACAGAGACATTATTAAAAATTAAATAATATAAACTTCCAATTAAATAAATAATAATAAAACCAAAGATAATAAATACTCAACACTCATCATATTCCAATTATCTCACTATGTTTTACCATTACTATGCTCTTAAGGCTGTTTACATCTATTGAATCTGTA
The DNA here is from genome assembly GCF_005190385.1 of Monodon monoceros. Classification (NCBI taxonomy): domain Eukaryota; kingdom Metazoa; phylum Chordata; class Mammalia; order Artiodactyla; family Monodontidae; genus Monodon; species Monodon monoceros. Next base: position 91,405,342 of record NW_021703776.1, read on the forward strand.
TGATGCAAATACTACCTAATGGTGTATACTCTTCCCAACTCCACTTACAGTGATGTCACATTGACAGCTTGAAATGGGCCACGGTGGGAGTATTTACACCATAGAAATCGGCAAACTTTACAAATCCAGTTGCTAAACATTTACTAGTACACCACCACCTGGTAGCCATTCCTACCCCAGGACGGCTAGCCAGATCTGACTACAACCTATGTGCCTATGTTCCACAAAAACAAAAAATGAAACCCCAACTCAAATTTCCCTTAGCTGTGGCCACTCTCCCATCACTCAACAGGAGGAGAAGTGTGATGGAGAAGCAGTCGGAGTGGAAAGAGGCAGTGGTTTCAACCAACTGCAGTTAAAATATCTTTTGCAAATTTTTAAAAAACAAGATTATGTGAACACTTTGCTAGGGCACCTCCTCAGGCATTGGAGGAAGCTCCAAAAAGTTAAGGGCCCTGAAATGTAAACTCCATTAGCTTCATGGTAAATCTGCCTCTGCTCCAGAACTTTCTAGATGTTTCTACTGTCAACAATGGCTCCTGCCCAGGGCCAAATTTAGGGCTGGAGGCAAGTGGGGTGTGGGGACATCGAGAGCCCTGGCACCAGACACTTTCTCCATGCTCTTTTCTAGGACTGCCCAGTGGCTCTCGTGCACATGCTCTGGAAGTACTTTGCATTTCCCCTGCACTCTTTCTGTCTGAAAGCAATGCCCTTGTGGCATGTATTTCTTAGGCTTAGTTGCCACATCTGTATTAATTTGCTACGACTGCTGCAACAAAATGCCATAGACTGGGAACTGTAAACAGTGGAAATCATTTTCTCATGGTTCTAGAGGCTAGAAGTCCAAGATCAAGGTGTTGGCAGGACTGTTTTCTTCTGAGGCCTCTTTCCTTGGCCTGAAGACAAACATCCTCCTGCCTCTTCACATGGCTGTCCCTCTGTGCTCTCATGCTCCTGGTGCCTCTCTCTGTGTCCAAAATTTCCTCTTCTTATAAGGACACCAGTAAGACTGGATTAGGACAGACTCCAAAGACCTCATTTGAACTTAATCGTCTCTTTAAAGATTTTATCTTTAAATACAGTCACATTCTGAGGTACTGGGGGTTAGGACTTCAACAGCTGAATTGGAGGGGGAACACAATTCATCCCATAATACTATCCTCCCTGGAGACACTAAGCCTCAGAGTCTTATCCTAGCATTAATAATAAAAAGACTGCTAAAGGACCTGACTTATCAAGAAGGAAAATACAGCAGTAAGCATTTCAAAATCTATCACACTTACAGAATTATTCAGTAGAGATACATAGAGAATAGGGTCAGAACTAGGGCCAGTGTCTGGAAGCTACAGGGAAGCAGGTTTTAGTTTTGTGTGAAAGTGCTGTGCAGAAGTGGTTCTGCCTGGTACCCAAAGAACTCTCCATCACCTGATGCACTCAAATAGAACTCAGTTGTCAGAGAGAGGTGCCCGATCAGAAGCTGGAAAACTAGTCAGAGGGTATTCACACACCAGATAAGGTTTTGAATTAGATGACCTTCAAAACCCTACTAACCCCATATTCCCCAATTTTTTTCACAACCAAGATGGCAAACACAGCACTAGATTTAGCAAATCTCTTATTTAAAAAATGTAGAATAGGTTATAATTCAAAACATACTTCATAACTTAGAATTATGGCTAAGTAATTTTAAGTCATTTTCCTTTAACATTTTATCTGGGAAAGATCTGAAATGATTGAAAAGCAAAACAGAAACAAAATTTCCCAAGCTCCAAGATTTGAAATTCAAGAAAAAGATTCCAGATCTCAGCATGAAATGATCCAAAATAGGCAATATAATTTTCACATCTCTTGGAAAAATACTGAGTCATATCGTCCACCCACATCTTACAAAAATAACAGAAGTCCAATGATTCAAGCAAGATACACTCTGCCATTGTCTGAAGGAAATATTTGAGTCATTCAGGAAAATGAGAAGCAAAGTCCTGTCAGTGACAAAAGTTTAAATTCCACGTCCCAAGGAAAATTTTGGAGTGAGGAATTCTTTCCAGCTTCAGACATGCTTTTTCCTCGTACCCTGGGATACCCGAGGGCCAGAAATCGCCCTCTGCCATGAGAACAACACAGAGCACTTGTTGAACAGGCAGAGCACGGCCAGGAGTCCAGTGAGCAGTGACTAAGACTCGATAAATGGTCCCCAGGGAGAAGGTTAAACGTCCTGGATGAAGGGTGCAAAAGTCTTGCTAGAGACCCTCACGACCCACAGGGCAGCTGGAGGCCACACCTCATCCACCCTCTGAACTCCCTTCCTCTCCCAGACTTCCTCTGTCTTTTTCTGGACTCAGAAGCCGCAGCCTAGCCCTCCACCCATGTCTGTATAACCCCTGCCCTCCCTCTTGCCAAGCCTGTTTGGTGCCTTATCCCCCTTCCTTGCTTGTACATCCTTGCTCTCCTGTTCCCCATTAACCCTTTTCTCTCCCTTCCTGCAAGCCCAGTTTTCCTTGAGCACTGCCTAGCAGAGGGTCTGATGGCAGTAACTGTCCAAGAAGTGTCTGACCTGGAGAAAATGACAACAAAGCCAGAGGGATTCTAAACAAGGTGTCACTCCTCTAGGAACTGATCTAGCCATCTCCTTCTTCCATGAGAACTTGGGTGCCTCTCTTCCCTCATTATCCATCATTATCCAATCCCTGGTATTCTGTTTGCATCATAAGGACTTCACTGAAATGCCTCCATCACCCCCGTCAAATGAATAAAAAAGAGTCTTTACCAGGCCCTATGAATTCTTTCTTTAAAAATGTTTCTCTCACTGACCCTCTCCCTCCCATCCCCTCCTTCCTTCCTACCACACACCTGGATTCTGGCAGTCCCCAGCCCCAGAATTTCTCCAAAGCTTTAGCTTCTCACTCCTTCAGTTCAGCTTGAGGCATCTTCCTAAAGTACCTCACTGATCCACACTGGCCTGCTCATGAAACTTCAGTGGATCCCCATCATCTCCTAAATGAATGAATGAATGAATATATATATGTCATATATATTCATATATGTATAAATATATGAATATATATATGTCGATATATATATATATGTTGATATATATATATCTTGACAAAGCCAAAAATCTGTAAGGTAAGCCGGCAGGCTGGAGACCCAGGAAAGAGTTGATGTTGCAGCTCAAGCCTGAAGGCAGTCTGCTGGCAGAATTCCCTCTTCCTTGGGAGAGACTGGTCTTTTTCTTAAGGTCGTCAACTGATTGTGTCAGGCCCACCACCCGCATTACGGAGAGCAATCTGCTTTCTCAAAGTCTACCCATTTAAACATTAATCCCATCCAGAAAATACTGCCTTAATACTGTCAGCTTGTGCTGCTATTTCAAATATCATAGACTGGGGCTTCCCTGGTGGCGCAGTGGTTGAGAGTCCGCCTGCCGATGAAGGGGACGCGGGTTCGTGCCCCGGTCCGGGAAGATCCCACATGCCGTGGAGTGGCTGGGCCCGTGAGCCATGGCCGCTGAGCCTGCGCGTCCAGAGCCTGTGCTCCGCAACAGGAGAGGCCACAACAGTGAGAGGCCTGTATACCACAAAAAAATAAAAAATAAAAAATCATAGACTGGGTAGCTTAAACAACAGACATTTACATCTCACAGTTCTGGAGGCTGGGAAGCCCAAGATCAAGGTTCTTGCCAATTCAGTTTCTGGTGAAAGCCTACTTTCTGGTTTGCAGATGGATGCCTTATTGCTGTAGTCTCATATGGCAGAGAGAGAGAGAAATCACCTCTCTCACATCTCTTCTGATAAGAGCACTAATCCCATCAGGAGGGCTCCACCTTCATGATGTAATCACCTCCCAAAGGCCCCACCTCCATATATCATCACATTGGGGATTAGGGCTTCAACACATGAATTTGGAGAGACACAAACATTCAGCCCATTGCAAATGCCTTCACAGAAACATCTAGAAATATCTGGGTGTTGTGGCCTAGCCACGTTGACACATGAAATTAACCACCATTAACCATCTCCAAACTCTGAGGTTGGCTTCCTCAACTCAAGACACCACTGAGCTCCATTTGGGTCTTCCTCCCTTTACTGCAAACTCTCCAGGTAGTGATCTGGGGGAAATTCATGGTGCTCCTCATTTGTTTCTATTCTTTCAGGTATTATTGTCTTGCACTGCCTGTTGTACCATGGCTGAAAAATATTGCTTCATATATTTTGCCTGGTTTTTAAATTGTTTTAAATGAGAAGGTAAATCTGATCTATGTTGCTCCATTATGGCTAGAAGCAGAAGTCTATTTCTGCATCATGCTATGAAGAGGGCTTTGTTCATCTACATGATCAATAATAGTGTAAAATAGCATTTTTGTTTTCTGATTTTAAAATGAGTCTGTTTATCACAGAAAAGTTTGTCACTACGGAAAAATACAAAGAAAAAAAACAGTTCACACATAATCTCTTACATTTTGCTGTATAATCCTCCTCTCTTTATGAATACGTTTATGAATATTACTATTATCATTAGCTCGGTAAACACTTTTTTAAAAAATTAAATTTATTTATTTATTTTTGGCTGCGTTGGGTCTTCGTTGCTGCACACTGGCTTTCTCTAGTTGTGGCGAGTGGGGGCTACTCTTCCTTGCGGTGCATGGGCTTCTCGTTGCGGTGGCTTCTCTTGTTGGGGAGCATGGGCTCTAGGCGCGCGGGCTTCAGTATTTGGGGCACGGGGGCTCAGTAGTTGTGGCTCGCAGGCTCTAGAGCGCAGGCTCAGGAGTTGTGGTGCACAGACTTAGTTGCTCCGAGGCACGTGGGATCTTCCTGGACCAGGGATCGAACCTGTGCCCCCCGCATTGGCAGGCAGATTCTTAATCACTGCGCCACCAGGGAAGTCCCTCGGTAAACACTTTTGAATGAAACCAGTGAAAGGGCCAGGGACCATGCACAAATTCTCAGAGAATCCCCTTTACTCCTCGCGGGGGAAGCAAATGGCTGCAAGCAGGTAGATAGAGCTGCTGAACGAGGAGGTCCCTTCTTGGGGAGATTAAAGAGTTTGGACGAAAGGAATTTGAATACAGAGCCCAAACCTGATCAGCTTTTGAGATGTGAGTTGCCCTAAGTTGGCAGGCCCCAAAGCCTCTCTTTCCAGAACAAAGATACTTTCCCTCCAGGAGAGGAAAGTAGAGAGGGTGTCTTGTGGCATGCCAGGGAGTCTAGTCTGAAACGTTGGATGCTGGATAAAAGGAGGGCAGAATAGATCTGAGAGGGCACAGGTGCTCAGCCCTGCTGAGGCAACGCCCTCTACACCCTGCTGGAGAAAGGGTCACCCCGAGTTTCCTGACTTCACAGATAAAATGCCCTCATCCCTTCCTCCTCCTGCCCTGCTCACACCACGTGGACCACGAATATTGGTTGGAATCGTGAAAGAAATATATGATTAAGAAGGTCTCTGAGAAACCAAGTCTTTCTCTGGAAAGCTCTGTCTCTCCGAGATGGCTTCACCTTAGTGTCTTGTTAGTGCTGCCCACACTGGATCTGAGGTGTCCTGCACTCACTCCACAGGGACAGGGGGTCTAATTAATTGGTTCACAGACGCTGACGTTTTTATCACCCTTCGCTTTTCAATTGTCTGACCCTCAACCATTGTTTAGGGGACCAGGCCGGCGACCTTTGACTCCTGCCATTGACCTCTGACCTCTCAATTGTTTTAGGTGGCTCTCTGTCTGGGAGCAATAGGGGAGGCTGGGGAGGGGAGAGGGAAGTTCAAGTGTCTACCAAGCATAAGTAGAAGAAACTCTGGATGAGAATCCAACAGAAAGCACTGAAACAGATAGCAACAGAGTGCAAAGAGAGCGTCAGAAAACCAGATCCTTTTTTGTGCATTAAACACCAGTGACCCTGAGGCTGGAGACAGCCAAGCAGCCTCAGCTCAGATAAGCTCATCGCACCCAGAAAGCCATCTTCCGTGGTAACCATGTTTCAGTTCTCACTGACAGGGCTTAAGCAAGAGCCCCCATTTCCCCTCTTTCTCATCTCGGTCCCAGAAGGCAGGCAGGACGTTATGGGAGCTGAGAGCACAGGCTCAGAGCGTAACACACCAGAGTCTGCACCTCCGCCCCCCAGCCAACACCAGTGAGACCTTGGGGGAGACTCCCACGTACATGGTGGGGCTGAGTTTAAGAGCACCTGCCTCACGAGGCTGTTGTGAAGAGTCAATGAGGTAGGAGTATAAATTCTTTAGAATGTCCCTGGGACACAACAAATCCCAGTAAATCTGAACTGTTATTCTTTTATTTTCCAGAATTTCTCTTTGCATGTTCCTTTAATTATTTGGTTTTATTTAAAGAAATTATGAGGGTAAAGTTGTAGATTGTTACAAAAAGTTGAAGACAAGATGAAACAAACGTTTCTGGTAAAAAAGAAAAAAAAGGGAACAGGGACACTTGGGGAAAAAGAAATATATTTAATGGGAACGACACACAAATGCCCTCTTAAAGACTGAAAAAACGTTGATATTTGGGAACATTAAAATGTACTATGTACAACTTGTTCACAGAATGCTTTATATAATAACTATAAGAGCATGGCTTACCTAAGCATGAACTGTAAACTTATCAGTTGACTTTATTGTTATATGTTTTGAATTCTTTTTGTGAATGAAACTCCAAAATGTCGAAGGAAACTGACTTGTCAGTTTTTGCCTATTTATGAGAATCAGACAAAATCTAAGAACTGGGGGTTGGGGTAGGGGTCATCCTCACAGTAAAACAAAGCAAGTCATTATGTTCTCTGCACACCGTGTCCTCCACTGTGTCAAAAAAGATACAGAAAGCTCTGGTTTCCAGAAAAGGAGCTGAGAATAAAACGCACCCAGATTCACAGAGAGCATGTTCACCCTCCCCAGTGCTCTAATCAGTCCTGTTCTGTGCGCTGCCACTAACGCCAATCTCTGCGTTTCCTTTGTTTCCTTTTTATCACCTTCAAGGATTTTGGAAGAATGTCGTTTCATCCAAACTAAAATGAATTGACTTATCTCTTCCATGCTAGATTATTTCTGGAACAAATACAGGTAATTTGTTTGTTCACTCAATAAATATTAAGCCCCCCCCCCGCAGTGTGCCAGGTAATGTGGTCATGGGTGTAAATACAGACATGGCCCCTGCCCCTGAGGAGCTCACAGGCTGCGGAGGAGAGAGACTTGTCCAGAAGTAAGTGCAGTGCAGGGTTACAGGAGCAGTGTCAGGTGCTCGGAGGGGGCCCTGGGGGACAGTGCCCGTCCAAAAGGAGAGGAGGCTAAGTCTGCCCATGGGTGGGAGGGTTAGGAAAGCTTTGGGGGGGATGCATTTGAGGACTCCTTTTCAGGTACACTTTCCAAACGGACTTCCTCTTTCATATTCTGCAGTACTCGGAGGGTCTGTGGAGTCATTGGGGACCACTACTTGCAAAGGCCTCATGGAAGCACGGTGGGAATATTTTTAGTCTCAAAATTAGCTGACATCATCAGTGTTACTCGTGAAGAGATGACTGACAGAGAGCTCAGCCTAGCCTATGTTTCCTCACTCAGTCAGTTTCTGTTCAATGCCTACTGTGTGCCTGGAGGTTAGTTTTCCTGATGGCCTTCACAGAGCTCCCCCAGTGCAACCCAGAAGTCATTCTTATCAAGGACAATGATCCTTATATCTAGAGGTCCTTTGGGCACCTCATATTTAACTTTAAAGAGCTTCTTTGCTTTTTATAAATGCTCATAGCACCTTATCAGGGGACCCCTTCCAAGATTCCCTGCAGAGCGTCAGTGTTGTTTTTCTTCCAGACATTCTTTTCTTTTTATCTTTTCTTGGAGATGGTATCTACCCAAGTGGCTTTTATGGGGATAACAAAAGGTCATGGCTGAGAGATGAGTATCCTCTCAGCAGTAATATCTTAAGTCTTAGTATAAGGAAGGGTGTGAAAGGAACAGGAGTCTGGGTGGAAGGGGGGTGAGCAGATGGACTGCGGCAAAGTCTTTGGGGGGGAGCAAGCCACAAACCTTGGGCTCCCAGGGTCTCAGGAGCAAGGGGCCAGCACAGAGAGGGTGGGGAAAGGCTGCCAGACCCTGTCACTGCCCCATCTGCTTCCCCCTCTGTGTAAACACCAGGTCCTAAAGATAGAGCCCTCCTCTAACTTCTAGAAGTATTTATCCTCTGGACTACCTTCCCCAGATTTAGGGATAAATAGATGTAGGCGACCTTGAACAAGGAGGGCAATTCCTGGAAAGGGACTCGACTCAAGAGCGAGCAGCCACCTGCTCCCAGCAGCACCCACAGAACCCACTACTGAGGGGTGTGATTACATAACAAGTGACTAATCGCTACCCCTACTTCTCACTTTGTGTCTACACTGGATGATAAACATGCTGTAGGAAAGACTTGCCCTTCCAACTTTAAGTGTCCCTTAATCACCACGCCATGCCTCTTGAAGGCCTCCCCAGACAGGATTACCAAATGGGCCTGCAAAGACCATACTCAATCCTTCATGCTACAGGGATGCCAGCCACAATAAACGTGCATGCAGAGGACTGCATCCTGGTTTGGGATTCCTTGTCTTCCGATCAGGAAGCTGCAGGTCAAGAGTGCCTCTCAGAAACTCAACCTCCTGTTGACTCAGAGTGCGACACTGGGCTCCAGCCTCAGCATCACCTGGGAACTCGATAGAAAAGCAAATTCTCAGCACAGCTCAGACTTATGCATCCGAAGCTCCAGGGGTGGGGCTGGTGACGAGGGTCCTAACAAGCCCTATTGTGACTCAGGTCCACTCTTCGGGAACATGGCTTTAGTTATGCAGCCTACAAGGGCCCACACCTGGCTGGGGAAGACAAGGACAAGCACAGGAAGGACAGAGTATCAAGGGCAGGGTGTCCATCCAAGGACTCACCCTGGCCCAGGAAACAGGGGAAGGAGCCAGGCAGGCCTGATGCCACCTGAGATGAGGTGTGACAAAGGGGGATGAGCATCTCTGTGGGTGCCCCGCCTCCTGCTGTGTTCTAAAGGTCTCCAGGCTGGGCTGTTGTTTCCTTATTGCAGTTGAAGGGAGGTGCCCTGGGTGCTACTTCCTTGGCTGAGAAAAAACAAACTTCTGCCCAAGCCACTCCCCTCTGTGGGAAGCAGAAGTGACACAGAGCCATAGACCAGAGGAAGGGGGCTGACTGGGGTCCTCTGGAGACACCAAGACTTTCTGGTTTACTTTGATAGCATAACCCCCGCCATCCTAGGAAAACAGAAGTGGCTCCCTCAGGAAGCTGGTTCCATTTCTGTAACTGCTCACGAAGCAAGAATTTCCTGAAACCTGTACGTATTCCGGACTCGGAAGACAGAGCTCTGTCTGATAGGTTCATGGATCCCAGTTAAGAGAGAGCGGACTCACTCACCTGAACAAGCAGCAGATGGACCGGCCTGTATCAGGGGGAGGAAGACACAGGAAGACTGAGGAGCCAGGCTGGAAGGAAGGAAAGGCCCTGAGGCCAGGAGGGGAGGAAAGGAGAGGAGAGAGTTGGGGCCATGAAAGTGCAGGACCAGAAGCTGGGAGCCTGGGAGGCCAGGGAGGAAACAAGCCCTGCTAGAGCAGAGAATCCTGCAAGACGAGCTGGGCAAGGGGTCAAGCCAGCCTGGGAGCCCCCTCCATAGGGTTGCCAGATAAAATACAGGATGTTCGGTTCCATTAGAATTTCAGATAAACAAAGAATAATTTTTAGTATAAGTATGTCCCAAATATTGCAAGACATTTTTGTTCTAAAATATTATCTGTCGTTTATATATTTTATAATTCCTCATTTGCTCCTCAGTAGTATCTTATGAGGCAGTTCTAGCATCACCATCATTCCCATTTTACAGACGAGAAAACTGAGTCACGGAGTTGCCCTCGGCCACACAACTAGCGAGTCTGTTTCCACAGTCTGTGCTCTTAACTTCTAGGCTACCTTGCAGAGTTTGGAGTCCCTCTGACCTTGATTCAAAGTCTGGCTCTGCCACCTACTAGGCGATGACCTAGTAACAGTGACCTCTGGCAAGTCACTGAACCTTGCTGAGCCTCAGTTTCCTCAGATAGTTGCTGCCTCACAGGATTTTGTGCGAATTAAGTGAGGTAATTGAACAAAAGGGAAGTGCTCAATAAATGGTATTTTAATGAGGAGGAAGAGGAAGAGGAGGATGGTGGTGATGCTGGGCCTTGAAACCCAGAAAGGGGAGTCACTTATGATGCTACAGAAAATGAGGAACCACGGGCAGGCTCTGGGGTGGTAGCAGAACCTGCCATTTCTTCGGCCATCTCACGCCGCCTCTTCCCTAATACCTGGTCTGCTCAGTTCCCTAACTTGTCTCCCTGTCCCAACCTATAGGCACTGAGCTGCCCCATCCCTCCTGTGTCAGAAGCTTCCTGTCCGGAGTTCCCAGGAGCCTCGGAGCCCAGAGTCCCTCGTTGCTGGTGGCAGGGCTTCGTTGCCTGCACTTCTAGCTCACGTTCCTGACTGGAAGCAGTGCAGGCTTTTTCCCCTTATCTGTCAGTCCCTCAGTTCTCTGTCCAGATGTTCCTACATCCCAGTTCTTGCTGCCATCAGGGGGAAAAATCCAACAGATGGAGCATTTTGCGCCCATCACCAACCACATATGACAAACGGTTTCCCCTCTCTGTTATGGAACTCAGCCTAATTCAGACTGCCCGTGCGCATGCTCTGAACTCCTTTAATCTACATATCTTCTGAGTCAGATCCAGAGAGAAAATATCTGGTGATTGGGTTTGGTTTTAATCATTTCCTGCCTTCTCAGGACAAGTCAGGTCTCGAGTTTCGCTCTGGGCCCCTCAGCTTCCCACTGAAGCAGCGCCCCCTCCTCCAGGTCTCCTTAGCAACGGGGCATCCCTGACCGACCAACCTCACATTCTCACACCTGGGCTGGGCGTCTGAGGTGCTGGGGACCCAGCCCTCAACAAAGAGTGCCCTCTGCTAGGACTGTGACTGTTTACATGTTTATGCCTTATGATTTTTTTTTTTTTTTTTACCATCAGTGCTTCATGTAGGTATCAATCCTAGTAAATAAACTTTAAAAATGTCAGTTCTGTCATTGGAACACTCTGCTTCCCAGGACTGAAAGAGCCACCATCAGCCCTGCCCTTCTATAGCCCTGACTGGCTCTCATTCTGATCTGTGGGACTCTTTTGTTCCAGGCTGTGTTTTAAGCAGGGTGGATTACAGCAGAGAAAAGGAGAGAAAAGATTCCTTCCTTCATGGGGCAAATAATATTTTGGACCCAGATTCCAACCATGTGGTCACTCCCAGTCTCTAACTCGCTTTCTTGTCGTGACCTTCTGGACCAGTGGTCCCTGTCTCCAGACTGCCCACCAGGCTCTAGTTCTGCACGCGCCTACCTGCCAACTGTGACGGGCATCTCCAGATCTCGCCTGTTCCCGTGCCCCTCACCCATGTGGCCCTTGTAAGTCTCTAGCTTTTCTCAGACCCTCCCAGCCCTAGTGCTGACTCCTACCCTGAAGACCCTCAGCCGCCCACCCTGCAACACTGACAGCACCGGAATCTGGCCATCTGGCCCTCAGAAACTGTCCCCGGCTCCACGCCAAGCTGCACTACAGACCGGCCCTCGGTTCCCTAGGAAACCACAGGCTGAACTGGCTGCTAAGTCAACGGAGGGTTTTGACCGTGTGGTTGGCCACCTGGGCAGAAGCCTTGCTGATTGCTTTCTTACCTGGCACTTGCCCTTCCTAAACTCTGGAGCCAACCCTATCTGAGTCACCTGGGCCTTGGAAACCTGTTCCTTTGGAGTCATCTACAACTTGGAAACCCAGTCCTGCTGGATCACAGCCACCTTGGATATGTGATGAGTGCCCTGCCTTCATTAAATCTTTTGGCCTCTGAAATATTTTGTCTTGTTCCTGGTGTTCCTCCTGGATGTCCTAGGCCTGTGAGAGCTGGACTCCAAGAACCGGCCACCCTGTCCCTAGAAACTAAGTCTCTAGGTCGGCAGAGTCTTGGGTCTTGGTTACTTTCCTAGATCAGCAAAACCCCGCAGCCGAGTCCTGCCTTCACTCGCCCCTCCACTCACTCATCCACTTATCCAGGCAACAAACGTTTACAGAGCATGTGCTTTGGAGCCACATAATGTGCTAGTTGCCCAACAAGGAATGGCAAGACATGCTTCCTGGACTAGAGGAGCTCACAGCCCAGTGGAAGGTGTCAAAGTAGATCTAATCCATTTCAACGATGTGACTGGTGTCACCGTGGGATGGAGCAAGTTCCAGATACCAGGGGAGCACCTGGGAAGGGCATCTAACTCATGCCCAGGGGGTCAGGGACTGTCTTCCTCAGCAAGTGGCACAGGGTCTAAGCTGAAGCCTGAACGGCGGCAAGACCTGGTGAACAGGTTCAAGTGGGGATGGCAGATCTCACGTGTGAAAACCCACAGGGAGAGCAACTCAAAATGGGAAATTGAAAACATCAACATGACTGGGGCAGCTGGAGAGGGAGGCAGGACCTGCCCATAAAGGAACTGGTTGGTACTGTGAAGGTGATACGGAGCCGCTGAGGGAGTTTAAGTGGTACCCACCCCACCTGCTCTACCCTTAAGGACCAACAGTTACACTCTGGGAAGCTCGCTCTGCCATCTGATGGAGAATGAATGAGAGCGAAGGCAAGGTTGTGGGCAGGAAGAGGTGACTGGAAGGAGTCCAAGCATGTGATGATAACAGCCTGCACCCAGGGAGCAGTAAAAAGTACTGGGGATGTAAGAGCAATGGGACTTAGTGGTTTTGACTGGGCATGAAGTGTGAGGGGAAGGGAGGGGTCTGGAATGATGCCCAGGAGGTCAGGATGATGGACGATGGGAGCGTGGTGGTGCCATAAACTCTCATCAAGGGATAGAGGAGGAATGAGAAACGAGGTTCTGAATAGGAAAAGCAGTGCTGACTTAAGGTGGCCACGGGACATCGAGTGAGGGAGCTGTGTCTCCAGTAGCCATCTTGGCCAAAGACAGAGGTCTGAGAGGCGGCGTGCCGAGTAACTGAAGCCACGCGCACTGCTGAGTGAGAAGAGCCGAAGGCTGACGGGGGAGCGTGAAGACGTAGGAATTTACGTAGTCTTGGAACTTCCCTGGCGGTCCAGTGGTTAAGACTCCGCACTTCCACTGCAGGAGGTGTGGGTTCAATCCCTGTTCGGGGAACTAAGATCTCACATGCTGCCTAGCCAAAAATAAATTTTAAAAATAAATAAAATGATGAAGAAAGAAAAAATATTATTTAAAAAAGAAATTTGCATAGTCTCAAAGTGTCTTCCATACATGACACTTCTATTAACTATGACAAAAAAGTAACTTTACAATGGAGAAACCTGCCAGCCACCACCTTCACCCAATGATCAAAACGAACATCGCCACTAACGTGGCAAATAGACAACATGGGCCTCCCAACATGATGCACTGAGAAGGAAACAACATCATTTCTGTTACATTCCAGCCCAATATGCATAATGAGGGATCAACAGACAAATCCTTATCGCAGGACATTCTACAAAATAACTGGCCTGTGCTCTTCAAAAATGTCAAGGTTCTGAAAGACAAAGAGAGGCTAAGGAACAGTTCTGGATTAAAGGAGAGTAAGTAACAAACACAATAACTAAAGAATTCAGTGTACGATCCTAGATTAGGTCCTGTAGCAGGAAATATAAAGGGTTTTTTTTTTCTTTTCCTACACTTGCTTTGTGATAATTAGCAAAATTTGAAATAAAGTTTATAGTCAATCTAGACATTAGTACTATATCAGTGTTTTTGTAACTTTGATCTGACTCGTATCATTGTACTGCATAAGAGAAGCCCTTTTAAGGAAACATCAATAGATGTATTTAGAGCTAAAGGAGAATTATGTCTACAGCTTACTCTCTATGGTTCAGGAAAAAGGTAATATAGATAGATAGATAGATAATAGAAAGATAGAGAAAGAAAGATAATAAATGGTATGCAGATAGATAATGATAAAGCAAATGTGATAAAATGTTAACTGTTAACATTGGGGGAATCTGGGTACAGGTACACTGGAATTCTTTGTGGCATTGTTTTCAACTTTTCTGTAAGTCTGAAATTATTTTGAGGTGTGTATTAAATGCTGGACATTTATTAAGTGGAGTTGAATCTGACTTGTGAGTTGTTCCTCCAAAACTTTCAACTCCTATCTCTACCCCTTCCCTTCCTTTGCAATGTAACTAAGCCTTCAAATAGCATTTTTTTAAATTGTGGTAAAAAAAATGTATAACATTAAACTTACCATCTTAACCATTTTTAAAGTGCACAGTTCAGCAGTGTTAAGTATTTTTACATTGTTGTGCAACAGCTTTCTGTAAGTCTGAAAGTATTTTTAAATAAAAGTTAAAAAAAAAAAAAAAGAAAGAAAAGAAAAAGGCATAAGAAGAGGAGCCCTGGGAGGAGACAGAAAGAATAGGCACGGAGGAAGGAAGAAAACAGGAGACAGTGATGTGATGACAGCCGGGGAGGAGAGTGTCAGGTTGCTGAGCAGGAGTCTGTGGGGAGACGAACAAGACAAACAAACCACAACCCCGTGAGTTTGCTCTGGAAAAGATCTCCACTCTCCTTCCACAGGTGCTAACGGTGGGGAGGGAAGCCTAGAATATTCTTTGAGACCACTGACCCCATGAAAGAAAAGTTGGCTTCAGAATGTCTGCCAGTGTTTCATGTGGCTGAAGGTGGAGATCCCGGGGTACAAGGGTGTCTTGAGGGTAAGTATAGGGGGGCTCACCCCCCAGGCACCCACCCTCACTCTCGCCGGAAGGGGAACACTGAGTCAAAAGGGAACTGAAATTGCCCAGCGTAGAGTTACTTTCATGGGCCTTTGGTGACCTCAGAGACAGAACTTTGGGATGGGCCTTGTGATTAAAAGAAGCTCACGTATAGGAGGAGATTCCGGGTAGGGAGCAAGGAGGCTCCAGCAACAAAGCAGGAGAGAGTGGCCAGGAAGAGAGGGTGCTGGGAAGAGATTCCACAGTGCCAGTGGCCGGTGGGTCCCAGGTACGTGGGGCGGATGCTCCGTGTTCTCTGCTTTCTTTTCTATGCTGTAATTCCCCGGAAGCATCTATAGACTTGAATTAATGTCTCTTTCAACCAGTGGAACTAAGTGAGTGATGTCCTTGGATGTGAAGGCAATGGGTGTGTTCCTATCTAGGGATAATGCAAGTCAGAGAGAGCTTGGACAGCCCGTAGGAGCAGAAGCAGGGCTGAGATAGCCACAGGAAGGGGAGTGGGAAGAGTTAGAAAATTGCAAGAGTTTAAAAACATACAGGTACCATATGCCCCCTGAGGTGGGGCAATCCTCAGAAACACTAGGGGTCACACTTATATGTGTTACTTATACCTACATGCTGAACTTTCTTTGTTAAAGTAAAGGGTGACCGGGACTTCCCTGGCGGTCCAGTGGTTAGGACTCTGTGCTCTCACTGCTGTGGCCCCGGGTTCAGTCCCTGGTTAGGGGACTAAGATCCCACAAGCTGCGTGATGCGGCAAAAAAAAAAAAAAAAAAAAAGTAAAGGGTGACCTCAGGGAGCCAAAAGAATTAGCGATACTCAGGCCACAGAAGAATTGAAACTTATTATTGGGGCTGTCCATGACCTTGGCAGGAACAGATTCCGTGGAGAGATGTGGCACGAACCCGCTCACAGGGAACCAGGAGAGCGTAGGTGGGGAGAAAGGAGAGGCCGCTGGTGTAGACAGCTTGTTCAAGGTTCTTGGCTATGAAAGGAGGAAAGACATGGGTAGCAGGAGTCGTCTGCCCAGAGGTGGAAAGGCTTCTGGTTTTAAGATGGGAACGACTTCAGAATATTTAATTTATGGTGAAGGGGAAAAGCCAGTAAAGAGAAAGAGATGGAAGATTTAGGGGAGAAAGCAAACAAGAGCAGTGAGATTTGGTTGGTTCTAGGGCGCTGCATGTTCAAAAGAACCCCAAACCCTATGAGATAGGCGCTTGGCCCAGACACTGGTCAGGGTGATGTTCCAAAGTCCCAATGTCATCATTTTTACTTTGAGCCTTGGGAACTGATTGGCAGAGTCATTAAGACCAGGCCTTTCTACTCTACCATAACCCCCTAAGTGGTGGGGACCCTGTGATGAGTGGGTGACATTGAAGTAGACTAACATTTCCTCACAGCCTACTAAACATTACATATTTGAATACATTTAATTCTCCCAGCAGCCCTAAGAGGAGGCATGATTATCGCCATTTTACAGATGAGAAGATTGAGGCTCAGAGAGATTAAGAAGAAGCAGCAAATGGCAGAGGAGGGAAACAAGCCTGGATCCTATTCTGAAGTCCATTTTCTCTTCACTCTAGCCCTTAGGAAATGTACTCTAAGCCCCTGAGTCAAGAAAATGATGTCTGATTACCTACAGAATCATAAAAGTATGAGCAAGCTTTTTTCCTGAGGCTTCCCTGAATTTTCAGAATTATGGAAATGCATCCATCTCCCAAACCACAGAGACCTGAGGGTACATTATCTGTCCAGTTTGCCCCTCTTGAAACCCAGAAACTTTGCACCATGGCTCCTAAGTTTCTCCCAGGGCCATGGAGCATTAGAGCTGCTGAGATCCATGGAAACATAACAAAGCAGATAAGAGAGGAGGCTTGGGCTCCTCTCCTGCCTCAGCTCTGGTTGCTCCCGTTCACCTCTGAGGCACCTCCAAGAAACCCCAGGACTTCATGGAACAGTTTAACAACCACAGCTACTGGTCATAAGGTCTAACTTTTTTTTTTTTTATGAAGATACTGAAGCTCAAAGAAGTAAAGTGATCTGCCTAGGGCCACACAAAGAGTTAAGTGAATTATAAATCCCAATAAGCTGTTTATATCACA
The DNA here is from genome assembly GCF_005190385.1 of Monodon monoceros. NCBI lineage: Eukaryota > Metazoa > Chordata > Mammalia > Artiodactyla > Monodontidae > Monodon > Monodon monoceros. The sequence continues at coordinate 91,422,216 of NW_021703776.1, forward strand.
GCTTCTATATCCAGCTTTCTCTGATTGAGACTTCTAGCTGCCTACCCAACAGCAATGTTCCTTCTCCCCCTTGGGATAACAGAACCCCCACTATTCTGAGTAGCACTATACCCTGCTTAAAGAACTAATTTTCCCAATCTTCCTCCAACTTGGTTTGGCCATTAAGTTCTAGCCAGTGAGTTGTAAGCAAAAGTATAGTATGGTTCTTCCAGGAAATCTCTTTGTCCTGCTGCTTGGAAGTCAGATGTGATGCTGGCAGTCAATTTGGACCATGAGGATGAGGCACATTGTCTAGGGAGGGCAGACAGTGCTGGAAAGAGCCTGGGTCCCTGAAGACGGTGAAGCTGACATAATGCAACTAGACTATGTATATGAGAAGCCATTTAATATATTTTGGTTAAGTCACTGTTGTTGTGCTGAATCTAAACTAATTGATACAAATCAGGAAGAGTTTCAATAGCTTTCCCTAAGCCCTAAGATCAATTCCCAACTGTGTGGCCCAGATGCATATCTGGATCCTGAGAAGGTATAACCAGCAGCCTTCTACTAACTCTCAAAGCCTCTGTGTGCTCTGTTTCCTGAGGCAGGAGGCCAGCCTAGCTGCATTACTAGTCTTTGGAGGACCAGGTCTTCTGAGCCACCAATACAGGCTCATCAGGAATTTGTAAGTCTACGTCTGGGCTCTATTTCCAGAACTCCCAAAGCCCAACCACTTCCTGAGCCTTCAAGCTGCTGTTTTCCCTTAACCTCAGAAAACCCCTGAGGTTGTGTGATTATGAAATCCAAACAGGGGTCAACAAAAATCACAAGAAGACAGGAAAAGAGACTAATTAACCTCGTCCATAGAAACTCAGTAAAAGTACACTTAGTAGCCATGAGTGAGGCAAAATAAATCTGTAAATATAAAGAGGTTAGAGTCCAACAGTGATAGAAATAGCTAGAATGGGATTCTCAAGACTTCAGTAAAGTTTTCCATCGAAGCAACAAATTCAACCTTGTTAGAAGAGAACAGAGTGTAGGAAATTTCCACCTACTTCCCACTGACGAGAAGCATCTTAAGAAATGCAGCCCTGTCTGAGCTTAGCAGGTCCCTCAGTTGTGCAAGCACTACACCATCACTGGAGTTCTAGCCCCAGTGCTGGGAATGAAGTGGGGAGTTTTTACCCATTAGGGAGCTTGATCTCTGGGACAGTGTGGTTCTCGTGCATGTTCTTTGGGCTTCATCCTCTTTCTTCAACTCTTCCCCTCGGAGTTACTCTGTCCACAAGACCTCACCTTCCCAATTTCTACTGGGGAGTTCCTGATACTGCATCAGTTCACAGCTCCAGCCTCTCACCCAGGCTCTGGGCTCATTTCAAGGCACCCTCACCCTCAGTATCTCACTGACAACCTGCCTGGATCAGAAATGGCTCTCCTTCCCAATTTCTTCTCTGAATATATAGCCACCAGGCTTGATTTCACATTCAGAATTATTTTCAGCCTCCTGTCCTTTCCCCCCCAACATTCAGTCAGGCAGCAAGTCTTGTGGTTCCTCTGAAGACATCCTAAATGCCTTCACTTCTCCTCCCACACTCCCCGGCCCCGAGCTGGCCCACACGGCACGTCTGCCATTTCACACCTTCAGCACCTTCCTTCCTCTAATCTGCCCCACATGCGGTGCTCAGGCATCACTGCCACTGCTGATGTTTCATCCCTTGCGCCTCTGCAGTAAGACAGGCTCACGGGGGTCGAAGGTCTTCCTCTCCTCCTGGGGGCAGACAGAAGGGCCCACGAAGGCCACAGCAGCCTGGTGTCCCGGGAGCGAGTGGGGAGACAGGCTTGGGTTCTCCGGCACCGACTGGCTGCGTTGCTTTCTCCATAGAATTGGCCTAAGTGCCATGGCTCAACCTCCTTCCCACAGCAGAGCCTTTGCTTTTACAAAATGCCAGGGCCAATGGTCATTCCAAAGCATTCCATTTTCGTTTTTGACAGTTTTCATTGTTGCAAAGTTTTTTGTTATTTTGACCCCAAATTGCTCTTACTCTAATTTTGCCTGCTGGCTCTTGTCCTGCCCCTGGGCTGTCTCTGCTTTGCTCTGGAGTTACACAAATCAACCTGAACCCTCTTTCACACTGGGGCTTTTCATAGTCGAAGACATTTCTCCTGTGCTTTTCTCCTGCCTAAATGCTTTCAGCTCCTCCAGCTACTTCCTAAATGACTTGGTTTCCAGGTCTTTCATCATCTCCCAAATTCATTCATTTATCCAATAAATAATTATCGTGCACCTACTTTGTGCTGGATCTTGCTGGGTGATGGGATATAATGTTGAAAAGGAAAGACTTGATCTATTTTCATGAAGCTTATTTCAATCTAGGGAATGCTTGAGTTTATTCTTGTTCCTCTTAAAATGTGATACCCGTACTGAAGGTAATAAACTTTGCCCCTAGGACCAGTAACATGTACAATGGGGCTGCTATGTCCCCTGTTACCTTCCTGCAACTTGAATTTCATACTCAATGGAAGTAGACAAGCACTGGACCTGGGGTCCAATTCCCTCTCTGTCACTTAAGGATATAAGCCTCTTTGAATTTCTATCCATAAAATAGGGGTAAAAAATACCTTGGCTATCTCCCTGCATCATTCTGAGGAAAACATGCACATACACCCAGTTTTCAGCAGACTGGGGTAGATATTAGATTGCTTTTAGATCACGACTCCAAATCACAAAAATTCTGAGGCTCCAGGTGAATGCAGGCCCTCAGCCCCACCCCTGCAGAGTCTCCCCTGGGTCTTTCAGGGAGTCCTCAAAAGGGTCCCCCAGCTAGTCCCTGTCATTAGCATGTCCTTCTTCTGCCCTGGCTTCTCTGGTTGAGGTCCATGACACCCAACCACCAGTAGAGCCTTGGGGCCACCAGAGGATGAGAGTGATGGCTATTTTTCATCACAATTTTATTCCATTTAATATATTTATTCCACCAGTTTAATGGCACAGCGCCCATGGGGAGCCTACCAGGCTCCAGGCCGGGATGGAGGGGTGCTGCCATGACCCAGAGCCTCACACCCTGATGGCCCAGCCGTGCTGATTCTATTCGTAGGTGGAGAAAATGCACCTTCCACTCGTCCACTCCGCTTCTCCTGCAAGCACCTTTCAGCAAATACCCCCTCCCCCTCAAAAAGCCCAATTAATGAAAACACCAATTTCCACAGGACTGAGTTTAGGAATCTCCAGTCGTTTGCACCCCCTGGATTCAGAGCTGGCTCAGCTTGACGAACGATTAACAGGCTCAAACCGGAACTGTGAACCTCTGCACTCAGATGACACGAATGGTGGCTTGCCAGCTTCCCTTAGGACAATGAGGAGGTGCACCTGCTCATCTGGGTGGCCTTCGTGAAACAAAAAGAGCCTCTGCCCCAAAGCTGAATTGAAACATCCACTCAGAAAACAGGAAGACTGCTAACCTCCCTCCCAGCACCTGGGCTGTCCTGTGGCCGAAGCCACCTGGCCACACTGGAGCAGGATGCCAGAGGGCACCACCTGGGAAAAAAGCGAAGGGCGGGGAGCCTGGAAAGTAATGCTGACAGTGATATGGCGGAGATAGTACAGCATGTGGGGAACACAGAGGTTCAGAGAAAATCAGGCAAATGAAAAAACAAAGCTGTTATCAACTCCAGAGGAAGACAAGGGTTGTAGGAGAAGTGGGTGTGGTCCCGCGGCACTGCCTGGCTCAACGGCTAACAGCATTTGTCTGGTCCTAATAATGTGAACACTAATCATCTCATCAGTGTTGTGATATAGGGACACGGTGGGGGCAGGTGACTCCTCAGCTACCACGGTTAGAAGCCAACAGGTCGGGGGCTTCCCTGGTGGCACAGTGGTTCAGACCCGCCTGCCAATGCAGGGGACATGGGTTTGAGCCCTGGTCCGGGAAGATCCCACATGCCATGGAGCAACTAAGCCCGTGGGCCACAACTACTGAGCCTGCACTCTAGAGCCCTCGAGCCACAACTACCGAGCCCCCATGCCACAACTACTGAAGCCTGCACGCCTAGAGCCCGTGCTCCGCAACAAGAGAAGTCACAACGAGAAGCCCGCGCACCGCAACGAAGAGTAGCCCCCACTCGCCACAACTAGAGAAAGCCTGCGCGCAGCAACGAAGACCCAATGCAGCCAAAAGTAAAAACCAACAAATAAATTAAAAAAAAAAAAAAAGACGTCAACAGGTCATGTCCAAAACTGAAAAATCAAGGAATAGTAATAGAAGCATATTATTTAGAACAACAGAGGTAAACACCAGGATAAAGGCTATAGAGAGTGGCTGCCTCTGGAGAGAGCCGGGGGCAAAGGATGAGAGCGACGGCTATTTTCCATCGCAATTTTAATATATCTATTCCATTTCACATTTTAAACTATGTCCATGCGTCATTCTGTTGGAGAGAGAAAAGACCATTTTATATAGAACAGATCCTCTTAGCTTCTACAAACAAGGTTTCAAAAATCTCAGAGCTCTGTTGCAGCTGAGCAGCCATCGGATATGCGGCCGCATGTATTACTTACCAGGCCGTGCAACAAAGTACTACAAACTGAGCAGCTTAACCAACAGACATTTATCGTCTCATGGCTCTGGAGGCCAGAAGGCTGAGGTCAAGGTGTTGGCAGGGTTAGTTCCTTCTGAGGCTGTGAGGGAGGATCTGCGCCAGGCCTCTCTCCTAGCTCTGATGATTTGCTGGCAATCTTCGGCCTGCCTTGGCTTGTAGACACGTCACCCATCTCTGCCTTCACATTCACAAGGCATGTGTTCACATGTTCACTCCCTCTGTGTGTATCTGTGTCCAAATCTCCCCTTTTCATAAGGTTTTGTGTTTTGTTTTTTTGGGTTTTCTGTGGCCACGCCACGTGCCTTGTGGGATCTTAGTCCTCCGACCAGGGGTTGAACCTGGGCCCTCGGCAGTGAGAGCGTGGAGTCCTAACCACTGGACCGCCAGGGAATTCCCACCTGATTCTTTTTTTTTTAACATCTTTATTGGAGTATAATTGCTTTACAATGGTGTGTTAGTTTCTGCTGTATAACAAAGTGAATCAGCTATACGTATACATATATCCCTATATCTCCTCCCTCTTGCGTCTCCCTCCCACCCTCCCTATCCCACCCCTCTAGGTCCCATCACATTCTAATTTAGTGAATTACACCTGCTATGAACCTATTTCCAAATAAGGTCATGCTCTGAGGTAGTGGAGGCTAGGACATCAACATATACAGGTGGGGGGCACAATTCAACCCATGACACTGTGTTAGAACTGGGATGTGTCATTGCTATACTTTGACACAAATTGGCCACTGTCAACGGACATCTTAGTGTGGAAGCCTTCCTGTGATGCCTCCATACTTGCCACCTGCTGCTCCCAATTCAACTCAGCAAAGGCCCATCCCTCTTCATTGCTCCCTGAACACACACCTCGAAAAGGCACTCTTGGGACTTCCCTGGTGGTCCTGAGTAAGACTGTGTACTCCTAATGCAGGGGGCCTCGGTTCAATCCCTGCTCAGGGAATTAGATCCCACATGCCACAACTAAAAGACCCTGCGTGCTGCAATTAAGACCCGGCACAGCCAAAATTAAATAGATATTTTAAAAAAATAAAGGGCACTCTTGCTTCCTGCCAACACAATACCAGTCCCTGTGCTGTCCCACTGTGTCATTTGTCCCAGTTTCCCTCACCCATCCCTGCTCAGCCACCAGATCCTTACCTGTTCTCCCCTTCCCTCTGATTCGCCAGCTCCTTTTCCCCTCACCTGGACCCAGACCAGGATGTCCCTGATTCCCCACAACAAGAACGTGTAAACTGAATCCTCAGCACAAAAGAACAAAACACTTCCATCCCCACGTGTTACACAGCCATAAGCAGGAGTCCTTACTGGCCACTTACCAGCTGGGTAACACTGGGCGACTTAAGTTCCCTGCAGCTGCATCCCTACCGGTAAAGTGGGAACATTAATAGTAACCTACTTCCTAGGGTAGATGATACAAAGCATGCAAAGCCCATCTGTTATTATTTTTACAATTACCACGTGTTACTCCTTCATACCTTCCTCCATCCTATCGTGTTAAGAGCAAAGCCTGGCTGTGCTTGACCTCCCACCAGCCTTTGATTAAAGAGAGGCCCTCGTTGAAGCCCTGCTGTGCGCCTCAGTTAGCAGCGCTTCTGCAGCTCCTGCCACCTCCCCATCCTGTCCTGCTAACACCCCAGGGACAGCTCAGCCCGACTGCTGTCCTCCTGGGTCGCCCAGGGCACACTTGTCTGTAGGACAGCCCTCAACACACTTGCCTCGGGTAACTGAGGGGCCTTCAGGACACTCCCCAGCCCAAAAGCAGCACTTTTAAAACACTTCTTAAAAAGTAAATGATTCAGGGCTTCCCTGGTGGCACAGTGGTTAAGAATCCGCCTGCCAATGCAAGGGACACGGGTTCAAGCCCTGGTCCGGGAAGATCCCACATGCCACGGAGCAACTAAGCCCATGCGCCACAACTACTGAGCCTGTGCTCTAGAGCTTGCGAGCCACAACTACTGAGCCCGTGTGCCACAACTACTGAGCCTGTGCTCTAGAGCCCACGTGCCACAACTACTGAAGACGGTGCGCCTAGAGCCCATGCTCCGCAACAAGAGAAGCCACTGTAATGAGAAGCCCGTGCACAGCAACAAAGACCCAACGCAGCCAAAAATAAATAAATAAATATTTTAAAAAAGTAAATGATTCAGTAAATGATGTTGACTCACTCTGTGCAATTTTAAGACAAAGTCAAGTTACATTATCCATGTCATTTGACTCCCTCAGGCCTCAAAGCACCCAGCTGAGTGCTGGAGAGCGTGTTTGTGAGAAACTTCTCCAGTTGGGAAGGAAGGACAGATCAAGTCTGGGAGCAAATCTCTGTGGGAAGACATGCTGTGTAGTTTGTCTTGGAGCATCCTGGTCAGGAATTCCACTCCCAGTACCATTTGGAGATGGCTCTCACTAGAAAACAGCAAAACCCTAAACATTCCTAAAAGAATTCATCAAGGTCTGCTGCCTGTGATTCCTGTAGAACTTGTCCCAGCAATAGAACTTTTAAGTTTCTTATTTGTAATAACAACAGTGATGAGAAGAATAGCTCACCTTTCATCCTGGGCTGACTGTGGTCCAGCCACTGTTGTGTTTTGCGTAGTTTGATTCATTTGATTCGCCCAATTAACTTTTAGTGAGGAGGTCCTCAGGAAGAGGGCTCCGTCCTGTAGCTGCCTGACCCTTAAGCCTTCAAGTTCTCTGTATAAAGTGAGGATAATACCCATCTAATAGCGTTGTGAGGATTAAATGAAGCCACGTAGGTAGAGAGCACTTTAGCCCAAGATTTTCCATTGTAATTTCATAGATACAGAGAACTGAATGCTACATTTGAAAAATATGTACTGTATTAAGTTTTAAACAACAGGAAACGGAAATTTTTGAGATCCATTCTGGAGTATTTCAACGGGCCCTTCAATACGTCTGTCCCGGTGGAGGTGAACTTGGAGTGCTGTTTGATCTCTGGATCCCAGTAGCCAGTCCCTGCTAAGCCTGGCGTCACCCCACATCAAAGGAGACAATGCGAAGTCAGAGCAGCCGAAACGCGGCCCACACTTCAAAGGGAGTTCCTCTTCCGGAAGTTGTTAGAGCCTTTCAAGGAAGGTAAACAGCAATACATCTCAGGGGACTCCCAGCGAGCCACAGCTACATCCAACCGTCTTCCTCGCTGGGACGCGGCCCTTTCCGGGGCCCAACTGGTACACCGGAGAATGAAGACGCCGCTCGGTGTAGAAGATGTTGGTCCCGTGCCTTCCTAACTTCCCTGCACATAAACGAGCAGCCAGGAAGCCCCATCACAGGGCGGGCCATGACGGGGGTGCCCCATCTTCCTTCCTGCCCGCTGTCAAGTCCGCACCGACAGCTCTGATTCCTGGGCTTCCGTCCTTTGGCTTACATATTGGAGCGCTGTGTTTAAAAACCACCAACAGAAGTAAAATACTCCTTTTTGGGCCGGGGGTGGGTGGGAGGGTGGGGGCTGAGGCATGGGGATGCTGATGAAGGAGAAGCCTAAAACGATCTGCCTTCTCCTGAACAGGTGCCCTGGGTCCAGCATTTGAAGCCCCCCTCCCGGCCCCCCTGCCGCGGGCCCTTGGCTAAGCCGGCGGTAGATGCGCGCGGGTCATCACACCCATCCCCACCTGTCTGTGGCCCCGTTTTTAGCGAGAGGCAGGCTGAGGCCTACTGGGGAGCTTCCCGGCGCTCCCTTTTACAGCTAAGGGGGCGGCCGAGTGGCGCTGGACCCTCCTGTGAGCCCCGGGGTACCCGGGTAGACTCGCTCGGCGCGAGTACTCCCCCGGCCCTCCGCAAGACCCCGAAGCATCCCCCTTAACCCCCGGGCACGTTCACATACTCTTCACACCCTGTTCACTCCCCCGCCAGCTGGCACCTTCCAGACGCCTGAGAAACCTTCCGTCCCGCACGCTCGCATCCCCCAGGCCCCCGCACAGCCCCTCAACCCCAGCGCGCTCACACCCTTCTCGCCGCCTGTGTACAGCCCCGACCTCCGCGCGCTCGCGTCCCCGGACCCCCGCACGGTCACACCTCCTACCCAGGCGCGCCTCCCAAGGGCGCACCCCCGGCCCCCTCGGACCCCCGGCCGAGCAGGCGCCGGGCGGAGGCCGGATGCGCAGACGTGCCGCACGTGCGCCGCGCGGTGATTGGCAGCGCCGGCCCCGCCCGCGCCCCCCACCCCCACCCCCCAATTTGTCCGCCCGGCTTGTGGAGGGGAGTCCAGAGCCCGGGGCCTGCCGGGGCGGGCAGACCGGGCTGCGGGGTTCGTCGCCCGGTGAGGCCGGGGAACAATGTGACCTGATGGGAAGTGTGTATGGCGGGGAGGGGGGAGCCGCTAGAAAGCGCCCCTAACAGCACCCGTGTTCTCTAGCTTGGTGGTGTTGGACTAGATGCTGTTCCTGCCGAGTGAAAACACTTTCTGTAAGTGATGAAAGAAACGTCCCCCTTTATTCGGTTATTGACTGGGGCCCAGTGCATTTAAACCCCAGAGATCTTCAGTCCACTGAGGAGGGGAAGAGTTAGGAAGGTGCCTGAGCATTTTGATGCAGCTGGTGCTGGCCTGAGAAAGTGACGGCGGAGGCACAGCTCGCATGGCCCTGAGGGTGATGCTCCGCCTCTGAGTGGAGGACCAGAAAGATGTCCTTTAAGGGACCGGTGGTGGCTGGGTTTAGCTGGGGAATGTTTCCCAAAGGAGGCGACTTGAGCAGAGGCTGTAGATTCCGGGCCTAAGACTAGAATTGCGGCCCGGGACAGACTGAGCGCGCGGAGGAAGAGGGCGCTCCCGGGGACTGATGGGGACAGGGGAGGCAAAGGCGCAAGCAGCCCTGAGTGGTTCTTGGCGGTGAACCGCAGAGGAGCTGTCTTTCCTCATCCCCGCAGCAGTCAGCCAATGAAAGATAGGCGCAGGGGGTCCCCAACCAATGGAAACCTGCCGCCTGCGGAGGAATTGCCACTGGAAACATTGATGGAGACCTGGCCCAGCGCTTTCTCTTGGGGGCTGCTTTCCCAGAAGCCCAGGACAGGTGTGTATCAAGGACCAAAATACCAGGAGCGAGTTCACTTATTCAGCCATTCGGATTAGAGCGCCTGCTGTTTGTAAGGCACACGCCGTGGCCGGTGGAGGGGGCAAAGGAAGAAAGGGAGGAGGGCAGAGGGACGGAAACACGCTTCCAGTCCTGAGCGTCTCGGAAGCTGGTGAAGGGTTTCTCCCGCTTTTCTATGTCCCGCGTTATTTTCCCTACTATAAACGTTAGCAACTTGTGATTGTGTAGTGCTTTAGTTTCCAAATTGCTTTCACAGGCGTGATCTTACTTGGTAATCCCTATAACCTAAAAGACAGGTATTATTACTCATATTTTACTAGTGAGAGAAGTGGCACTCAGATCAATTGAATCATATACACAAAGTGTCACAGCTGTTAGTGATAGCGTTGGGCCTAGAACTCAGGTGTCCTGACTGCAAATCCAGGGCTCTTTAAATTTATCAAAGGAAGGAAACCAGGCCTGCTTTGTGATCCTGGTGCCCAGGGCACACCCAGCAATTAAAATGAAATCCAGAAGGACTGGGTTAATTTTATTTTTTTTTACTTTAGTCATTGCTCTTTAAAAAAAAAATAAATTTATTTATTTATTTTTGGCGGCGTTGGGTCTTCATTGCTGCACGCTGGCTTTCTCTAGTTGCGGCGAGAGGGGGCTACTCTTCGTTGCAGTGCACAGGCTTCTCCTTGCGGTGGCTTCTCTTGTTATGGAGCATGGGCTCTAAGTGCGTGGGCTTCAGTAGTTGTGGCGCATGGGCTCAGTAGTTGTGGCTCACGGGCTCTAGAGCGCAGGCTCAGTAGTTGTGGTGCACGGGCTTAGTTGCTCCGCAGCATGTGGGATCTTCCCCAACCAGGGCTCGAACCCGTGCCCCCTGCATTGGCAGGCGGATTCTTAACCACTGTGCCACCAGGGAAGTCCCCATTGCTGTGCCACCAGGGAAGTCCCCATTGCTCTTTCAAATTGCCCCTTAAAACACAGGTTAGCTCTGCTGTTATACACCTACGTGCGTAGAAGAGATTCCAGTGACTCACTGCCAGGAAAGCCAGTACCATAGGTAAAAGCAAAATGAGGAGAATGAGGATGGGTTACCAGCTGTGGACTTCCTCCTCACCCACAGCCCTCAGGCCAGCGGGAGACCTGAGGCCCTCTCTGTCTTCTCTCATATTGGTCTCCATCTGGAGATACTGCTTCCTGTCCCATGGGCTAGGCTTTGCCTGCCTAAAATAGGCTACACTCAAAGGAACCTCTGAGGCCTCCACCTCAGCCACCGCCATCACCCCACCCCTCCCCTGGCCACAATGACATTGGGGATTTGGGGGGCGGTGTTTGCACTTTTTTGGCTCTAAGGCATGTGGGATCTTAGTTCCCCAACCAGGGGTCAAACCCAAGCCCCTTGCATTGGGAGTGCAGAGTCCTAACCACTGGACCGCCAGGGAAGTCCCACAATGACATCAGTAAAAGGAATTTTGCTCCCAGAGGATCTGTCACTCTGGGACTTGCTGTGTCTCTGCCACAGATGAAGTCTCTGGCCTGTTCAGCAAAGTCGATGGTACCCAAGGCTGAATGCCCATCACAGTCATCTGCTGAGATTTTTTTTTAAAGCATATATTATTGTTCAAAGACTCGAGGGGGATCTAAGTTGCCCCAGCAGGGATCGAACCCGTGCCCCCTGCAGTGGAAGTGTGGAGTCTTAACCACTGGACCACCAGGGAAGTCCCTGCTGAGATTTTTTTTAAATGCACATCACTGAGCACATCTCTGGATTGTGATTCAAGAGGTCCTGGATGTGTGTTATTTGTTTTGTTTTCTTTTAAGTACTCTGAAGTGATTCAGATAACCAGCTAGATTGGGAACCCACAGATATAGAAAGACTTCCATCAGAAAATCTGAGATAACCCAAGTGTGAAATTGGCAGGTTATTGGTTAGATGAGGAACCTGTTATTCAGATGTTCATACTGCCTAAGCATGTGCAGAGTGACAACTCCATTCATGAGAGAACCCAAAGGGGAACTAAAACCCCTCAAAGAAGGAAAATTCTGTGTTGAGTAATCTAAGACCTTAGAGGAATGTAAGGCTAGGGAACTGAGAATGGGTGGTACCTTACTTTGACTAAAATAAAATTTTTTTTTTTTAAATAAAATTTTAAAGTCCGTACTCTAAATAGAGGTAAGGTCAGTGACTCACATCTTACATAACTTCCATTCTGATCAATGGGCACTGTTTACTTTATTTCTATTTATCATGCCTTACCCTCTAGACCAGCACTGTTCAATACAGTAGCCACCAGTCACATATGGCTATTGAGGGGCTAGAGGCCTCCCCAGCAGACAACCTGCTGAAAGCTTGACCGGTTGAGAGGAGACCGGTCAGCTAGACAGGCTCCCAATCCCGAGGGCCTCTATGCCAGGGGTTCTTAGACATGGTAGAGTTCAGGGGCTCTAATCACGCAGGGACTTTTGCAGAGCTGGGTGTGAGCACATTTTCTGCATGAGAGGTGTATCGTTTTCTGGTGCTGCTGTAACAAATTGGCACAAACTTAGAGGCTTAAAATGGCACTAATTTATTATCTTGCAGTTCTGTAAGTCTGAAGTCTGATATGGGCTCAAGAGACTAAAGTCCAGATGGCAGGGCTGTGATCCCTGCTGGGGGCCCTAGGAGACGATTGTTTCCTTGCCTTTTCTAGCTTCTGAGGGCTATTGAGTTCCTTAGCTCACGGTCCTCTGTATATTCAAAACCAACCGGGACTTCCCTGATGGCGCAGTGGTTAAGAATCCGCCTGCCAATGCAGGGGACACGGGTTCGGGCCCTGGTCCGGGAGGATCCCACATGACACGGAGCAAATAAGCCCGTGAGCCTCAACTCCTGAGCCTGCGAGCCGCAACTACTGAGCCCACGTGCCACAACTACTGAAGGCCGCGCGCCAAGAGCCCGGGCTCCGCAACAAGAGAAGCCACCACAATGAGAAGCCCACGCACCGCAACGAAGAGTAGCCCCCGCTCGCCACAACTAGAGAAAGCCTGTGCACAGCAACAAAGACTCAACGCAACCAAAAACAAATTAAAACAAAAAAAACAAAAAAACAAACTAACAATGGCTTCCTGTTGCATTTAGAGCAATATCTAAGCTCCTCTCCTTGGTCATCAAGACCCAGCCTACTTCTCTACCTCATCGGATATCATTCTCCCCAGGGCTCACTGACTGTCCTGCTTTTCACATGTGCCTGGCTTGTGCCCACTTCTAGGCATTGGCATTTGCCTTTTCCTCTGTTTGGAAGGCTTTCCCTCCAGATCTTTACAGTCATTCATGTCTCAGCTCAAACATAACCTCCGTTTTTCCTTGAGTATCAGTTAGAATGTTGTTGGTCAAAAGAAACAAGGAACCTTAATTGGCTTAAACATCGAAGAGGATGTAGTGGCTTGTGGAACTAAAAAGTCAGGGCCCTGGATCTGTGTCTCTGTGATTCTCTGATGTTCCCCTCTTCAGTGGGTCAGCTCTGTCCTCATGATGACCTCTTGTACGTTAGCAAAATGGCTGCAGCAAGCCCTGGCCTCACATCCATATCCCACCTCATCCAGAAAGAGAGTTTCTTGTTCTCCAACACTCAAAGGAAAGTACTGCACTTCACCTAACCCATCACTTAACCCAGGAGACTCGCACATGCTGATTTGCATATCCCTGAACCAGTCGCTGCTGAAAGGACCCAGATTAGACTTAGGCAGCTAAGGCCCCATCCCACCCAAATCTCTAGGCTGCCATGTATTTGGGAGATGCTGATGGGTGCTGGGGAGGCCACCAGCAGTGTCCTCCAGAGTACTTTGCCACCTCAGGGCTGGGCAAACTTTGTCTGTAAAGGGCCAAAGAGTAGATAATTAGGCTTTGTGTATCTCCTAAGGGTTTATTTTGTTTTATAATCCTTTAAAAATATAAAAATCATTCTTGGCTCATGGGCCTTACAAAAGTAGGCCAAGGGGTGGATTTGCCCAAGGGTCATAGTTTGCCAAGCCCCTGAACCAGCCCATTATGATGCTTGTGGTGTCTAAATTTACTTTGTTCATTTGTTTCCCCCACTACAACATAACCTCTGTGAGAACACGAACTGTATCTGCCTTCTCAGCACCTAAAATAGTGATGGGCACATAGCAGATGCTCAGTAAGTGCTCACTGGATGGATGCCGAAGAAAAGTTCATGGCAGAGCACGTTAGGACCCAGTGCCTAGCTCTGACCTGAGTTCTTCTGCCCTCCCTGTCTGGGGGACACAGCTGCCCCCATACTGACCAGTGGAGGAATGGGCAGGGCTGCCACTGGCTCACAAGGTGTCTTTACACAAATCAGGAAAAGATAACGCTTTCTGGCTGGTGCAGCCCAACACCCAGGACCATGGTGAGTGAGTGACAACTGGACTCCATCCCCCACTTGCCCCCTTGGAGGGTGCCCTTGGGTAAGATGCATCTTGCATGGTTGTGTAAAGCAGCTCTGGGGCGGAGTTCTAAGATCTCACCTTTTACTGTTCCCACCCTTGATGGCAAAATCCTCTGCTGGTGCTCTGCCTACTTTTACTCTCTTTTCTTTCACCAACTCCCAATGCCCTCTTCTTCCAGTTTTCTTCAATAAAATGACTACAATTTGCATGTATTGAACTGAAATGCTCATTTGGTACTTGGAAGTGTATCCAAGTGTATAGAATGTGGCATACGGGGAATTATGGTTGAGGAGGGATTTCTGCCCTGTGGATTTTCTACACCCCATGAAAGACAGTGGGAAACGAGAAAAAGGACCAACCAAAGTTGCCAAGGAAATAGGGAAGCTGCCATAAAAATACAGAGTAATACATTGAGGGTTCTTCTCTCTGGAAAGACAAAGGCTAAAAAGGAATAATATCTGTTTGATCATGGATGTTATGGTTAGTGGTCATGAACTCATTCACCCAATCCTGAACTACAACCAGGGGGCTCTGCTTAAATCTTGAGAGAATGATGTTTAGGAATAATAGAAGAAAATCAGACTTCACTCGGTGGGTGGTAAGCTCATGGAACTTATTACCCCAAGCAGGAATCAGACTGGAAATTAAAATGCCCAGTACGCTGTGGAACACTTTGTTGTTGACAGACCATAATGACTTAGGAAGGGGAATGAGGATGCCTTGAGATATTGGGATGTGCTCTTGGAGGTTGCAGACAGGGAGCACAACTGCCTGTTCACAGCCCTTCCCATCATGCCCTTGGCAGAGACAGAGCTCTGAGCGAGGCAAGACCCAGAGCTGAGACTGCCCCTGCACGCCCTGGGCAGTCTGGAAGATTGCCTTGCTGAGGGGAGGGGATCTCATAGATGAATTTCCCCACTTGGGTTTCCTTAGGCCAGCTACAATCTTTTGCTGAGAATCCAGGGGTCACTGAGACAATAAAATGATGTTTGTGGAAACTTTACATTACTGTCTATTCTGCCCAGTGGGAACTCACCTGCTGTCATTACAAGAGCTAACAAGTATTATGCACTATGTGCTATTATAAGCACATAATCACGTAATCCTTCTAACAACCCTGTAGGATGGGTTGTATTATGTCATCATCCTATTTGACAGATGGAAAAACTGAGGCAGAGGGAAATAACTTTTCCAAGGTCTCATAGCTAATAAGTGATCCAGGATTGAAACTCAGGCTGGCTGACTCTGGAGTACACACATAGCACTTCCCCACTAAACTGGGGTTCAGGCCACTCCTGCACTTCTGCTGGGGAGACACCTCTCAGCTCCAGTCAGGTGCCGCCAGGAAGGAATGCAGACCCATTTTATCCATTTATTCAAGAAAAGTTATGAAAGTCAACACTGGGGTCTAGATCAAACAAATCCAGCTAAATCCCCCGAACTCATCCGGCTCCTGACTTCTGCTCTGTCCACACTAGCTCTCCAGCAATATGCCTTCGGACAGGTTGCTGTGATCCATGTCCATGGACACAAGTCACTAGGCGTGGGCTCTGAGCAGAGCAGGGGACACTGGCAGGACATGCGTACAGAAGAACCTCAGGGGGGCAAAGGCTGCCGGGCTGGGGCGCTTCTGGGGTCTGTCCCCAAAGGAGCAGGCTTGCTGGTCCTGTCACTCAGCAGTGATGAGTAATCTCTCGGGTTCCTTGCAGTTCCAGGACTCAAACAATCTATGGATGTCGTCACAGAAGGAGCGTGTAAGGCTCTAAGGTAGAGAGTTGTTTGGTGTGTGGGAAGACAGGCTCTGTGCAGTATAACCTGATCACCCATCCTAAGCCCATAAACCACACAGAACGTGCAGAACCCAAGGCTACGTGGTGTGGTGTGGGCTGAGAAAACTGGCAGGACAGAAGGCAGGGCAAGGAGCCTGTGGCATCAAGTGGAGCCTTCCTACAGGGTCACCCCATAAGGTTGGGCAGGTCGTGCACTGCGCCTCGAGTGCACAGGGAAGATCGGGGGCCTTTTTCTAGTTTGCACAAAGGCACCGTTCACTAAGCTGAGCGCTCGTGGGGCTGTGTCTCCCCAGAGGAAGGACCTTTTCTAATTCACATCGAGTTCCCGTACATAGCAGGGCCCTGAAGAAGTCTGGGGTGCTGTGCTCTCCCGCACACCCCCACTATATTCTATTTCTTTCTTTCCATCTTTTCTACTATTGAGAGTGCAGGTAGAATTTGGGGGTCCAGGAATTCTACCCTGGTTCGCCCACCCCTCCCTTCCTGCGGGGCTCCTGGGGACTGGGGCACACACATGGGATAAAGGCAAATAGCACAGAGCCTGACACACCATCCGGGGGGCAGGGACACCAGGATCCAAAGCTCTGACTCCCCTGCCCCCGACACAAGCCCTGGGAGGAAGACGACGGAGGGCCAGGAGGCCAGGCTGCCAGAGGACCTTGGTTGTTTCCTCATTCCGTCCCGAGCTGGAAAAGCCAGTGAGGAGAGCAAGGTCACCCAGCCCCCGGGAGCAGGGAGTAGGAGAAACGCGGCACATGACCCGTTATGGCACAGGAGCCCCACCCCCTCATGAGTCTGGCTGGGCCAGTGCCCTGGATCCTGACCAAACAGATTATGGCTTCCCCGGAGGGAAGCCAACAGGGGCGGAGGCTCTCCCTGTGCAGGAACAAAGTCTCACGGAGTCCTCACAGTTTCCCTTTTCACAGATGAGGAAACTGAAACTCTGGCTAAATAAGGATAAGGAATTTGGTCAAGAGCACATAACTAGGAAGGTGCAGAGCTGGGCTTTGAACCTGAGGGGGACGCTGTGGCGTTTGCCCAGGTTCCCCTTCAGGACGGAGGACAGCTCCCAGTCAGTCGCTACCCAGGAATGGCCCTGCCTCAACGGAGCTGCCTCATCCAATGTCCAACAGGGGCCCCTTCCTGGGGGCGGCCCAAGGCCAACTCACCCGTGCGGGGCTGGAGGTTTGGGATGACGCTGGGGCAGAGCATGGGGCTTTGGCTGCAGCTGTGTTGCATTTGGACATCTTCTGCCCTCGCTTGCTCACAGCTGCTGCTGCTGGGAACACTCGCCAGGAAACACTGCACGCGTCTCCCTCTTAGACGTGGCTTTGGGGACATCCCACCTAAGACACCTGCACGCCCACATCTATGAAACGCTGCCTCCCCACCTCAAGCTTGCCAGGATGAAAGAACCAGGAGTCCAAACAGGGGAGGCTGAGGCAACCCGGAGATGAACAACAGCGGGAGGCCACCCCCCCTGGCACAGGCTGGAGAGACAGGAGAAAGGGGCAGTGATATCCGAGCCCAGGGATCACCCAGTGGAAGCTCTAAACACAGTTGGTCACACTGGGTCTGTCTGGGAGAAACGGAAGCTGCTACAGGAGACACCCCTGAAGGTGGGAGTGGGTGGGTAAGACCCTGGTTTCTCCCTTCTTTCCAGCTTGAATTTTACGATTATGGACAACTTACACACACAGGGAGTTTAAACCTAGGTTGAAATTTGCACATATTTGGGTAATATTAAAAATTTAACATTTTAAGTCTGTTCTGGATTGATGATCATTTTTTCTTTTCAAAGGGAAACATTGCTGTAGAACGATATGCCAGGGGGAGGACCCCAGACCATTGCCAGCCCCGGCCCCAGTGCCAGCCAAGCCCTTCACACCCTTAAAGGTCCAGAGTTTCTATTGCTTTTATCCTTTCTGGATTGGGGGTGGGTAGCCTTAAACAGCCCTGAGAGCCAGAGGATTTTAGGGCCAGAAGGGCTCCTAGAGGTTTCCTTGTTCACTCATTCTACCCCAAGCCCAGAGCCCTTTAGCGAAGCTTGGACAACCCATCCCATGGAGGGGGCCCCACAGCTTTGGGGGACTATCAGTCCTGGGGATTGGAGACACATTGGGGCTTTTTAATCTCAACCTAGATGAGTGCTTCTCTCTCTTTCTGTGTATGTGTGTGCGTGTGTGTGTGTGTGTGTGTGTGTGTGTGCGTGTGTGTGTGTAGTCTCCACCTTTGTAGTTCACAGGAGAATGGTTGTCTGGGCACATCTTTTAAATATACAGGAATCATTGGCATTGGTAATAGATTGTGAATATATTTGATTTGTATTCCAGTGGAGGGGAAAGCTCCAGGAAGGGAAACAAGATCTAGTGGAGAGCTGAGGATGGGGGAGCCTGGCCCAGCTCCTGGCTCCAAGGAGGCCAGGCCCAGCCCTGGAGACTAGCTCTTATCAGCCTGCTGGGGACCTGGGCAGAGGCACATCTGCTTCTGTTTATTCTTCCTCTTTATCTTAATGGGTCCCCCCACCTATCGCTCCCTGGAATATCCCTCACCACCACTTGGATACTCAGGTACCTCTCCCTGCCCTGGGCAAAGACCCAGGGAGGGAGGGGATGGGGGAGGAGAGGTCAGGCATTTGGTGTCCGGGTTAAGGCTCCTTACTAAACACCACCCCAGGCTTAACGCTAAGGTGAAGGTGGCAAAGAAGGAAAAGAGTAAAAGGCCAAAGACCTTCCTCCTGGAAAGGAAACTGGCAGGTTTCTAGCAGCAACCTTAGCTCTAAGAGAAATGTAATTACATTTAAATTTCGGGTTACACCTAAGCTAATAACTATAACTGGAAATTCCTGTGGGAGCAGGAAGTTTTCTCTCATTAAGAGATAATAGAGAGTCACTCGCCCTTGAACCCAGAACAGTCAGTTTCAAGCCAGGAGGACTTTACTTAGGTAGGGCCTCTACCAGCCCACAGGGCACCTTTGTGCAAATTAGAAAAAGGGGCCCCTTCTTGCAGGTGTCACAGCCCTTGACTGGGCGAGTCACCTCTCCCAACTTCCCCAGCACCCTGGGCCAACGAGAACCAGGACACAGCTACATAGTCACAGCAGCTCTCCCTCCTGCCCCTATCTATCCCTTCCATTAACCTGTACAGCTTAAGTGCTGGACAGACCACCCCAGAAACAGAGAAAAATTCTGCACCTATGAGAAGCTTGGAAGGCTTTTACGCTAACTTGGTCCAAAGTCCCTGCTCCAGTTCATTCCATGATAAGGCTTCTGGTTGAGTTGCTAATCACATTCCAGGCCTGGCCCAGGTTATCCTAAACCGTGATTACTGGCAATTTAGAATTAATGAGGAAGTTACCAAATTTCTCAAGGATTTCTTTCTTTAAATTTTACATAATGCCTATCATCTTAAAGCATGGGGTTTTTGTTTTGTTTAGTTATAGACATAATGAAGTTCAGTTCTTTTAAAGCAGTTTCTCTTTTTGTAGCAAAATTGGCAATATGGCATGGTGGTTCCAAGCTCGATTTTGGAGTCAGAATGATCTGAGTTCTGATTTTAACTCCTCCACTTGCTAGCTGAATGGTCCTGTGCAATTAACCTCTCCACACCCTGGTTTCCTCATCTGTAAAAGGGGGATACATAAGTGTATTGACCACAAAGAATTAGTACGTGAATTGAATGAGGTGATGCATGGAAAACACTTGCAGGGTGCCTGCACACAGTACCTAATAAACATTAGCTATTATTAAGCTTATTTTAAATGGTAAGGAAAGTGACACCTTACTTATGGGTAATTGAGAAGGATGGGCTTGTTTCCTGTCCCTTGAACAAATGGCCAATCCCAAGTCTCAGGCAGGAAAAGTGAGCCTAGGGCATCAAATCGTGCCAGAAGACAAGGAAGTATTCAAAGACACAGGAGCTAGCTGGAAAGGATTCTTACTGGCCAAATTTGAAACAATTTGAGCATCAAAATAAATAATGACTACAGTTGGTAACACAATGAATAAAACAAAATCCACACGTTCACAGTGATATTCAAAACAAAAGAGAGAGGAAGGGAAATATCAGCCAATAAAAATGGAAGGAATGATAGAATTGGAAAACAGTACCTTGCAGCCCCCAGTAAAATAAGTGATTTAGGCAAAGATTAACAATGGAACCATTGGATGAAAGGTTATCGGAGAGTAAGATAGTCTCATTGGGTTAAAATAACACCTACAGATGACTTACAAATTACCAAGTGGAAGATTTTTCTTTACAATGGAGAGACCTGGTAGTCACCATCTTAACCAAGCAATCAAACTGAGCATCACTAATAGTGCAACAATTATGCACCTTCCGATGTGATATAATCCAAAATACACAATACACAAAGTGATTAACATACTTCTAACCAAGCCTCATGACCTACATTCCAGTTTACAGAAAATACAGGGATAGAGGAACAGTTAAATTATACCAAGAGAAATCAAAAAGACAAATTCACAGTGTGGAACATACTCTAAGACAACTGACCTGTGACAAAGCCTCTCTCCTTGACCAGACTTTAGTCAGGTTCCTTTGAACCCTCTTTCCACTAGGCCTTGACCTTGGTCCCCACCCTGTCTTGGGCCTACCCAACCCAATCTTAGCAGAGTGCTGCTAAATCATCCCTCCACCCTCGCTATCTGATCACCCTTAATATCTGATCCAGTTCGTCCTCTTCTACCCACGACAATGTCTAAGGACTTAACCTATCTTTAACAAGATTCCCCCTGCCCTGCTCCACCACGTCTCCTATTAGTACATCTCCATCCACTGACTCCCTCACCTGCTCTTTGTCTGTAAATCCCCACCTGTCCTTGTTGAATTTGGAGTCGAGCTCCCTCTCTCTCCCCTGTTGCAATAATCTTAAATAAAGTCTTCTTTTAGTTTGAGAATCTTTTTTCTTTAACACCTGGATACTTCAAAGAATTAATGTCATTTTTTTTTTTTTTTTTTGCGGTACGTGGGCCTCTCACTGTTGTGGCCTCTCCCGCTGTGGAGCACAGGCTCCGGACGCGCAGGCCCAGCAGCCATGGCTCACGGGCCCAGCCGCTCCGTGGCATGTGGGATCCTCCCGGACTGGGACACGAACCCATGTCCCCTGCATCGGCAGGCAGACTCCCAACCACTGGGCCACCAGGGAAGCCCTAATGTCATTTTTTTAAAGGGTGGATTACTACAGAATAAAAGAAATTAGAGAAATTAAAATAATTTAATTACATTCCTTTAATTAAATAGAATTAAAAGAAATTAGATAGCAATCAAATGAATATCAGATACTTTGGTTGGATCTTGACCAAAAAAGAAAAAAAAAATCTGCAAAAGTTGTTTTGAGGACAATTGGATCCTTTTGATTATGGATTGGAAATTATAGAATTATTCTTAATTTTCTTAGGTGTGGTAATGGTATTGATTATGAGGAGAATGTCCTTACTCCTATGAAATACCTGAATTTTGGTAACTCCTGTACTTAGAGGTTGTATTAGTTTTCTAGAACTGCTATAACAAATTACCACAAACTGGGTGGTTTACAACAACAGAAAGGTATCCTCTCTCAGTTCTGGAGGCTAGAAGTCTCAAATCAAGGTATCAGCTGGACCATGCTCTGTCTGAAGGCCCTAGGGGAAGATCCGTCCTTGCTTCTTCTTACTACCTTCTGGTAGTTGCTGGCAATCCTTGGTGTTCCTTGGCTTATGACAGCATTAACTGCATCTCTGCCTTCATGGTCACTTGTCCTTCCCTGTGTGTCTCTCTGTGACTTCAATCTCTCTCTCCCCTTATAAGGACATCAGTTATTGGGTTTAGGAATATTCTCTCATCTTAACTTGATTACATCTGCAAAGACCCTATTTATAATAAGGTCACATTCACTGGTACCAAGATGTTAGGACTTCAACCTCTCTTTGGGGGGAATATAATTCAACCCACAACAAGAATAAAATGTCAGGATGTCTGAAATTTACTTTCAGATGTCTCAGCAAAAGATTTTATAGTTAGAGAAAGAGAGAAAGGGAAAAACAACCCAAGTGTCATGAAATGTTAATCATTGTAGAATCTAGGTGGAAGGTATAGGGTAAGCATTATAGTCTTTCAACTTTTCTATAAGTTTGAAATTTTCAAAATAAAAAGTTGAAGGAAAAACAGATTCCTAGCAATTCCCCCATCCACAATCCTGTTCCATTTCATATATCTGAGGCAGACCCAGGAATATACTTTTAATAAAGGTTCCCTTTTTTTGGGGGGGGCGGGGCACACCACCTGGCATGTGAGATCTTAGTTCCCCAACCAGGAATTGAACCTGCGCCCCCTGCATTGGAAGCATGGAGTCTTAACCACTGGACAGCCAGGGAAGTCCCAGGGTTCCCATTTTTAATAAGCACTTGAAGGTGATTCTAATGCACTGCTAGGGTTGAAATGTACTAGTTGATGTCATAAACTCACATGGATATTATTTATATCCCCTGCCACCTTTTACTCTTAAGATGTTTCCTTTTGAGAACATAAATTTATGTAAAATTAAATCAACCAACACAGCACGCACATACATTCACACAAAGATGGTGAATATTTTAGTGAACACTGATCAATGTAACAATGTCTAACAATTTATTATTAGATATGTATTTCACAATAGAGAAATATACCCAAAGTAAATTTATTTCCCTTGAACATCAATAGGCTTCAGCTAGGATTTTTTTGATCCCTCTCTCTGCTCTTATCTCTCTTCTGGATATATGCCTTTTTAAAAAAAAAAGTGTCTTGGGCTTCCCTGTTGGCGCAGTGGCTGAGAGTCCGCCTGCTGATGCAGGGGACGCGGGTTTGTGCCCCGGTCTGGGAAGATCCCACATGACACGGAGCGGCTGGGTCCATGAGCCATGGCCGCTGAGCCTGTGGTCCGGAGCCTGTGGTCCGCAACGGGAGAGGCCACAGCAGTGAGAGGCCCGCGTACTGCCAAAAAAAAAAAAAAAAAAAAGTGTCTTTACTCATATTTTAGTGGGGTTTTGGGAGGAGGCTGAAGCTTATACACATGTTCAATCTGCTATGTTTAATGGGGAGTCCTCAGAACCCACAGTTTTCAACCCCAGTTTTATTGAAGTCAGCTTCCTCATGTAAACTAGCCCCAATTTCAAAATGGAAGTCAAGGAGAAATGTGACTCAGTTCACACAGTTTGAAGACCACTTTCCAAAAATGCTTTTGGCCTGTGTGGTTAAGCCTGAATGATCAGTCTGAGTATAATTGTCCGACCATCATGTGTGGACTGTGTATACGCAGCCCAAACCCATAGCCCCAGCCTTGTCCTTTCTGATGAAACACCAGTGCCCACAAACAGAAGGTTCCTCTTCTCTCACCATGGAATAAACAGGAAGGTCTCTTGGGACTGTGGTCTTAGGACTATAGCTCTGCCCCTAATTTCTGCAGACCCTTTACCAAGAACTGAGTCATTGCAACACCACGCTCAGCCAGCTGTCTCAGCACAAGAAAAGCTTTGCTGTGGTATGAGGTTTTGTGGGCTGCAAACTACATCTAGGTCAGCAAATTAAACTCCACAGGGTGGTTACCAAGTCCAGCTTCATCTAGCTAAAGGGCTGTCTGATTTCACCCTTTGGGCGTTGGCCTTGGATACAAGGCCCATCTGCGTGTGTTTAAGGTACAACACTTCAGGCCTAAACCCCTCGATGACACATGCCTAAACTCAGAATCTTATTTACTCCACCAGGGCTCTGGGGTATGTGAGAGTAACAATACTCCATCCCAGCAGATATATTGAGATTTGTATGTGTGTGTGTTGGGACAAAGTGGGGAAGTGGTGCTGTATTTCTTTGTTCCTCAGTTTCACTCACTGTTTCTTTCCTGCCACTTGTGTTTCTTTCCTGCCATGTTGACCCAATCATGAGCCTTTTTTCTCAGTTCCCTTTCATGGAAGTTTTTCAGAATGATTTCACAACAGATGGCCAACTGGTCTACTACCTAGATAGAGCTTTACAAAGAGAGTATCTAGATGGGGTAGGGTGTGTCACCTTGGTTCAGGAACTGGGTTGCAGATTTATAGTGGATAAAGTCTGCAGAGATTAAATCTTGTTAAAAATTCAAAACAAGCCAGCAAATACTTATGTGAAGGCCTGATGCTATCTGGGGCTCTGGAATACAGAAAAGAAAACCAGAGTTGCTGTCTTCCAGGAGCCCTTTAACTATGAAAGTAGGATCAACATTCTAGTGGAAAGCTACATTTTTCACTACCTGGCACCCATGTACGCTTTTCCTGGTAATAATACCCCAAGTTCACTCTGAGAAGAACCCCTCCTCCATCCTTAGTCTGTGTGCTTTTAATGCCTGGTTCTAGAACTGAGGTATAGACTTAAGGCCAGGCCACAGTGACTGGTTTAGAGATGGGCATAAAGCCTAATAAAAGCCAATGATATACATGAGATGTTTGCTGATACTGTTTGGGGAAAGGTATGAGGTACTTTTTGCTAGGATTACCACCAATAAGGATGACGTGAACCTGGAGCTGCCAAAAGTCACACGATGGAGCCTAAGAATGAGGCCAACACAGCAAAAGACAGATCAGAATGAAACAGAGAAACTGACTTCCTTGGTCAAGCCATTCTTGATGTTCCATATATTCCTAGACTTTTCTGCTAATTGTCCCAGTAGTTATTTTTATTTGTTTAAGCTAGTTAGACGGGGGTTTCTTTAAGATGCAACTAAAATGCTCTGTGTTGCAACTAAAAGGTTGAATAGTGTCCCCCCCAAAATTCACATCCACCCAGAATTTCAGAATGTGACCTTATTTGAAAATATGGTCTTTGAAGATGTAATTAGCTAAGGATGTTAAGTCGAAATCATCTTGGATATAGGGTATGCCCCAAATCTAATGACTGGTATCCTTACAAGATGAGGCGAAGACTAAGAAAGACACAGAGAAGAAAGCCATGTGAGAGACAGGGATTGGAGTCATGCTACTAAAGGCTTAGGAATGCCTGGTGCCACCAGAAGCTAGGAAGAGGCAGGGAGGTATCCTCTGACAGAGCATTCAGAGGGAGCATGGTCCTTCTGACAGCTTGATTTTGAACTTCTAGCCTCTAACTGTAAAATTTCCATTGTTTTAAGCCAGTTTGTGTCCTTTGTTACAGCAGCCCTAGGAAACGAAAATACTGTAATATGTGAAATAATTCAATAATTCAATAATTTATTGGCACCTAATATGTGTCCAAAGAGGTTTTAGCATAAAATTCAGAGAAAAGGGATATGGAGAATGTAGAGGGATATTTGAGCTGGGACATCATGAAGCCTGAAGAACTGTCTGCCCCAACTACCTGCCCCACCATGGGTGCCTCTGGAAGTTCCTGGAGAAACTAGAATTTATGGTCTCTGAACTCCTCTTTCTGGTCTTCTGGCAGGCCATTCTCCTAACATATGGACTTCTTCAGCAAGAAAATGAGCTCTGTTGGATAGAATTGAAAATATTTCTCCTAGCTTGTTCTTTGTCTTTGTTTAGAGTGATTTTGCCCCAGTAGAATTTTTGTTTATTAGTCAAATTTTTAAATTCCTTTATGGCTAATTTTTCCCCCCAATTCCCCTGTGTTTTCATCAAGTGTGCTGTACTGTGGAGTAAGTTATTTCTTTTCCAATTTTTTTCTTCTTGTGGTAAAATACACGTAACATACAATTTACTATCTTTCTTTTTTTTTTTTTGGCTGCATCATGCAGCTTGTGGGATCTTAGTTCCCCAACCAGGGATCGAACCCAGGTCCCCAGCAGTGGAAGTATGGAGCCCTAACCACTGGACCACCAGGGAATTCCCTTAATCATTTTTAAATATATAGTTCATGGTATTAAGTACATTCGTATTTTTATGTAACCATCAACACCATCCATCTCCAGAACTCTTTTCATGTTACAAAACTTTAATTATACCCATTGAACAATAACTCCCCATTTCACCCTTCACCCAGCCCCTGGCAACCACCATTCTACTTTTTGTCTCTATGATTTTGACTAAGTAAAACGTAGCTTTCTTTTATCTTTACTGTGTTTCCCTTCACTGCACTTCCATCACCTTTATTGGGTGTTCCCCAAAAATAGCAACAGTCATAATAGTACCATTTGTTGTGTCCAGGCATTGTACCCAGGGCTTAAGTACAACGGCTCTAATCTTTCCAGTATCTCTACAAGGCAGGTAGTATTCTGCCCATTTTACAGATGAGGAAAGTGTGGTCCAAAGAAGTTACACAAATTGCCCCAGTTAAGGGTCTCACAGCTCTCAATTGGAAAAGGGAAAAGTTGTGCTCGCGTTTGTCCAAGCCAAAGCCACGGCTCCTCTCACAATACCATTCAGGAGCCTTGTATCTATGCCCTCAGACTACAGACTGCTGATCTTGTCTCTCAAATGTTGATTATTCTACACAAATAGATGGAGAGATATACCATGTTCTTGGATTGGAAGAATCAACACTGTGAAAATGACTCTACTACCCAAAGCAATCTACAGATTCAATGCAATCCCTATCAAACTACCACTGGCATTTTTCACAGAACTAGAACAAAAAATTTCACAATGTGTATGGAAACACAAAAGACCCCGAATAGCCAAAGCAATATTGAGAACGAAAAATGGAGCTGGAGGAATCAGGCTCCCTGACTTCAGACTATACTACAAAGCTACAGTAATCAAGACAGTATGGTACTGGCACAAAAACAGAAAGATAGATCAATGGCATAGGATAGAAAGCCCAGAGATAAACCCACGCACATATGGTCACCTTACCTTTGATAAAGGAGGCAAGAATATACAGTGCAGAAAAGACAGCCTCTTCAATAAGTGGTGCTGGGGAAACTGGACAGCTACCTGTAAAAGTATGAAATTAGAACACTCCCTAACATCATACACAAAAATAAACTCAAAATGGATTAAAGACCTAAATGTAAGGCCAGACACTATAAAACTCTTAGAGGAAAACATAGGCAGAACACTCTATGACATAAATCACAGCAAGATCCTTTTTGACCCACCTCCTAGAGAAATGGAAATAAAAACAAAAATAAACAAATGGGACCTAATGAAACTTAAAAGCTTTTGCACAGCAAAGGAAACCATAAACAAGACGAAAAGACAACCCTCAGAATGGGAGAAAATATTTGCAAATGAAGCAATTGACAAAGGATTAATCTCCAAAATTTACAAGCAGCTCATGCAGCTCAATAACAAAAAAACAAACAACCCAATCCCAAAATGGGCGGAAGACCTAAATAGACATTTCTGCAAAGAAGATACACAGATTGCCAACAAACACATGAAAGAATGCTCAACATCAGTAATCATTAGAGAAATGCAAATCAAAACTACAATGAGATATCACCTCACACCAGTCAGAATGGCCATCATCAAAAAATCTAGAAACAATAAATGCTGGAGAGGGTGTGGAGAAAAGGGAACCCTCTTCCACTGTTGGTGGGAATGTAAATTGATACAGCCACTATGGAGAACAGTATGGTGGTTCCTTAAAAAACTACAAATAGAACTACCATACGACCCAGCAATCCCACTACTGGGCATATACCCTGAGAAAACCATAATTCAAAAAGAGTCATGTACCAAAATGTTCATTGCAGCTCTATTTACAATAGCCAGGACATGGAAGCAACCTAAGTGTCCATCAACAGATGAATGGATAAAGAAGATGTGGCACATATATACAATGGAACATTACTCAGCCATAAAAAGAAACGAAATTGAGTTATTTGTAATGAGGTGGATGGACCTAGAGTCTGTCATACAGAGTGAAGTAAGTCAGAAAGAGAAAAACAAATGCCGTATGCTAACACATATATATGGAATCTAAGGGAAAAAAAAAAGGTCATGAAGAACCTAGGGGTAAGACGGGAATAAAGACACAGACCTACTAGAGCATGGACTTGAGGATATGGGGAGGGGGAAGGGTAAGCTGTGACAAAGTGAGAGAGTGGCATGGACATATATACACTACCAAACGTAAAATAGATAGCTAGTGGGAAGTAGCCGCATAGCACAGGGAGATAAGCTAGGTGGTTTGTGACCACCTAGAGGGTGGGATAGGGAGGGTGGGAGGGAGGGAGACGCAAGAGGGAAGAGATATGGGAACATATGTATATGTATAACTGATTCACTTTGTTATAAAGCAGAAGCTAACACGCCATTGTAAAGCAATTATACTCCAATAAAGATGTTATAAAAAAAAGTTGATTATTCCTAGTTTGACCCTCATAGGAAAAACTTATTTTCAATTATTGCATGTAACTTTTTCACCTTGTGTCCTAGTTACAAAACATAGCTCTATTAATATCACGGGAGAACAAAAGGAAATAGTTATTAAAAAGCAAATTCTATTCCCCTTGGTCAAATTCCAAAGTATAAGACAAGTATAGCCCCAGTGGCTCCCATGCTCTGGTCCCCCCTCCACTTTCTGCTCTCTCTCAGGTGGGTGACCTCCAGCTGCCATCTGGTTTTGTCCTAACTACAGGAAAGCACAAGAGAGTTTGAACTTTGCCCCATTTGAACTCTTTTTCCTGTGTGAGAGCTGTGCTTCATTTAAGGAAGTGCAAATAATGGTAAATGATACTTGTATGTTTGCTAGGGCTGCCCTAATGATGTGGCTTACATGACAGAAATGTTTCATACTTCTGGTGACTAGACATTTGAGGTGAAGGTGTGAGCAGGGTTAGTTTCTTTTGAGGCCTCTTCCCTTAGATTGTAGATAGCTGTCTTCTCCTTGTGCCTTCATATCGTGTATTAGTCTGCATGGGCTGCCATAACAAAATACCATAGACTGTGTGGCTTAAACGACAGATATTTGTTTTCTCACAGCTCTGGAGGCCAGAGTCTAAGATGAAGGTGCTGGCCTGGTCGGGCTCTGGTGAGAGTTCCCTTCTTGGCTCAGAGGCAGTCACCTTCTCACTGTCTCCTCACATGGTGGAGAGGGTTCTAGGGGTCTCTTTCTCTTCTTACAAAAGGGTACTAATCCTGTTGTGAGGGCCTGTCTTAGCTCAGGCTGCTACAACAAAATACCATAAACTGGGTGGCTTATAAACAACAGTTTATTCCTCATAGTTCTAGAGGCTGGAAGTCTAAGCTCAGAGTGCCAGCATTGGTCATGTTCTGCTGAGGGCCTTCTTCCAGGTTGCAGATTACTGACTTCTTGCATTCTCATGTGGCAAAGAGCAGAGCACAGGAAGCAAGCTCCCTTGTGACTCTTGGAAGGGCACTAATCCCATTCACGAGAGCTCCACCCTTATGACCTCATATTATGCTTATTAGCACAGAAGCCAAACCAAAACCAGCAGTCCCCTGCCCTAAGCTTTCTCACCACCAGGATCTGCTTGTGGTAGCCAATGGCAACTCTTCTAGCTATTTTCTCTGATACTTATCTCCATGTTTAAGAATACTGTGCTTCTACTGCTATTTCTTTTGTTTTGTTTTCCTTTTTGGCCGCGCCACATGGCTTGCAGGATCTTAGTTCCACGACCAGGGATTGAACCCCGGGCCAAGGCAGTGAATGCACCGAGTTCTAACCACTGGACTTCCAGGGAATTCTCTACTGTTGTTTCTTAATTTATCATGTTTAGACATTCTCCACCGACTCTGGTAGGTGAGTACCTAACTCTCTCATGTACAGCCATCACTTCCCCTCCCCCATCATCCCAACATAGCACAACTTTGGAAGAATAAATAGTTGGTATTTACATTATAATGACTATACAAGTATCATTCACTGCTGAGCCAAGTGAATATTACTTATCTCTGTTCTCAGGCAGCCTTCAGTATTCCTAAAGTTAATGATGGCCTCGTTTTTTTAATTCATGTTATGTTCTATGACTCATCATTAGTGTTCTCTAAAAGCTTTAACATCTCTGCCAAAGGCCTTCCCATGATATTTTCCATATGCTCAAGCACATCAGCTCCATTTCTTCTTCCCCAGAGCCTCTCAGGAGGCCTCCTTCCTCCTGCACCCAAGCTGACTGGGCTCTGGCTTAATGCTCTGCTGTTAGTCCTAGGACTTTGCTCACACCTCAGTGATGGATACCCTAGTTGAGGATCCCACCTCTCTCTCCCTCTCTCTCCTCCCTCACTTTAAAAAATTTTTTATTTCCTCCTCTTAATGAAGGAGGAAGTGTCTACTAGTGTCCTAATAAAATTCACTTGAGAGTGTACTCAGATAATTTTGTGATTGGGTGAAAAACTAGGCATTGCTTAGAGCACATCCTTTCTGAGTTTTCTGATTTTGATTCTATGGGGGCTCTGTGCATTTCATTGCCTTAGAGCTATTTCACAACTCCGTAAATTGTAGGTAATTGATAGCAATGCAAAATAATTCTTATCTAGAGATATGCAAATAAATAACCCACAGTCCCTCTCCCCACCCCACACAAGGCTCCCTACAAAAGGCAGTTTCATATCCGTTTATAAATTCATTCCAAAATTCCTTTTTTCCATATAAATTTGTGCTTCCTTGACATCTTTAAACTGGTTGTAACATCTTACTGGTTCCCTCATTAATAATGAGGTAAGATATTTTACACACGTTCATTTTATATTTGTGAGAGTGATGATTTTACCTTTTAAAAAAATATTCCTTTAATAGAAGTGTATTTTTAAAGTCACTGAAGTCTGAAAATAGCTTTATTCTTCTTTCACACTTGAGTGATAGATGGGTTGGGTATAAAATTATAGGTAAAATATCCAATGCCACAACTATACCCCAATTAAAAAAAAAATCCAATGCCACTTTGACTCCTGTTTCTTTGCATATAACTAGTTTCCAACACTCCCCCTCCATCCTATTTGTTTGTTTGTTTGTTTGTTTGCTTCTTTATCCATGGGATTCAGAAATGTCATAATAATATGCCCTGGTGAGGGTCTTTTTCACTCATTCTGCCATGCACTTCAGTGGATCTCTACATCTAGAGACACTTGCCCTTCAGGTCTAGATACAAATTTATATATGATTTTCTCTTCCTGGAACTCCTTATATTTGGATGTTCAATGCCTAAATAGATCTTCTAGCTCTCTCATCTTCCTCACCATTCTCATTATTGTATTAATTTGTTTCCCTACCTATTAATGAGGTTGAGTAGCTTCCATATTTAATTGCCCACTTAGCTTCTCAATTATTCTTTTTCTATTAAATAGAATTTTGATGTAAAACAACTGAATATAAACCGATAGCTTGTCAGTATATCACTACATTTCAAAGGATGACAATTTTGAGGAAGATTGATTTATATCACCTAGGTAAAATTGGTGCTTTGTCTTTTTTTTTTTTGGCTGCGTTGGGTCTTCATTGCTGCACGCGGGCTTTCTCTGGTTGTGGCGAGCGGGGGCTACTCTTTGTTGCGGTGCGCGGGCTTCTCACTGTGGTGGCTTCTCTTGTTGTGGAGCACAGGTTTTAGGCTCGCGGGCTTCAGTAGTTGCAGCACGCAGGCTCAGTAATTGTGGCTCGTGGGCTCTAGAACACAGGCTCAGTAGTTGTGGCACATGGGCTTAGTTGCTCTGCGGCATGTGGGATCTTCCCGGACCAGGGCTCAAACCCGTGTCCCCTGCATTGGCAGGCGGGTTCTCAACCACTGCGCCACCAGGGAAGTCCCACCTTACTTGTGTTGCTAGCCACAGAATTTCCAACATTTTATACACAATCTGGCATATAATAGTTGCTAAATATATCTTTGTTGAATAAACCCTCAACTTATAGATTCCTACTAAATCCTAATCTAGTTCTTCCTCCAGGGTTAAATAGTAAATAATCTTTTTTAACTTTTCATTCTGGAAAAATAAAAATAATATTTTTCAAGTATTTGCTATTTGTCCTGTTCTAAGCTCTTTAGGTGTGGTGATTAATTTAATCCTTACAACAATCCAATGAGATAGGTATTATTACTATCTGCATTTTGAAGGTAAAGAAATTTATCTGAAAGCTTCATTAGCCGAGCTGATATTTGGCTCCAAAGATTATACTTTTAACCATCATATTAGATGCCTCTTTGGTTGGCTCAGCTCACAACCCAATTCTGATCTATTTATAGTAGCTGTCAGGCACACATTGTTGAGAAGAATTCTGGGGCAGCATTTAGGTTGCATGGAAAAAATAATCTGCCTTGATTGATTAATGATGTCTGCCACAGGCCCAGGAATGGCGAGTCAGGGTTGTTGTTTTTTTTTAAACACTGCTTACTCATTCCTTGGAGAAAGAGATTATCTTTGGGGTTATACATAGCTCTAGTGCTTTTGAAATTAGGGCATGTTGACATCCAAAGTGTTTAAAGGCTGCTTTGTTTCTTTGCTGTATGTAGCAGGAGAATATTTTAACTGCCTGTTTATAATTTATCTGAGAGAAGCACTGGTAATTAGGCATCTGATCCCTCCTCTGATTCCCTTGCTTCTTCCTTTTCCTGTGATAACAGAAAGTCAGGAAAATAATCACATTGCCTCATGATACCAGTAAGCCATATAAAAAGCCCCGTGATGTTGTTTTTCCAATCACTGGTTTTCTTGACAGCCAGCATTTAAACCATTCCAAACACCCCTCCCGTCAATCGTTAGAAATGACCTTAGGATTGGTCTCTTTACTAACCTTCCTACTACGTCCCAAACAGTTTTACAACTTGGCTTCAGCTGCAGGGCAGTCCAGCTTTTAAAGGAATTATATCCCTTTCCCAGAATAGCCATTAAACAGAACTTAACACAGTTTTAAGGGAGGTATAAAGTGACTTTTTCCCATCTCTCCCCACTTTTCAAAGTGCGCTTTTACACTCAGAACCAACATCTATTTGTTTAGGACAGTTTATAAGGTGTTCACTATTCACTTTCTCATCCTTTAACAATTTTTTTTCAGCTAAATAATATACATTTATTGAGAATTCCTGGGATGGCTGTTATTTCCTCTTAACTACAGGGCAGGGAACCAAGCAGAGAAAAAGAAAATCACCAAAAAAGCCCACAGCCCTGATTCCTCTGGCTGAGCAAAGGGAAGAGGAAAGTTGCTCCAGGGGGCAGTGCTCACGAAGGCAACAGCGTTTTGCAGGAGGCCTGCGGAGGAAGTCCCATGACACCGGGGGTGGGTGGAGGCTGCTTCTCCCCCAGTGGCTCCTCTATTTCAGTTTCTTGAAGGGGCTCCTCTGGCCCTTGATGACGTCTTTCTCTTGGAAGTTCCACAGGGCCATCAACAGAAAGCCAAGTGTGGCCCCGGATTGTAATAAGCATCTTGGAGATGGTGGGGCTGCTCAGACCTTGCCCACTTTGCGGTGGACAGGGCTCCCACTGAGGGGGATGCTATGTGCCAAGCGTCCCCTATCAGGGCGAAGAAGGAAGACCTCGGGCTGCCTCCCAGACAGATGCTGCAGGTCAGCAGACCCCCACAGAGCCTCCGAAGGGACCCTTCCCACTTCAGCTATCCAGTCTGCGACCCTCCCGTAAGGTGGACAGCCTGCTGCACCCGGGAAGGAAGGACATCTCATCTTCCTGTTGACATGGCACCTCCTGGGACGGTGATCACATGAGACGTTCACATGTAAGACAAGAAGCTTCCACCACCCCTCTGCCATCTGCTGTATCCCATGATCTACGATGTTCAAGCTCAGCCCCTGAGAGCCCCCTCCAGCATGCATCCCACAGACCTGCCACGATCTTGGCATGCACAGCAAACCCATAGCCAAATGTGCCCGATCTGAACACATCTTCAAGGCCCAGACCCTCGCTGGATGTCCCTTTTCTGCTGTTATTTATTTTTAATTTTGTTAATGTGAAATCACATATGTATAGTTTAAAAACAATACTAAAGCCAATCCCCTAGTACTCATAACCCAGGTTAAGAAATATAACATTAGTAAAGCTTTGGGGCTTGTGTTAGTTTCCCATGGCTGCTGTAACAAATGATCACAAACTGAGTGGCTTAAAACAAGGGAAGTTTATTCTCTCACAGTTCTGGGGGCTAGAAGTCTGCAATCAAGGTGTCTGAAGGCTCCTGAGGAAAGTCTTTGCCTTTTCCTAGCTTCTGGTGGCTCCCAGCAAGGCTTGGCGTTCCTTGGCTTGTAGCTGCATCACTCCAATCTCTGCTTCCATGGTCACCGGCCTTCTTCCCTCTCCTTTCTCTTATAAAGACACCAGTCATTGGATTAGGACCCACTCTAATCCAGTCAGTATGACCCATCTTAACTTGATTAAGTCTGCAAAGATGCTCTTTCCAAATAAAGTCACATTCACAGGCAATGGGGGTGAGGACTTGAACATATTTTGGGGGGACACAATTCAATGTCCTACAGAGCCCTTGTTGTGCTCCTCCTCCATCATATTCCTTCCCCAAAGAGGTAACCACTTGGCTGATTTTTGCATTAATCTTTTTTTTTTTAAACTTTAAAATAGTTCACCACCTAAATTTGTATACCTAACACAAAAATTGTTGAGTTTTGAAACGCTGAGTTTTAAGCACAAGTCTAGCTGAATAAGGTAAGGGCAGTACTGCCATTTCTGGATGAAGGCTCCCATGATGAGATGCTCCAAAAAGAGTCTTCAGCTCAGAAAGTGTTCAGAGCCCCGCTGGGGGACAGTGGGTAGTTTGGAAAACTCAGTACTCACCAGAATTAGGGCACTTGTGTGGACAAGAGACTGGGCCCCTGGCAGGAAGATGGTTGGGTAAGTGGGCTGCATCCTGAGTGCTGGTAAGCTCACACGGGATGGTGGGGGGCCCCTAGGATGGCTCCCATGATCCCTCCCTTGCCTTCACTCCCACTTCCAGAGGGACCGGGGCTGTTGCTCCTGTACACTCTAGGGATTCCATGGCTTCTCGCTTTCCCACCGGCCCCGTGACTCCGCCTTTCAGCTCTGCCACTTCACCCTCCTCCTGGGTTTGTATATTATCGCTTAAATCCCTCTGCTGTAGTTTGAGTGGAGTTTCATCGGGGAGAAGATGCATGTGTTCAATGTACTGTCTCCACCTTGAGAGCTTTCTCTTGGTCTCACTTTTCTACTGAGCTGTGTTTTAGGATTTCTTCCTTCATTCACTCAATCTGATGTCTGCAAGGTGGGCTGTCAGGAGGGACAGAGCTGACAGTAGTTGAGCTGACAGTAGTTGGGGAGACAGACAAGGAAATCGGTCGTTATGACGCAGCAGTAGTGCTTAAAATATGGTTCCTGGACCACCTATGCAAGCGTCTCCCTGACGTTTCGTCAAAATGCTGAGACCTGAAGGTCGGGCAGAGGCCCAGGGAGGATAAAGACTCCAGACGGGGGAGCAGCTTTCAGCTGTTTGAGGCTGGTTGGAGCCAAGGCTGGGGAAGCCCACCCAGAAAAAGTGTGAGGGGCCACGCACTGGCCAAGGACTGAGTGGGGAGAACAGCAGTATCTGTGGGCTGAGCACAGGGGGAGACCTTAAGGGGGAGACTGAGAAGAAGAGGTGGGAGGATGGCGTGTGTGTTGACGGCTGTCATAAAGGTTTCCAAAATCCAGGTTTTCAAAAGCAGCACAGAAACCAGTCCTGTGTGATCCCCTTACATGAGGTACCTAGGGTCGTCCAGTTCAGAGAAACAGAAGGCAGAATGGTGCTCACCAGGGGCGGGGGGAGGCGGGGCGGCGGGAAGCGGAGTTTGACAAGTATAGACTTTTAGTTTTGCAAAAAGCTCTGAAGACTGGCTGCACAACAATGTGTGTATATTCGACACTGCTGGGCTGCAGACTTAAAACTGGTTAAGACGATAGATTTTACGTTATGTGTTTGGTTTGTTTTTTTTCACCACAACAAAAAATAATTTAAAAAGAAAAGAAAAAAGTAACACAGAAACCAGGGCCTGTTTCTAACCTTCAAAAGTTCCTTGATTGGACTTCCCTGGTGGCGCAGTGGATAAGAATCCGCCTGCCAATGCAGGGGACACGGGTTCAATCCCTGGTCTGGGAAGATCCCACATGCCGCGGAGCAATTAAGCCCGTGCGCCACAACTACTGAGCCTGCGCTCTAGAGCCCACGAGACACAACTACTGAAGCCCACGTGCCACAACTACTGAAGCCTGTGTGCCTAGGGCCCGTGATCCGCAACAAGAGAAGCCAGAGAAGCCCGCGCACCGCAACAAAGGGTAGCCCCCGCTCGATGCAACTAGAGAAAGCCCGCACGCAGCAACGAAGACTCAACACAGCCAAAAAAAAAAAAAAGTTCCTTGATTCTTTACCCTTTTGTGATCAGGCTGACTCAGCAGATCAGTGTTCCCCAAATGGGGACAAAGCTCCAGAGTCTGCTCGTCACCACTGGGGCGTGAGGGACTTTGTCTCCCCTACTTATCCAAGAGCACCCCCAGACACCGCATGCCAGGAGATGCAATCTAAGTAAAGGCTTGAGCCGGAAGCCAGGTCTCAGCATCTCCTCCAACCGTGTTGCCCCCTTCCCGTCCAGCACCCCCAGCTAATCAACCAAAGCTCCGTCTTGTGTGGCAGTTCCTGAAGTTTGCCCGTCACCAAAAGCTTCTGCTTTGTCTCCAAGGGCTCCAGTGTCCACTTTGGGTCCTGTGGTTTAGCCTCTGGAAATTCAAATGGATTCTGGCTGAATTCTATCACAAGAGGGACTCTACACCCTGCCTCCTTGGTGCTCTGAGTAGGCCAGATTGGGGGCATGATGGGTTATCAGGCTAGTGGGAGGGGAACGTAACTTGAGAGGCCCAGTGCATGTGGGGCCTCGAGACGGGGTCCAGCTACAGGGCCTGGCTCTGGGGAGCAGCACGGAAAGGTCTAGAGCTTCATCCAAGAAGTCACAGACTCTAATATAGTAAAATAATTAGAGCCAACACTTAGCACCAACAATGTGCCGGGCATCCTTCCAAGCCCTTAATATTGATATGTGTGCACGAACTCAATGAATTCTCCCAGTGAACTTATGAGGTCAGTACTGCAGCCGACTTTACTGACGTAGAAACAAGAGCACAGGGACGGGGTCTCTCTTTGCTGCATCTGCTGCGAGAACGAAAGCAATCAGGCAGTCGGCGGTCCAGAAAATGTAGACATCACTCAGAAGGGATGCACAGGTGTCACGAAGGGCCCCATAGGAGGCTGCAGAGGGATTTGAATCACACCAGGGTCAAACTCAGTCTCCTTGGAAGGAAAAAGAAGAGGCTCTGGGTGGACAAATGGTGGGGAAATAGGAAGGAACTGGCTGTGGTTTGCACTGTCAGTTGTCACGTACAGAATGTAATGGAGGGTGTTACCCCGGCTTCCGTTCCAAGATGAGATCTGTGTGCTTCCCCATCACCGCTGTCATTCAAGAGGACAGGTCTCTGGTTGAAATCTGGAATTTCTTGTATGAGAAATATATCAGCAGCGTTTGAAAGTATTTGAACCAGGCGTTGCTTGTTCAGTGTCTCAAGCCCAGAAAAAGGAGTTAGTTCTTAAAGGAAAAGACATTGAACTTGTATCAAATTCAGGTTGTTACTTTGATCCTGCAAGCCACAACGGTTAGAAGGAAACCCGGACACTTCTGGATGGTATATGAACAAGTCTCTGAAAAAGGAACAGTTCAGCAGGCTGATGGAGATCTACGAGTTGTCTGGCTATGGAAAATAACTAGATGGCGGATCATTCTTGAGACCTATTTCTAATACTTTTGGTGGTTTTTTTTTTTTGCGGTACGCGGGCCTCTCACTGTTTTGGCCTCTCCCGTTCCGGAGTACAGACTCTGGATGCACAGGTTCAGCGGCCATGGCTCACGGGCCCAGCCACTCCGCGGCATGTGGGATCTTCCCGGACCGGGGAACAAACCCGCGTCCCCTGCATCGGCAGGCGGACTCTCAACCATTGCGCCACCAGGCAAGCCCCCTATTTCTAATATTTTAAAGATGTAGTAAAGGCCCTCTATTGAAGGATCAAAAGGACGGGGAGGTTGAACTACTTGCCCAAGGTAACCCTGTCAATGCGAGGCAGAGCCAGATCTAAACCCAATCAGGCAGACTCCCGAATTGGCACCCTTATCCACCCTGCCACCTCTCTCCCAGCCGCTCGTCTTCAGGTGGCAAATCAGACAGACAGCCCCTCAGTGGGGAAGCCAGAAGAGTCCAGAGCCCGGCTGGGGTCAGTCATGGTTCCAGATAATCCGATGGTGTAGAGAAGGGTTCAGCCAGACAATGGGTTGGGTTGTGGGCAAAGAGTTCCAACCCCAGAAGGGGCTGGGCTAGAGCTAGGCAGGGAACAGGGCAGGTTACAGTCCCAGCAAAGGGCACCTGGGCCCCTTTGGCTCTGAGCCATTTCCCTGTTTCTGGGCTGGGGCCCCAATGGGCCGACCTGAGAAGTATAAAAACTGTGACAGCAGGGCTATGACACAGACATGTAGAATTTGCTCTGCGGCCCCGAACCTGTCTCATAGCAGCAAACATAGCAACACAGGCAACCTGGTTGGCACCTGGCTTCTGGGCCAAAGAGGGTGACTTAATGACAAGGTCTCATGGGTTGATGGAGATCAAGGAGAAAAGGGACAACCTGCTGGCGAGAGCACCAGTGGGTTCAGGATGGGAAAGGCAAGCAACAGAGGGCAGGCATGGGTGGAGTCATCACCAAGGGCTGCAGCAAAGCCCCCAAAGTTTTAAAAGCCTTCAGGTTTCTGTGAACTATTGGGGCCTACAGATAAGACATTGCTTGAGTCTTGTAAGTGCTGGTCTCACAGCTCCTTTCCCATCGCACCTCAGCTGTTCCTCACCATGCCAAGCACCATGCCAAAGGCCTGGCCTCAGGGCCTTTGTACTTGCCACCCTCAGCCTATAACACTCTTCCCCAGATATCCTCACTCCCCGCAGGCCTGTGCTCCAAGGAGGCTGATCGGGGAGGCCGTCCCCACAAAGAGCACCTCCCTTCCCTGCTCGCCCATCCTTTACTATCCCCTTGCCGTACGGATTGTGTTTTCCAAAGGTGCCGCAGCAATCTCTCCTACGCCACGTGTTCTTTCTCTGGCCCCTTGAATCTGGGGTCCCTGTCACTGCTCTAACCAACAGAATACGACAGAAGTGACACTGACCCACTCCCAGGCACTTCACCGCTCCAGCAGCCTCTGCTTCCTGCTTCGTGGAACACTTACTCTTGGAGCACTCCTTCCAGAGCCCAGCTGCCAGGCTGAGAAGCTTGTGGGGAGGCCACAGGCAGATGTGCCAGTCAGCAGCCTGCCGAGCTCCTAGCCAGAGGTCAACATGCACGGCAGCCAAACGAGTGAGGCACCTCGATGTCCGACCCAGCCGGTCCTTCGGATGACTCGAGGCCCGGCCGGCATCTGGCTGCACCACTTGTGAGACCCCCAGCAAGACACACCCTGATGGGCCCAGTCCACCAAAGAACCATTAGAGAGAATACAAAATTGTTGTTTTAGGCCACAGAGTTTCAGGGTGGTTTTTTTCCATAGCAGTAGTCATCTTGAGGATTTACCCTGCTTAACTAGTTTTCACAGCACCTATCACTGCCTGATAGTATATAAGCTATTTGTTTATTGTCTTTTTCTCCCTCTTGTTTTTGTTTACTACTGTACTCTTAATACTTGAGAGTAGTGCCTGGCATGTAGTAGGAGCTCAATAAATATTCTCTAAGTAGATGAATGAATCCAAAGACATTTTACCCCAAATCACAAAGCAATAATCAATGTGATTCTATTAGTTCTCAAGAGGCTTAACACTGGGTCATCCTGAGCATAGGTTAGGGCATCAGATGTGGTTGTATTTATTCACTCAACAGCCATTTATTGAGCTTCTATTATGTGCTAGGCCCTAGAAATAAATCAGCGAACCAAAGCAAAAATTCCTGCCCTCATTCTAGTGGGGGAGCAGGCAACGATATAAATAAGGAAAGTATACCATATATTAGAAGAGGATAAGTTGCAAGGAAGAAAAATAAAGCAGAGAAGAGGGAGAGAGAGTCCTGGGGTCTGGCCAGAATGTTAAGTAAGGTGGCCCAGTGTATTGGTTTGCTAGGGCTGCCACAGCAAAGCACCACAAACTGGGAGGCTTAGACAACAGAAATGTATTGTCTCACAGTCCTGGAGGCTAGAACCCAAATAAGAGAGACAGATTCTCTGCAAGTATTTTGCAGTTTAGAATAATGTAATATGGTTTTAAGTTAATAAAACAAAAACTGAAAAATGAGGCAGTACAGTAACAGAATGAGATGAAAAGGGAGGTTGCAGAGCTAAGGAAATAAATTGAAAATACTATGATTATAGATATAATAAATAAATTAGAAAAGAAAAAAATAATCATGGCTGAAAATCAAATTAACAGCATGGAGGAGAGACTTAAGATAAAAGAAGTCGAGGGAAAAGACACAGAGATTGAAGCAATTAGAAAGAATGTGATAGATATAGAAATCAAAGATGTTCTAACTTAAGCACAATTGATGTCCCTTGTGTACAGATCTCAACAAAAGGAACTTAAAATTATTCAGAGATATAATATAGATTTATTATAAATTTATAAATATACATTTCTCTGACTTGAATGAAAACTTAAGTATGAATATTGAAAAGATCATGTATATGTCAGGAAATTTTGTTTTAGTATAACCAACATTGACATACCTGTTTAAGATTCTGATGTCAAGATTTAAAGGAAAAAAATTGTTCAGGGAATTCCCTGGTGGTCCAGTGGTTAGGACTCCACAGTCTTACTGCCCAGGGCCAGGGTTCAATCGCTGGTTGGAGAACTAAGATCCCACAAGCCGAGCAGCACAGTCAAAAAAAAAGAAAAAAATTGTTCAAACGTTCTGGTAGAAGGAAAAATTAAAAACAGATCACTTTTAAAGGAGGGAAAAAATC
Source organism: Monodon monoceros (assembly GCF_005190385.1). Classification (NCBI taxonomy): domain Eukaryota; kingdom Metazoa; phylum Chordata; class Mammalia; order Artiodactyla; family Monodontidae; genus Monodon; species Monodon monoceros. Next base: position 91,462,865 of record NW_021703776.1, read on the forward strand.
AAGCTGGTCTCAGACTCCCCTTACAGCAACATTCAATGCCAAAGGACACAGAGTTGATCTGGAAAGAACTGAGAGGAAAAAGTGTGACCTAAGAATGTCACATTCAATCAAACCATCATAGAAGCAACAGGCAGACACTCTCAAACATGAAATAATTCAGAAACTATAGTTACTTCTTAAAAAAAAAAGTATTGATGATAAAATCTATCCAAGAGATGAGTCAAAATAAAGAATTCTAGAATAGGGACATCACATAGTGGAATAGATGACAGGCACTGAATCCACTTAAAGAGAGAAACAGGACTAAAGGGAAAAGCAGTATAAGCAAAAACTGGGAGTGAGGAGAGGGGAAAAGGAAGGCAACGAAACAGTATTAATCACTTGATCTCTTCTAGTTTGGAGTAAATCAATTCTATTTAAAACTGAAATGTGATTTCAAAAACTAGTGAATTCAACCTCTAATGATTATCATAATTCATAATTTTTTTTAGGCTTAGAAGATTATTTTAGGAATTAACATCTCTTGCAGTGAAGAAACATTTATCTTAAGTTGAGCAATTTCTTCTGTTTCACTTTCTTCTTTAAATTCAAAAAAAATTAAATAGACTTTCAATTTAAACCAGTATATATGGTAGAGTGCATTAGCTTCCTAATTCTTCAGCTCTCCCTGCATCCATGCTCTTTCCCTGTAACTTTAGAGTTCTTCTCAGTTGAACTTTAGAGTTCTTCTCTGCCCTAGTGATGTCTGGGTTGGCCATGTGTATCAGTCAGGTTCCAATCAGAGAAGCACACCTGGCATGAGTGGAGGAAGGGTGCAAATGTTTTCCTGTGCCCGATAATAAATATTCTAGGCTTCAGGAGCCACGTAGTTTCTGTCACACCTACACAACCTGGTCATTGAGCAGCCATAGATAATATGTAAATGAACAGGTGTGTCTGTGTTCCGATTAAACTTTTACAAAAACAGGTGGCAGGCTGGATTTGACCCATGAGCCGTATGTAGTTTGCCAACTGCTGGGTTAATATGTAAGGAATTTACAGTGGAATGAGACCTTACATTTGGGGAAGTGAAGGTCCAGGAGGGAAGCTGGAAGATCATAGATACATCACCTATCAGTCAATCTGAAACCCAAGCACATCCAACCACCAAAAGGGAAGTGCAAAGGGAAAGTTCATGGGGACATCAATGCGGCAAGCCATGGCTCTGAGTGGCTGCTGCTTCTCTGAGTTTGCTGCCCAGTGACTAGTGGTGGACCTGAGGCCAACAGGATCAGCAGTTGGGTAGAAGAGCTGAAAGAGGGGTGGAAGAGGCAAGGACAAGACAGAACCGACCAGCACTTCTCTGTGTCTGTCATTGCATCTACCTGACTACGGTGACCTTCAGAGAGTAATGTCTCATGCTTCATTCCTGCCTTTCAAACCTCATGTAAATTTCTCTTTGGGCCAGCTCTACAGGTACAGGGATTCTGGGAAATGTAGTTCCAATTGAGCCTATTTGACACAATACAAACCACCACAGTCCACCCCTTGTCAACTTCACATCCATACATACTTCTTTGAATCACATTTACCTCCAAATAAACACAATAGCAAAATCATGCATTCACGTAACGTGATACAATGATCTTTTATACAACCAAAACACATTAGCCCTCTTTCCAAAGGACAGTACAAAGCAAATAGTCTCTTTACTCATCTTTGGGTGATGTTCATTCCTCTTCTAGCTCATTCTCTCTTTGAGATCCTGTAACTTGAATACTTAAATATAAAGTTGCCTTATTAGCACATTTCACTTAGATGGTAAGGGAATAAGAGGGAAAAAAGGAAATAAAAAAATTACACAGTCTAAGTTAAAGCAATGCAGTTCTGCTTGTTATGATTTCTATTTTTGGAGAGGAGTTACCTTTAAGGTTATACTTCTTAATAGTTTTGTTCATCCTGGATTTACCATCTTTTTCTCCCTTAAGAAAGGGGAATAGGGAATTCCCTGGTGGTCCAGTGGGTAGGACTCCTCACTTTCATTGCTGAGGGCATGGGTTCGATCCCTCATTGGGGAACTAAGATCCCACAAGCTGTGTAGCGAGGCCAAAAATTTAAAAAACAAACAAACAAACAAACAAATAAATAAATAATGTCAAACAAACAAAAAAATTAGATATTCAAATACATTCACACTAAAGTAAGAAGAAATACTTATAACTACTACAGTCCTCATTTGTGTAACTTGTCACATGATGTAGCTGGTATTTAAAACTTCCTTCTCCTCTACCAATTCCATATCCCCTTTGTCTTCAGCAAGAATCTTAGCTGGTTCTTGCCTGACAAGGTGACCCAAACCTTCATTACTGAAGGTACTGTGACATCAATAATCCTACCTGGGGCTTCCCTGGTGGCGCAGTGGTTGAGAGTCCACCTGCCGATGCAGGGCCCGTGAGCCATGGCCGCTGAGCCTGCGCGTCTGGAGCCTGTGCTCCGCAACGGGAGAGACCACAACAGTGCCTGCGTACAGAAAAATAAAAATAAAAATAAAAAAAGTAATCCTACCTGAATTGCTCTGTAATTTTCCACGAACTTTAATCACAGGACATAGTAGTTCTAAGAGGCGCCCCTGGGATCTTCTGCTTCCCAGACCTCCTCCTCTCCCACATTGTGAAGTGGCCTTTCCACAATTCTATCAAGCCAGCTCCTTCCAGATAATGGGGGATATAATCAGACCAATGAATTCCATAAGTAGGAGCCAACTGTCTCACTTCATTTGCAGTGAAATGAATTTCTAGTCAGAGCTGTTGCTGTGTGGAATAACTTAATGGTGGATAAGGCCCTCTGTAAGTCCACAGATGGTAGTTTTGGCGAAGCATTGTGGGCAGGAAAGGCATATCTATAGCCAGAGTAAGCATTCTAGTAAGAACGAAACTCTGCTCCTTCCTTGGTGGAAGTGGCCCAATGTAACCAATCTGTCACCAGGTAACTATCTGATCACCCTGGAGAACAGTGCCATATCAGGGCCTCTGTGTTGGTCTCTGGTGCTGGCAGACTGGGCACTTGGCTGTGGCTACAGCCAGATCAGCCTTGGTGAGTGGAAGTCCATGTTGACGACCCATGCATAAACTTTATCCCTGACATTGGGCAGTGGCTGGAGTGGCTGGGGAAGGAGGCTGACTGACATCCACAGAATGACATTCTGTCCACCTGATTATTAAAATCCTCCTCTGCTGAGCCCACCCTTTCATTTCCATTCAGAGAAACCTGTTTGCCTACCTGTTCTCCAGACCTCCTTGTCATCAATTTTCCAATCATGGTTCTTCCAAGTCCCTGACCGTCCAGCCAAACCAGTAGCCACAGCCCATGAATTGATGTAAACCCATACCTCTAGCCATTGCTCCTTCCAGGCAAAACAAACAACCAGATGAACTGTTCATGTTCTGCCCACTGGGAAGATTTTCCTCCATCACTGTCCTCCAGATCTCTCCACAGTGGGATTGTAGCGCTGCATCTGTCTACTACGCGTGGCAAGGTTATCAGTGAGGGTGTTTTCGCCTGCAAGGAACACAATATCCAACTAAAAGTGGCTTATATGATAAGGGACACATTCCAAGAACAACATCCAGGGGCAGAAAATGCAATGTCAACAACAAAATGTTACACTTTTTAAGAGTAAGTAAAACTGTCTCCAAAGCAGGGCATCTTCCCTGAGCAAATACCACTTGGAGAGAAAATTCATAAACAAAACTGGGTCTTGGCAAGAAAGAAGGTAGGAGGGCTGTGAATGCATATGAACCGTGAACAGGGTCTGCTCAGAAAGGTTAGCTCCTGTTCTATCTGGTTGGTTTGTTGTTTTTTCCTTTGTACTTGTCTGTAAGGCTTGAACTTCTTGTTTTATTATGGTAAAAACACATGACATAAAATTTATCACTTTAACAACTTTTAAGTGTACAGTTCGGTAGTATTTATGCACATTGCTGTACAGTAAATCTCTAGAACATTTTCACCTCTCAAAAATGAAATTCTGTACCCATTAAACAACTCCCTTTCCCCCCGCCCGGAAACCACCCTTCTACTTTCTAAGAGTTGGACTACTTTGTGTGCCTCGTGTAAGTGGAATCATAAGGTATTTGTCCTTTTGTGTCTGGCTTACTTCACTTAGCATAATGTCCTTAAGCGTCGTCCACCTAGGAGTATATGGCAGGATTTCCTTCTTTTTTAAGGCTGAATAATATTCCAGTGTGCGTGTGTGTACCAATCACATTTTCTTTACCCATTCATGCATCAATGGACATTTAGGTTGCTTCCACCTCTTGGCTATGGTGAAAAACACCTGGGTGTACAAACATCCCTTTGAGATCATGTTTTCAATTATTTTGGATATATGCCCGAAAGTGGTATTTCTGGATCATATAATAATTCTATTCTCAATTTTTTGAGGCAACTCTATACTGTTTTCCATGGTGGCTATACCATTTTACATTCCTACTAAGAGTGCACCAGGTTTCCAATTTCTCCATATCCTCACCAACACTTGGGGGGTTTTTTGGTTTGTTTGTTTGGTTCGTTCGATTTGATTGTGGCCATCCTAATGGTCATGAGGTGATATCTCATTGTGGTTTGATTCGCATTCCCCTGATGATTAATGATGCTGAACATCTTTTCATGTGCTTGTTGGCTATTTTCATGTCTTCTTTGAAGGAATGTCTATTCAAGTCCTTTGCCCATTTGTTAATCAGGTTTTTTGGTGGTGAGTTGTAGGAGTTCTTTATGTATTCTGGATATTAATCCCTTATCAGATATATAGTTTGCGAATATTCTCTCCCCTTCTGTATGTTTCGTTTTCACCCTGTTGATTATTTCCTTTGGACTTGAAGTTTTTATAATTGAATATATCATCTTAAGGGAAAACTAAGAAGCTGTCACAGATCAAAGGGGACTAAAGAGACAGGACAACGAAATATTATGCTCTGTCTTCATTGGGTTCTAGAACAGGAAAAAGACATTAGTGGAAAAACTGGTGAAATCCTAATAAAATCTACATTTGAGTTAACAGTAGTATATCAATGTTAACCTCTTAGTTTTGACAAATCCACCATGGCTATATAAGACATTAACGTTAGGGGAAGCTGGATGAAGAGTATATGAGAACCCTCTATACTATCTTCGCAAATTTTCTGTAAATCTAAAACTACCCCCCCAAATATGTATATATTTATATAAAATTATAAGTCATTATCTAAAATAAAATAAGATGGGATAAGCACTTACCCTTAAGGTTGATAAGAAGATTAAATGAGCTGGTGTCAGTAAAACATTCACACAGGGCACATAGCTAAAAGGTCAATAAATGCAGTTATTATAATAGTTATTACATGACCTCTAAATTCCCTTCTACCTCTTGGATTCTGTGAACACTGCTACTTGGTGGCAGTGTACATACACACAACTTCCGTTTGGGGAAAATAAAGTTGCAACACAGTTCCACTTGCTGGTTTCCTACTAAATATAACATATAGCAGTTCTGTTTAACCCACTCCATTTTCTTCTTTTAAGACCATGAGAAAGATTGCCAGACTAACACACAAGTTTTGAGAATGTGAAAAGCTCTTTGAAAAAACTTGAGTAGATTCTACCCATCTTTTTCATCTTCTGCAGGCATTATCCCTCTACCCGAGCCCCCTTTTCTTTTTCTTCCTTTCTTCCTTTCTTTCTTCCTTTCTCCCCTCCGTCCATCTGTCCCTTCCTCCCTCCCTTTCTTTCTTTCTGTCTTTTATTTTCAAACTCCTTAGAGCTGGAGGGCAATGTCTTCCTTTCCCAAAGAAAAGCTCTCTAAACCTGCAGTTCCCAGTCTTTTTAATGTTACAGATCAAGTTAACTTTTTAAAAAAGGGAAAGGGCTGCAGGTAATTTACAGTTTTCAATTTGTTATTTAACTTATAAGGGAGTTTTTGTTTTCAAATCACTGTTACTATCACCAATATTTCATTAAAATGCCAGCAAAGGAAAGGGCAGTTTAACATCCAAAATGTAAGAGCAGCAGAATCTCAAAATAAAGTGTCCTTCCAAAAAAATCATAGTTGCCAGCTTACTCTGTTATGTCAAAAATTTTAAAATAACAGAATATCCTAAAAAGAGTCAAACACAAAGAAACACCAATGTCAAATGTCATCTTAAGATACCACACTGGGGCTTCCCTGGTGGCGCAGTGGTTGAGAGTCCACCTGCCGATGCAGGGGACACGGGTTCGTGCCCCGGTTCAGGAAGATCCCACATGTTGCAGAGCGGCTGGGCCCGTGAGCCACGGCCGCTGAGCCTGTGCGTCCGGAGCCCGTACTCCGCAACAGGAGAGGCCACAACAGTGAGAGGCCCGCGTACCGCAAAAAAAAAAAAAAAAAAAAAAAGGATACCACACTGTCTTTTCATTTTTAGATTGTGAACATTGCATACAAGTAAAAGAGGATATATAATGTGCATATACTGTACAGTTTAAAGAGTAGTAATAAAATACACAGCCATGAACCCACCACTAGTAGAAAATACAGAATATTCCTAACACTTTGGAAGGCCCTGGGTGGCCCCCTCTTCCTCTCCTGTTTCCAGAGAATACCACCTCCTTAGTACTTAGTAATCGTTTCCTATCTTTTCTTTATATTTTACTAGCTACATCTCTATCCCTGAACAAGGCATTGATTAGTTTTGCCTGGCTTTACTGCTTCTATGAAAGGAATCATATTGCGTGTGACTTGCTTTTTTTCCACTCAAAATCATGGTTTTTCTTGATATAAGTTGGGCATCTATATCCTGCACAGTTTTACAGAGGAGCTGGGAAGTCCAATTCACTTACACAGCGGTCATGGCTGACAATCCCTTTTCGCCCGTGCACGTGGACAGAGGGAGCCAGGCTCCCAACACCCTTAGAGTGCTCTTTGGGGTAAGCCAGGGGCTTCTATGGGCCAGACAGGCCAGGGTCCCTAATGTGGGCTGCAGGGGCTGGACATCGGCTGGTCACTTCACTCAAGTGGCACAACTCTAGGCTCTGATCACCACCCAGCACTCAGAAAATCCTCCGCAAAGGTGCTGAGAGCAGGCGAATTTCACAGCCCACCCAAGTATGGGCTGGTCTTGGAAACCACGCTCTGTCTGTTAATAACCTACTAGGTTAACATCCCTGCACCCCACCTGCTTCATCGCAGGTAAGGAGAGGCCCAGGAAACTTTCCTCAGACCTCTGGATCTCTCTAAGAAAAGATCCTGAAGATACCAGCCCCTAGTGATGCAAACTCTCATGCCCTACACAAGACCAAAAGAGTCAAAAGTTTGCATCTTAATAAAATATGCAGGTGACTTGTATGCACATTCAAGTTTGAGAAGCACTGGCCTAGATCCTTCATTGTGTGTGTGTGTTTTTAAGTGAACATTTTTATTGAAGTACAACACACATAAAAGAGTGCTAAGTCTGGGAAAAGAATCTGAAAAAGAATAGATATATGTACATGTATAATTGAATCACTTTGCTGTACACCTGAAACTAACACAACATTGTAAATCAACTATACTCCAATATGAAATAAAAAGTAAAAAAAAAATAGGTGAGAGAGATTAAGAGGTACAAACTTCCAGGTGCAAAATAAATGAGTCGTGGGTATGAAAGGTACAGGGTGGGGAATACAGTCAAAAACTTTGTAATATATTTGTATGGTGATTGATGGTAACTAGACTTATCATGGTGATCATTTTGAAACGTATAGAAATATTGAATCACTATGTTGTGTAACAGGAACTAACATAGTGTTGTAGGTCAACTGTACTTCAAAAACAACCAAACCAACTCATAGAAAAAGAGATCAGATTTGTGGTTACCAGTGGCAGGGGATGGGGGGAGGGGGGATTGGATAAAGGCAGTCAAAAGATATAAAATTTCAGTTTTAAGATAAATAAAAATTAGGGATGAAATGTATAACATGATAAATATAATTAACACTGCTGTATGTTATATTGGAAAGTTGCTAAGAGTGTAAATCCTAAGAGTTCTCATCACATGGAAAAAATTTTTTTCTATTTCTTTAATTTTGTATCCATATGAGATGACGGGTGTTCACTAAACTTATTGTGAAATCATTTCATGATGTGTGTCAGTCAAATCACTATGCTGTACACAAACTTCTACTTGCTATATGTCAATTATATCTCAACAAAACTGGAAGAAAAGAAATGCTAAGTCATAGGAGCATCATTTGATGAACTATCTATCACAAGTGAATCCACCGGTGTACCCAGCACCCAGGTCAAGAAACAACATTGCCAGCACCCCAGAAGCCCTCTTTCCCACATACCCTCCATAACCAAACCCCTGCTCACCAAAGGTAACCAGAACTCCAGTTACTAATAGCATAGGTTAATATGGTCCATATGTGTTCTCCAAATAAGTGGAATCATCTTGTATGTATTCTTTTGTGTCTGGCTTCTTTTGTTCAACATTATGTTGGCGAGATTCTAAATCCTTCACTAGGAGCCCCAGCTCTCCACTGTGTACTTACACATTGTATACTGGTGGCTCTCCAGGCTCCTGCATCTCTCATCTCCAGAAAACTGTCATAATGTGAAATAAAACCCCTTTATTCAAATAAATATTTACTGAGCATCCAGACTCTGCCAGGGATTGTGTTAGGGGCTGAACCCCAAAGTGTGTTGCCAAACTGAGACCTCTGTTTCAACGAGATATCTTGCCTGAGTAGTTTGGGGGAATGTGGAAGATTCACACTGGTATGTGACTTCAAACTTTGAAAGAAATTTATTACCTGCCCTAAAAAACACCCCAAACTACAGCTTAGCACACAGTTACCAAGTAGCAGTGGGGCTTCTCACTTAGGTCTTTTGAACGCATCATAAAACCTAGGTCCCATACGTTTCTGGCCCAGATATTTCTACTTTTCTTCAAATGTGATTTGGCTAATACTGGTATTCTCCCAGCTCAAAGTTCTAACTCTTTCAAAAAACTTTTGGCCAACTTTCGTGCTTCGGGGACTTCAGAAATAAATTATATGCAGATACTCACCCCTGGTTTCCCTGGGGACATTTGTGGTTCTTAAATCCTCTTTTCTAATTAGTTCACCCCAAGCATTGCTATGAGACCAACAGTCAGTCACCTTCTGTCTGGGCGTCTGTTTTCTCATCTGCAAAAAGAAGGAAGTGTCCTACGTCAGAGGTGTTTAATCGAAATCCGTGGATTTGCTAGGGAATCCACTAATCCCTGGAAATGACATGGAAGATTGTGAATGGGTGTGTTTTTGGTGGAAGAGAGTCTGGAATACATCAACTAGCCCCACACCAAATTAAACACCATCATGTGGTCCCCAAGAACCATTTTAGCACTTAATATTCTGCAACCATGTGGCTCCTTGTGTCAATAGAAGGGCTTGATTTTTGCTTAGTGTCTGGCTCCAGCTGAATCTCAAAAAGAAAAGATGGCCTTGCCTTTTAGCTTCTGTAGATTTTTCTGCCTTAACAGAAAGGATACTGTAAAATTGCAGGGCCACGCAATAGCATCTCTCTCTGATCTCTACAGGTGAGATAACATCAAGGGTCCGTTCCTTTAAAATAGCCTGGGCCCGATTTGAGTCCCTTTTTTAATATGACCTCAATCTGGGTCCTATTGTATGTAGCTGGCTTGTTTCCTAAACGCTGTTATCTACTGTAACCCTCGGAACCCACTGGTGCGTCTGGCTCTCATAACCAAATAGATGTGACATACCAAGATACTCTCTGATAAGTTCAACAACCCCATTTTCTGTACCCAGAGAAAGGGCTCTGCAGCAGCCCCGCATGGAAAAGGGCACCTTGGTTTGCCTGCCCAGGCCGGAGCTGGCCTGTCACCTGAGCAAGAGGGTGAAACAGAACACTTCCTTTCTCTCCAAGGCCAGAGCTCCTTATTTCACACATAATAAGATTAGGTTACACGTTCCCTCTGTGTGGCTGGTTCCCCTAGCAGTGCCCTAGCAACAATTTAAGCCCAAAGTTTTCATTACAAACTGGCTCGGTCAGTATAAGGGACCGTCCTGTATTCCTTACATGGAGCAAGACATGCAGACTTGTAAACAGTGTTTTTTTTTTTTTTTTTTGCGGTACGCGGGCCTCTCACTGTCATGGCCTCTCCCGTTGCGGAGCACGGGCTCCAGACGCGCAGGCTCAGCGGCCATGGCTCATGGGCCCAGCCGCTCCGCGGCATGTGTGTTCTTCCCGGACCGGGGCATGAACCCGTGTCCCCTGCATTGGCAGGCGGACTCCCAACCACTGCGCCACCAGGGAAGCCCTAAACAGTGTTCTTAATCGTTATATTGCTTTCACTGCAGACAAAAGAGGTGATTTCAGAGCTCATCCTCTTCCTACAAATATCCTTTCCTGCTCACAGTTATGTAAAGAAGTAGAGCCACTGCTGCTCCAAGTGTGGGCCCTGGACCAGTAGCATCAGGCTCACATGGGGGCTCGTTAGAAATGCGAAATTCTTGGCCCTACCCCAGACCTACTGGACCAGAATCGGCATTTTAACCAGCTCTCCAGATGATCCATAATCATGGGCATTTTAAAATTTGAGAAGCACTCCCGAGGAATCACCCAACACCGCACTAGTACTATGTTTGTGACCTTCCAGCAAATAATGATCAATAAATGGGAGCTTTCTTCCTTCTCCCTCTTAAAACGCAGAGGACCACCCGGGATGCTCTGAGGAAGAAGGGGGAGTAAGAAAAAGCCCAGAAGAGGAGAAACTTGAAGAGAGAATGAAAAAGAGGAAAAGCAAAGAGAGAAGGGGAGATGTGTGGTGTGGCGGGCAGCATGAGGGCCCAGGGTCTTTGCATTCCCTCCACGGGGGCTCCACACCCGAAGCTGGCTGATCCCACCTTCATAGCCCTCTCCAGTCACATGCTGCCTCCTGTGCTTACCTGTTTAATAGTTTTAAAACTTGGCTCACTTTTCAACTCTGATTACTTTTGAGAAGAAAGTTCACATCTTGGGGTTTATGTGCTTGTCATGTTTTTTTCTAATACACATTAAAATAGATTCATGGCTATTAACATTCCATTAAATGTTGTTTGTAAGCCCTCCAGATGATCCCTAGTGATGTGGGAGACACGTGGGACACCTGCCCCAGGGGAATGATCGTCCCAGTGGTACAGGAGGTCCCTTAGAGCTGGCACGAAGTGTATGAGGTTGGTCCTACGTTCTCATGCTTTTAAACTGCACTGCGGGACATGAGGTGTTATTCAGGCTAAAGCAGCAGATCATACTCTTCCAGGGCCACTCATCTAGAACCTGCTAAATTCTTAAGGGTATGGGCAAGAGCTTGGGATAAAGCCCACAGAGTAACAAGCAAATGTTCACTCAGTACTCCAGGTAACTCAAGGTACCTTAGGTTTACTAAACCCTGTCAACTGGGCTAAGAGCACGGATCTGAAATAAGCAAGAAGCCCTCATTGGGCTGTTGCTTGGCCTGACGGAGGCTGGGAATTTCTGGTCTCCTATAAGATATCACCACCCCTTTCCTTCACTCTGTCTGCACAGAGTTTTCAGCAATTTATAGAACACGCTCTTCCCTGCGTCTTCTGAGAAGAGGGAGATGCAAAACAAGTCAAAGAAATTACAATGTGAACACACTGAGGTGCTTCTTGTTAAAAGAAATATACAGAAACCGAAAATTCCAATAGAAAACAATAAATAACCAAGAGGTCAGAAACACACACTAGAAAAGAAGGTAGCAATCATTTTAATGTGAGAGTTAACAGCAGTTTTCAGGAATTTAACAGGTATACATACATCGAGGTGACAGTGTCTTTTCCACCTCCACTGAGAACATGACATAAAAGGAATAGACTCAAATCATAGCAAGAGTGCAAAGCAACTTTGACTTGTTGGGGCTATTAGACTCTGATCCAAACTAACAAAGGAAATAATGAGCTCGCCTCGGAAGATCTTTTTTAAAGGATAGTTAAAAAAATATTCCCCCGGTTCTACTGTGGGTTAGGTGAGCTTCTGACTGGATGTCAGGGGTGAGTCTATGGATCCTTTCAATCCAGTTATAAAAAGCTCCTAGGACCTCAGTCCCAGGCCCTTCTAGTGGTACAATTAATTCTATCGCATTCAATATTGCTTGTGATAAGTGAACCATCAATGGACTCTGAGCCTTTCTGTTATTCATGTTTCTGTGCTTTCAAGAAAAGGGATCTTCTTACAGAGCCTTCTGTAAACAGACTTTCTACAAATTGTATACAGTATATTAACTGCACCATAGGAGAAGGGAGAAACGAGCTTTACTGTAAAACTGAGAACCTTCTGTAAATCGGTTAAAAAACTAGATGGAAGAGCCCACCCAAGGTAAAAGAATGAATTAGTCTCATACACAGTACAGAAAGTCAGTGTGGCTGGCAGGTTCCCAGTGCATGTAAAGCTGTGAGCACAGTGCCTCGCTCTGAGGACACAGGCAATACGTGGATGCCCTTAAAATATCACTATCGGCCTCGTATGGATGCTGCTATTGGCTTAACCTCTGCTTGTACACAGGGGCCGGGGCACCAGGGATCAATGTTTCATCTCGTGCTCACCAGTCTCTTCATCTCTGCCCAGGAGCCCACAGTGGTTCGCATCTAAGCTCCAGACCAGCGGCCAAGTTCGCCCTGGCTGTTGTCTCCCTGCACCTGGGTCAGGCAGCCTCCTCCCTCCCTCTCCTCCAAACAGCATCAGCTCCTTCTTGCTTAGGCTTTTCCCACTCCCCCAAGAGCAATGAGATGAAAACAAATGGGTTGGGCTTCCCTGGTGGCGCAGTGGTTGGGAGTCCGCCTGCCGATGCAGGGGACACGGGTTCGTGCCCGGTCCGGGAAGATCCCACATGCCGCGGAGTGGCTGGGCCCGTGAGGCATGGCCACTGAGCCTGCGCGTCCGGAGCCTGTGCTCCGCAACGGGAGAGGTCACAACAGTGAGAGGCCCGCGTACCGCAAAAAAAAAAGGGTTGAAAATCATTCGTATCAATTGGATCCAAAATCCAGGTTAAAGATGGCTACGGAGGACGTGAAGGAGCCCAAAGCCCAGCCCCTTCTCGTCTTACCTCTATTCCCTCCAACGTCCTCTGCAAAGTCACCAACAGTCCGTGGCCCACACAGTTCATGAGCACGGAGGAGCTTGCCCTGCCTCCACGAAACTCTTAAAGCGAGCAAGTATCTGGAACTTCACGGCAATTATCAGATATCTGAGTTACTAGAATATATTATATATGTTTTAAGAACCATTTAAGATGGAGGTCTGATTTTACTGCTTTTGGTCAAAGGCCAGAGTAAGATTACAGAGCAAGGAACAGCACAATGCAATCCTCAGTTAGAGTCGGAGTGAATAACATTTCAGAGGAAATTTCAAAGGAGGAATGATTTCTGGGTCAATTTAACTGTAGAGTCTAAAATAACTTCAGCAGCCGACTCAAAAGATAAACTCTAAAAGTGCTGTGTGTGTCTGTGTCAGAGAGGAAACGGACCTTTTCTGAGCTATATCTCAAGTGCATACTGCTTAGAATTATCCCCAAGAACATTCTGGTGAAAGGATGGACTGGAAGAGTCTCGATGTGTCACTCATCAGTCAAGGCTGCCGAGTGGGAAATGGGTCCCGGAAAAGGCTTGTCTCGGTTTGGGAAAGATAAAGCTGGCCGGGGAGGGATGCATTTTGCTCAAGTCTAGTCATTGCCAACACTGTGTCCACTGTGGCCTGCCTGTGGGGCAGCTGATGCCCCAGCTGTAGAGACATGCACTGACGAGAACCTGGCTTCCTCCTTCTGCTTATTCTGCCTTGTGCCCTTGCATGGGTTGAACTGTGTCCCTCTGACCCCCCAAAAGACATGTTGGGGGCTTCCCTGGTGGCACAGTCGTTGAGAGTCCGCCTGCCGATGCAGGGGACGCGGGTTCGTGCCCCGGTCCGGGAAGATCCCACATGCCGCGGAGCGGCTGGGCCCGTGAGCCATGGCCGCTAAGCCTGCGCGTGCAGAGCCTGTGCTCTGCAACGGGAGAGGCCACAGCAGTGAGAGGCCCGCGTACCGCAAAAAAAAAAAAAAAAACCTTAAAAAAAAAAAAAGACATGTTGGGTTCCTAACCCCTACTCCCTGTGAACATGGCCTTATTTGGAAATAGGGTCTTTGCAGAGGCCAAGTTAAAATGCGGTCACATTCAGTTAGGGGGGTGTCCTTGGGAATAGGGAAAACAGACTTGGAGACAGACACACAGATGGAGGATCACATGATGAGAGGCAGGGAAAGGGCCACGTGACAGCAGAGGCAGAGATTGGAGGGGTGCATCTGTAAGCCAGGGACCCCAAGGATTGCCAGCTAGAGAAGGCAAGGAAGGATCCTCCCCTAGAGCCTCAGAGAGAGCCTGGCTCCGGTGACACCTTGATTTGAAACTTCTAAGCTTTCAGAATTATGAGGGAATAAATTTCTGTGGTTTTAAGCCCACCGGTTTGTGGAACTTTGTACAGCAGCCCTAGGAAACTAACACATCCCCAAAGTGCTCTGGCCTCTCCTCCAGGTAAAACCCTCATCCCTCCTCATCCACGTGGGTACACATGCCTGGGACCCCACGGAGTCCACAGTCACAGCTCTCCACATGGAGCTCCCCAAACAAACACAGACATATTTTGTATGTAACTACCGAATTGCAGATGTCTTAGACTTTTTTTTTTTCTTTTTTTTTTTTTGGCTGCGTTGGGTCTTTGTTGCTGCGCACGGGCTTTCTCTAGCTGCGGCGAGCGGGGGCTACTCTTTGTTGCGGTGCGCAGGCTTCTCACTGCAGTGGCTTCCCCTGCTGTGGAGCACGGGCTCTAGAGCGTGGGCTCAGTAGTTGTGGTGCATGGGCCCAGCTGCTCTGTGGCATGTGGGATCTTCCCAGACCAGGGTTTGAACCCTTGTCCCCTGCATTGGCAGGTGGATTCTCAACCACTGCACCACCAGGGAAGCCCTTAGACTTTTTTTTAAACTTTTATTATGGGAAAAATTTTTTTCACATTCACAAAAATAGAGCAGTATAATGAACTCCATGTGCCCATCCTACAGCCTCAACAATTATCCATATTTTGTCCATTTTATTTCATCCAACTCCCACCCAAGTTTATTCTGCATGGAAGGATGTCTGGGGCATTGTAAAGCAAACTCAAGGCATCATTCCAGGTCATGTGTAAATGCTTTAGTCTAAACTACTTCAGACACATTTTTTTTTTTTGGTTATCTTTGAGTACTGTGTACTTTATTAGCTATGTAAAAGGAATGAATAGCATTTTATGTCTGGGTCCTCTATTTCTTTTCCATTTTTTTTCAGTTCAGTGATTTCTAATATATTCACAAAGTTGTACAACCATCACTACGATCCAGTTTTAGAACATTTTCATCACCCAAAAAAGAAACCCTGTACCAGTGAGCAGTCACTCCTTACTCCCGTACCCCCCAGCCCCAGACAACTACTAAGCTACTTTATATCTCTATAGATTTGCCTATTGTGAACATTTCATATAAATGGAATCATCACACACATAGTCTCTTGTGTCTTATTCACTTGGCATAATGCTTACAAGATGCATCTATGTTATAGCATGTACCAATACTTCATTCCTTTTTCTGGCTGAGTAATATTCCATTGCATGGATATACTGTATTTTGTTTATCCATTCACTAGTTGATGAAAATTTGGGTTGCTTCCAATTTTGGGCTATTATGAATAATGGTGCAATGAACATTTGTGTACAAGCTTTTGCGTGGACATATGTATTTCTCTTGCTAATTTACCTAAGAGTAGAATTGCTGGATCACATGGTAACTCTATTTTAACATTTTAAGGAAACACCTAACTGTTTTCCAAAGTGGCTACACCATTTACAAACCTACCAGCAATGGATGAGGGTTCCAGTTTCTCCATAAATTCTCCAACATTTGTTATTGTCATTTAAAAAATATATATTATAGCCATCCTAGTGAGTATGAAGTGGTAGGTATCTCATTGTGGTTTTGATTTGCATTTCTCCAATAACTAATGATGTTAAACTTTTTCAGGTGCTCAGTATAACTTCTTTGGAGAAATATCTCTTCAGATTCGCCTATTTTTTAAAATACTTATTTATTTATTTTTGGCTGTGTTGGGTCTTCGTTGCTGTGCGTGGGCTTGCTCTAGTTGCGGCGAGCGGGGGCTACTCTTCGATGCAGTGTGCGGGCTTCTCATTGTGGTGGCTTCTCTTGTTGCAGAACACGGGCTCTAGGTGCACGGGCTTCAGTAGTTGTGGCTCGCGGGCTCTAGAGCGCAGGCTCAGTAGTTGTGGTTCACGGGCTTAGTTGCTCTGCGGCATGTGGGATCTTCTTGGATCAGGGCTCGAACCCATGTCCCCTGCACTGGTAGGAGGACCCCTAACCACTGCGCCACCAGGGAAGCCCTCTTTGCCTATTTTTTAATTGGGTTATTTTTCCTTTTACTGTTGAGTTGTCAGAGCTCTTTATATATTCTGGATGTAATTTCCTTATTAGATTTATGATTTGCAAGTATGGTCTCCCATTCCATGAGCTTTTTCATTTTCTCAATGGTGTCCTTTGAAACACAAAAGTTTTCAATTTGATGAAGTCCAATTTGTTTATTTTTTTCTTTTGTTGCTTCTCCTTTATCTAAGAAACCACTGCCTGACTCAAAGATTTACTCCTACGTTTTCTTCTAAGGGTTTTATGGTTTTCGCTCTTACATTTAGGTGACAATCTCTTTCTTAATTGAAATATAGTTGATTTACAATACTGTATTAATTTCAGGTGTACAGCAAAGTGATTCAGTTATCTATATTTTTTCAGATTATTTCCCATTATAGGTTATTACAATATATTGAATATAGTTCCGTGTACTATACATTAAATCCTCGTTGCTTATCTGTTTTACATATAATAGTTCATCTCTGTTAATCCCATGTTCCTAATTTATCCCCCCCACCTCCCTTTCCCCTTTGATAAACATAAATTTGTTTTCTATGTCTGTGAGTCTACTTCTGTTCTGTAAATAAGTTCATTTGCATCATTTTTTAATATTCCACATATAAGTGATATCGTATGATGTTTGCCTTTCTCTGACTTACTTCACTTAGTAAGATATTCTCTAGGTCCATCCATGTTGCTGTAAATGGCATTATTTCATTCTTTTTTATGGCTGACTAACAGTCCATTGTTTATACATACCACATCTTCTTAAACCAATTGTCTGTTCACAGACACTTAGGTTGTTTCCATGTCTTGGCTACTGTAAATAGTGCTCCTATGAACACTGGGGTACTTGTATCTTTTCAAATTAGAGTTTTCATCTTTTCCAGATACATGCCCAGGAGTGGGACTGCTGGATCATATGGTAGCTCTATTTTTTTTTTTTTTTTTTTTTTTGCGGTATGTGGGCCTCTCACTGTTGTGGCCTCTCCCATTGCAGAGCACAGGCTCCAGACGCGCAGGCTCAGTGGCCATGGCTCACAGGCCCAGCCGCTCCGTGGCACGTGGGATCTTCCCGGACTGGGGCACGAACCCGCGTCCCGAACCCGTCTCCCCTACATCGGCAGGCGGACTCTCAACCACTGCACCACCAGGGAAGCCATATTTTTGTTTTTTTAAGGAAACTCCATCCTGTTTTACATAGTGGCTGCACTACTTTACAGTGATCTATTCTGAGTTATTTTTTGTATATGATGTGAGGTAGGGGTCCAAATTTATTCTCTTGCATATGGGTATAGACATTATACTTTAATTCTATTTCTTATTAACTTGTTCTATGATACTGTACATCAGTTTTCCATAAAACATCTTTTAGATGATTTTCTTCAGACTACAGCCTAGAATGATAGAAAAGAAAACTCTCACGAAGAAATATTTTAAATGAGGAAGTGGTTGGCCCTTCCTGCATTGCCTGTAATCTATAATTCATTTCCCCAATTTTAGACTTTTTCCCTTTTCTTATAACATGCCATAATGCAATCTAGCACTTGCTTGACTCAGTCATAACTGTACAAATTAGTTCTGCCCTAAACCTCAACTGTTCAATTTAAAAAATGCAATATATGTATATGTATAACTGATTTACTTTGCTGTACAGCAGAAACTAATACAACATTGTCAGCCATACACCAATAAAAATTAATTTAAAATATTTTAAAACAAAAATTCAATATAATTAAGACTTTGGGTATAAACAATGTGCCAGTCAGTTCTGGTAAATCAGAGATAAAAAAACAGGTACTCTGCCCTCAGATAATTACAGCCTAGATAGGGAGAGGAACAGCATGTACACAAATAATAACACGGGGTGAGTACGAACACAGGAGGGAAATAGTGTCCGTATGGGCGGGTTGGGAAGACACAATGAAGGGAGGGGACTAGAGCAAAGTCTTAGAACTAGGCCCAGACAAGGGGTGCCAACGTCTGATACCAGCTGGATAAGGACCTTGTTGAGCCGAGACCAGACACCTCATCTATAGTGACTGCTCCCCACTCATCCCCAGCAGATCATATTGCTACAGAAACGTGGATCCAGGAGAGCCAGACTTTCTCTTTTTTTTTCAAGAGAAATTAGAAAAAAATCTTATTTTATGTGTAATTCCTCATTTTTAAAAGTCATTAAGTAATTTGAATTTTAAAAACTCTACACTGGGTTCCTAAAAAAGCTAAACATAGAATTACCATATGACTCAGCTATTCTATCCCTAGGTATGTACCCAGAAAAACTGAAAACAGGGACTCAGACAGATATTTTTATGCCAGTGTTCACTGCAGCATTATTCACAATAGCTAAAAGGTAGAAACAACCTAAGTGTCGATCAACAGACAAACAGATAAAAATGTGGTACAGCCACACCGCGGGATGTTCATCAGCTATAAAAAGGGCTGAAGTATTGGCACTTAATATAACACGGATGAACCTTGAAAATGTTATACTAAGTGAAATAAACCAGACACAAACGCACAAATATGATTCCACTTATATGAAATATCTAGAAGAGGCAAATTCATAGACAGAAAGTAGATAAGAGGTTACCAGGGGCTGGGGAGTTATTGCTTAATGGCTATAGAGTTTCTGTTTGGGGTGATGAAAACATTTTAGAAAAAGACAGTGGTGATGGTTGCACAACACTGTGAATGTAATTTATGCCACTGAATTGTACACTTAAAAATGGTTGAGATGGGGACTTCCCTGGTGGCGCAGTGGTTAAGAATCCGCCTGCCAATGCCGGGGACACGGGTTCAAGCCCTGGTCCGGGAAGATCCCACATGCCACGGAGCAACTAAGCCCGTGCACCACAACTACTGAGCCTGCACTCTAGAGCCCGTGAGCTACAACTATGAAGCCCGCGTGCCTAGAGCCCATGCTCCACAACAAGAGAAGCCACCACAATGAGAAGCCTGCACACCGCAACAAAGAGTAGCCCCTGCTCGCCACAACTAGAGAAAGCCTGCGCGCAGCAACAAAAACCCAACGCAGCCAAATAAATAAATAAATTTATAAAAAATAAAATAAAATGAGCTTGGTAGATTTAAAAAAAAAAAATTCAGAGGGGAGATAACACCTGGTCATGGGAATCTCTAAAAGATTCATGAAGGTAATGGAACTTGAGCTGAGCTTTGAAAGACAGGTAAGAAGGTGAGGCTGCTCCAGAAGAAGTAGCTTGAGTCAAGGTTTAGAGGAAGAACAACAGAGGGTATATTTTAGTATGGAGTCCAGTCCAAGTAGAGAGGTAGCTGGAAAGGTAGGAGGGGACTGGGAACAGGATGCCATGATTGCTAAATCAGAACTTTCCATTTAATTTTGAGCAGAAGAACGAAGTTCTCAAAGTTGTCCCTGAGATTGATTAGCTAGGCATTGGTGTATAAAATATATTGAAAAGAGGAGACAGAGGCCCCTAAACAGCCAGGTGAGAGATAAGGAAGGTCTGGACCTGACTAGTGGCCACAGGATGGGAATGAAGGAGCAAGTGGGGACAGGAAGGGGGCTCCTTGGAGAGTAATGCATAGAAGCCGATGGCTGCAAGTGGAGAGGGAGGGTCAGAATGGGGCAGAAGGTGGTGGCGCATTATTTAGGGTATAGATGATTTTCAATTCATTTAACAGTGAAGATGAAGAGAGAGGGTTGTATCTTGAAGGGAAAGGTTTTGCGGCATCATTTTGATTCGTGGTTTTTGTCTATGTTTTTAGGTTAGGAGAGACTGAAGGACTAGAAAGAATTGGTGCCCTGTGGGAGACTGGAGATTAGAGAAAGAAAGAAGAGTGAAGTGATGGGGCAGAAGACGATAAGAGGGAGAAGGGTGGAGAGACCTGGCACAAGGTCAGGATGATGTAGACAGAAGTGAAGGGGGAAAGGGTGGGAGAAAGTAAAGAGACAATTTTTTAAAATATATATACATTTAACTTTTTGCATTTTGGATGAATAAACATATTTTTTTGAATTTCATTTCATTTATTTTTATACAGCAGGTTCTTATTAGTTATCTATTTTATACATATTAGTGTATATATGTACATCCCAATCTCCCAATTCATCCCATCACCACTACCACCACCTCCGCCTTCCCCACTTGTTGTCCATACGTTTGTTCTGTACATCTGTGTCTGTGTTTCTGCCCTGCAAATCGGTTCACCTGTATCATTTTTCTAGGTTCCACATATATGCGTTAACATATGATATTTGTTTTTCTCTTTCTGACTTACATCACTCTGTATGACAGTCTCTAGATCCATCCATGTCTCTACAAATGACCCAATTTCATTCCTTTTTATGGCTGAGTAATATTCCATTGTATATATGTACCACATCTTCTTTATCTTTTCTAAGAGACAATTTTTTAGTGGAGAAGAAGGAAGATGGCTCCACACTTACCAGTAAGATAAGAAATGAAGTCATCTGCTTCAGGAGACGGGCCAGGAGTGATTCTGATGGTTCAACAAGGGCACGTCTACTGCAGAAGGTAACACAGGGAGCCACGAGAGGAGGAATTAAATGATTGCCAAGTGTCACTGGGGCCCAGATGAGGCTGGAGAGCACACATGTGCAGCAAACTCACCTGGTGGCCCAGCCATCAATGCCTGGCACTCTAAGGGGGAGAGAGGGAAAAGCTATGGTATTGAGAGGGTGGTTCTAAGTATGCTTAAGATTTGTGTAATAAAAATCCAAGGAGTGAGGCATTCTTGGATCATAGAAAGCACATTTTTGAAATGGTCATCTAAGGGGTGTTCTGAGCTTTGCAAAGAAACAAGAGAAGGCAACCTAGACTGGGAGAATGAGAGATCCAGGGCCTGAAGGTCATGGTGAGTGGAGGTGGGAAAGACAGAAAGAGGTTGTGGTCCTAAAATGTTTAGAAAATTGTTGTAAACTCTTAGACCAAATATGTTAATATGTAGTGACATTAGTGGTTCATGTTGAGGAAGACTTTCAAGGCTGTGTCCAGGCTCAGTTGGACTCAGTGCCTTGGCCGTAAATTAGTCATGTCTGTCACAGGCAAGGGAAAGGAGAGGAGAGCCAGGATCATAGCCTGTCAATCCTGTGAAACGTGGTCAGAGAGATTTTTCAGCTGAAAAGGTTGGAGGAGGAACAGTTCCACATGATTACGAAGTGCAATAAGCCTAATGTCGTCATGGGTGACTGCAGCGTCCTGAAAAAGGAGGCACTAGAGTTAGGAAGTCTAGAAAACGAGAAGGGTGGGATGTTTGCATGGTCAGTAACATGGACATTCAATTCCTTGGCAGTGATGGCAGTAAACAAGGTGGGACACTATCAGTCCAGCACTGAACTCACTAGGGAAGAGGGAGAACTTCTTGAAGTCAGGAGATGGACATGGTGACGACAGGTGGTATAATCAGGGAATCCAGCACATAGCAGGCGCTTACTAACTACTTGTGGAATGAAGGGAAGCATCTCTAGGGGGCAAGGAGTATACCATTCCCTTCTCCTGCCCTACAAGCCAAGGAGCTGACAAGAAAAGGAGCCACTTGTTGGGAAATGACACAATCAGGAGAAAGGCAGGTGGGCGCCAGCAGGAATGGGTCTGGGAAGGTGGGGACAGAGCCGGAGGAGCTGAGCCCTGAGGGACTGCAGAGGGCAGGCTGCTCCCAGGACTTAGAATAAATTCCAGATGATACAGGCACCGCTCTAGGGAAGAGCATGTGGGTAATTCAAGGAAACCCATTCCCGCTTTAATAAAACAATTCAGAGCACAGGTCTTCCTGGGGGTGGCTTCATCTCATCTCTTACGTGAGAGAAGCTTCCTGAAAAGAGAGCAGTGTGATAGAAACCAAACATAGGACTTCCCTGGTGGTGCAGTGGTTAAGAATCCGCCTGCCAATGCAGGGGACACGGGTTAGAGCCCTGGTCTGGGAAGATCCCACATGCCGCAGAATAACTAAGCCCGTGTGTCACAACTACTGAGCCTGCGCCCTAGAGCCCGCGAGCCACAACTACTGAAGCCCACATACCTAGAGCCCGTGCTCCACAACAA
Source organism: Monodon monoceros (assembly GCF_005190385.1). Classification (NCBI taxonomy): domain Eukaryota; kingdom Metazoa; phylum Chordata; class Mammalia; order Artiodactyla; family Monodontidae; genus Monodon; species Monodon monoceros. The sequence continues at coordinate 91,485,357 of NW_021703776.1, forward strand.
GAGAAGCCACCGCAGTGAGAAGCCCGCGCACTGCAATGAAGAGTAGCCCCCACTCGCCGCAACTAGAGAAAGCCCACGCATAGCAACAAAGACCCAAGGCAGCCAAAATAAATAAATAATAAATAAATTGATTTTTAAAAAAACAAAAGAAATCAAACATAGATCAGGGATCTAGTCCCAGCTGTGCTAACCAAGCCTATGCCCTTTGGAATAAATGCCGAATGACCTCATTCATTTATTCATTCATTCACTCACAGTGCCGCAGTGTCCTCACTTTACAGTGGGCCTAAATCTCTGTCCTACCCATTTCATGACATTGATCTGATGATAAAAATGAAAGCGACTTCAAAACACTTCACATTTAAGTGCCCCAAGTTGCCTCACTGAAATGAATTTTAGATAACTATCCCTTGTGCTTTAAAATATTGTGTAATGTGTTGGAAATAAATGGGTCATCTGCCAGGGCTTAGAATTAGCTGTGACCCAGAGACCTGGTCATGTTCATTACAAGCGCTGACCCCACAAAAGTGAAGTGTTTTTCACACCCAACCTCCTCCTGTTTCCTATCCTCACACAGGGTATAATCCACACAGCCCCCAGTGCTTCATCTTGTCCAGCTCTTTTTGGAAATAAAAGCCCTTGGATATTTTGTTACTAAAGCTGCATTCTCTTCAGAGTGTGTATGCCATGCAGCCATAAGGAAGGGAAAATAGAAAACGTCTAGGGCTTCCCTGGTGGTGCAGTGGTTGAGAATCCACCTGTCAGTGCAGGGGACACGGGTTCAATCCCTGGTCCGGGAAGATCCCGCATGCCACGGAGCAACTAAGCCCGTGTGCCACAACTACTGAGCCTGTGCTCTAGAGCCCACACGCCACAACTACTGAAGCCCGCGCACCTAGAGCCCGTACTCTGCAACAAGAGAAGCCACCACAATGAGAAGCACGTGCACCGCAACGAAGAGTAGCCCCCGCTCGCCGCAACCAGAGAAAGCCCGCGAGCAGCAACGATGACCTAACGCAGCCAGAAACAATAAATAAAATAAAATAATAAAATTAATAATTACAAAAAAACCTCCAAAAGAATAAATTATCATTCTCACCCAGACAGTGCTATGTCATTCTAGACAAGCCACCAAAACTAGCTGTGTCTGGATTGCCATAAGGTGTCGTGGAACGAGTCTGGTGATAGACACACGCAGAGCTGGAAGCGAGGAGCTCCCGCTGTGAAGAAGGAACAGGGACACTTCAGTTTTAACTCGAGTGGATCCAAGAGAATCAGTGCTGGGAAAGTGGCAAAGAGGAAAGTGACTTGCTACAAAAGTGAAGTGGGACACACAGCAAGAGCCTTGCATTGAGGAGAGAATGAGAGCTCGGCTGAAGGAGATCCTGAGACCCAGGGTCTGTCTCGGGTCGACAAGACGAAGAAGGATGCTTTTTTTTTTTTTTTTTTTTTGCGGTACGCGGGCCTCTCACTGCTGTGGCCTCTCCCGTTGCGGATCCCAGGCTCCGGAAGCGCAGGCTCAGCGGCCATGGCCATGGCTCACGGGCCCAGCCGCTCCGCGGCATGTGGGATCTTCCCGGACCGGGGCACGAACCCGTGTCCCCTGCATCGGCAGGCGGACTCTCAACCACTGCACCACCAGGGAAGCCCAGAAGGATGCATTTTTAAGCATTGCGTGGCATTAGGATGATTTTTCAACTAGTGATTCTGCTGCGGGTCAAAGGGGAACAAAGGTGGTGAACTCTGGGCCTGGGTCCACACTGGAGGATTGGTGTTGAGAACGCTGGGCTATTCTCTCCATTAGGACTAGGATAGGGGAGGACCAGCCAAGAGATGTGGATGCACCTGGTTGAAAAACTATCCTGAGAAGGAAAAATCCAACAGCTGTGATTTCATAAATACATATAATTCTTACTGAGCAAGGGGACAGAGAAAAGAATGAAGAGAAGAGACTGGGACAAAGCAAGAGAACAGAACGCCCATCCAATTGGACAGGGGCAGGACATCACAATGAGAACTACTGTAGGGTCAATGTAGGAGCACTGTTCAGCTCAGTGGGGCAAAGTGGCCCCGATTTTAGATAGGCCCCTAAACTACCCTCTCTTCCAAATATCAGGATTCCTCTTCTGCTCCAAATTTCCCTAGGGCTTAGTGCAGACAGGAGCAGGAAACCCTTCAGGAAGAACAGTCCAGAACAGGCACCCTCTCCTCACAGGCACGGCCTCCTGCATCACGGGCCTCCCCTCCGCTCCCAGCCCAGCGAGACTGGGGAGGACACAGAATCGCAGTCGGGGAGGAAGCCGCGGGAGGCCTGACTCACCCTATGCTCAGCCACTTGGACCACGAGTGGGCAGGCCTGCGTGCGATGAATCACTGAGAGCCTGACTGCTATTCTGAGTGCTGCCAAGGACACGGATGCTCTTGTTGGCACCCTGGCACCCTTCACAGTTTCTCTCCCTCCCTGTCTGGCTGCCAGGAGACGAGTGCTATAGGAACTGAGTATTTTCGTTTTTTTAAAGCCCAAGACAAACTATCTAATGCTTTCTATTCTTCCTGCATCCCTTCTCAGTTCCTGGAAATCACCGATAGGAGACTAGGACAGAGAGCCACCTCCATCCAAGCCCAGCTGAGGTGGCCTTGCTGAGAAGCCATTCCAGGGAGGAGCAGGGGAGGGCAGGGCATACCTTGCAGAATTTTCCAAATGAACCACCTGGCTATTTATTTTGACTGAAAGTGCCCGAGAAGTATGTAAATTTAAGTTCTAAATTGTTCAAGGAAAAATCAGACTGGTGCCTACAGCTCTATATAACTGCACAGCACTTGGATTAATTTCTCCATCTTTCTAGCTCCCATGCAGCCCATGATGACTTACATCCATGCAAGCCATATAAAGAGTTAAGTGCTGTATAGACTATACCAAACTCACCAAATGCTATGGGATTCAGTTACCAGGAATTTAAATAAGAAAGAGTCTGTGTAATATCCCCATACTACTCTGTATTAAATTATAAGATCCACAGGGAAAAGTCAGTCGTCCTTCATCCTCTCACCACTGCCTGTGTCACAGACCTTTGGGGATGGGCATTTGGAAAAGCAAAGCTCATGCTTCAGGAAGATGAGAAATGTAGGATATCCCCCAACAAATATTTATTGGATATGAGGGAGGGCATCGTGGGTGTTACAGAGATGAAGGAGGCACCCTCAATGAGAGTAAATCTCGTAGGAGAGATAAGATATGTACACAAATCATTTTACACAAGCACAAAGTAACTAAACATAGAGTTACCATATGATCTAGCAATCCTACTCTTGGGCATATATCCGGAAAAAATGAAAACTAACTCGAAAAGATACATGCAGCACCCCAATGTTCACCGCAGCACTATTTACAATAGCCAAGACATGGAAGCAACCTGAATGTCCATGGACAGATGAATGGATAAAGAAGATGTGGTGTATTGGGAATTCCCTGGTGGTCCAGTGTTTAGGACTCTGTGCTTCCATTTCAGGGGGCATGGGTTCAATCCCTAGTCAGGGAACTAAGATCCCACAAGCCATGCGGCGTGGCCAAAAAAAAAAGATATGGTGTGTATATATACAATGGAATATGACCCAGCCATAAAAAAGAATGAAATAATGCCATCTGCAGCAACATGGGTGGACCCAGAGAGTATCTTACTGAGTGAAGTCAGACAGAGAAAGACAAACACCATATGGTATCACTTATATGTGGAATCTTAAAAAATGATACAAATGAACTTATTTACAAAACAGAAACAGACTCACAGACTTAGAGAAGGAACTTATGGTTACCAAAGGGGAAGGGTGGGGGGAGGGGATAGTTCAGGAGTTTGGGATTGACATGCATGCACTGCTGTAATTAAAATGGATAACCAACAAGGACCTACTGTATAACACAGAGAACTCTGCTCAATATTATGTAAGAACCTAAATGGGAAAAGAATTTGAAAAAGAATAGATACATGTATATGTATAACTGAATCACTTTGCTGTACACCTGAAACTAACAACATTGTTAATCAACTATACTCCAATATAAAATAAAAAGTTAAAAAAAAACAAAACAGAAATAGACTCAGACATAGAAAACAAACTTATGCTTACCAAAGGGGATAGTGATCGGTGGAGGGAGGGGACAGATAAATTAGGAGTATGGGATTAACATATACACACTACTATATATAAACTAGATAAACAACAAGGACCTACTGTACAGCACAGGGAACTATATTCAATACCTTATAATAACCTATAATGGAAAAGAACCTGATAAAGTGTATGTGTGTGTATGTGTGTGTGTGTACATATGTATATAACGGAATCACATTTCTGTACACATGAAACATTGCAAATCACCTATACTTCAATAAAATAAAAAAGTAAGTAAAAAGTAAGCACAAAGTCCTACAGGATATGAGGAAGGAGAATTATCTGGTTTGATGAAAGGCAGGCAAGATTCATGAACTGTGCCTTGGAGAACAATACAGTTCCCGAAAGGGAAGACACAGGGGTAATGCCAAAGGTGCAGGAAACTGTCTCAGTTTTCGACAAGGATGTAGGGAGACAGAGCTGGAGAGGCACACTTGGCTTGGACGTGCAGCACCTTAACGACAAGCTTGCAAGCTCAGCTTGACCCAGCGGGTGTGCAGATCTCACTGAAGATCCTCAACAGGGTGAGAGTCAGGATCGAATCAGAGTCTCCAGAAGCTCAGTCTGGAAGCTGCCGTCAGGATGGATCAAAAGGGAGAGAAATCACAGAACTACTGTTCTGGTCCAGGTGGGAGTAATGAAGGCATGAAAGATGGTGGTAACAATGGGGATGCGAAAGGAAACGTGTACGTTACAGAGGTGAGTAAACAGAGCCTGAATTTTCACTGGATGTGAGGAAATGAGAGAGAGACGTCAAAATGACTCTGGAAGGGCTTCCCCCATGGCACAGTGGTTAAGAATCCACCTGCCAATGCAGGGGACACGGGTTCAAGCACTGGTCCAGGAAGATCCCACATGCCACGGAGCAACTAAGCCCATGTGCCACAACTACTGAGCCTGCGTGCTGCAACTACTGAAGCGCACGTGCCTAGAGCCCATTCCGCAACGAAGCCACCGCAATGAGAAGCCTGCATACCGCAACGAAGAGTAGCCCCTGCTCGCCGCAACTAGAGAAAGCCCGTGCACAGCAACAAAGACCCAATGCAGGGCCGCCCCCACTCAAAAAAAAAAAAAAAAAAAAAGACTCTGGGAAACTAGGAACCACCAGAGATAGATGTGCTTTTTCCACTAGAGAAGATGAATTTATAAGCCAGAGTGGCTGAGGAAGTGACAGTGCCATTAAAAGGCCTATGGAGGGCTTCCCTGGTGGCGCAGTGGTTGAGAGTCCGCCTGCCAATGCAGGGGACACGGGTTTATGCCCCGGTACAGGAAGATCCCACGTGCCGTGGAGCGGCCGGGCTCGTGAGCCACGGCCGCTGAGCCTGCACGTCTGGAGCCTGTGCTCCGCAATGGGAGAGGCCCGCATACCGCAAAAAAAAAAAGGCCTATGGATATGAGGAGGAGGAAGATTTGGGGGATGGTTCCCCCTTGCAAGGGCTAAGAGGCCATGTAGATGCTCAGAACACAGTCAAAAATACTTATGAGAGAGATCAGGGTGAAGAGAGAAATCTGGGGGTCATCTGCATGGGGGTGACAGTGGGAACTGTGGGACACAGCAAAGAAAAGCATTCTGAAGGTAGAACCAAAGGAAGACCTACATTTAGAGAATGGAAAAAACAGAAACAAAATGGGGCAAAGCAAAAAGGATAAGTATTTACTGAGTCCCAACCACATGCCTGTGCTCAGAGACTTGAATATACTGTTATCTGTGAAGCATTTTTCCCATTTTACAGATGAGGAAACTGAATCTCAGGTAACCTACCAATCAACCCAGATACCACATCAGAAACCCAAGAATCATTCTCTCCAAATCCACCTCCACGTCTCACAGTCAATTGCAAAATGCCTTGTTTTTTTTAATAAATTTATTTTATTTATTTTTGGCTGTGTTGGGTCTTCATCGCTGCACGTGGATTTTCTCTAGTTGCAGCGTGCAGGGGCTATTCTTTGCTGCGGTCGCAGGCTTCTCATTGCCATGGCTTCTCCTGCTGTGGAGCATGGGCTCTAGGTGCACAGGCTCAGTAGTTGTGCATAGGCTTAGTTGCTCCATGGCATGTGGGATCTTCCCGGACCGGGGCTCAAACCCGTGTCCCCTGCATTGGCAAGTGGACTCTTAACCACTGTGCCACCAGGGAAGTCCACAGCATGCCTTATTAAGTTTACCTTTAAGGGCTTCCCTGGTGGCGCAGTGGTTGAGGGTCTGCCTGCCAATGCAGGGGACACGGGTTCGTGCCCCAGTCCGGGAGGATCCCACATGCCGTGGAGCGGCTAGGCCCGTGAGCCATGGCTGCTGAGCCTGCGCATCTGGAGCCTGTGCTCCGCAGCGGGAGAGGCCACAGCAGTGAGAGGCCTGCGTACCGCAAAAAAAAAAAAAGGTTACCTTTGAATCTTCCTTGATTCTACTCTTTTCCTCCATCCTTACTCTAGGCCCTCAATTCTCCCCTGCTTACACAATAACCTCCTGTCTCCAGGTCTCCCTGTTCATGGTCTCACCCATCACTAGTCCATCTCTTTCCCTACTGCCCAAGTGGTCTAACACACAAATCCAGTCCTCACAAAGCCTTCAGAAGCTTGCAAGGCCCTTGATGAGACAGCTCGGCTAACTCCAGGATCATCTCTGGCCCTTCACTTGCAAGCACTCCATCCCCAGCCGCGCAGACCTACCTGTGGTTCACAGAATCCAGCCACATTCCCTTCTCTGCACATGTTTCCTCTCTTCCAAGACCATCTCCTACAGTTCAAGAGCAATTCAGGCATCATAACCTCAGGTTGTACTAATCTTCCCAAGGACCCGTTTTCTGTACTCCTCACTGCTCTGAGCATACCCACATCACAGCACTTATCACACTGCAAGATTTAACCCATACGACAGTCTCTCTCACTGTATTAGCAGTAGTTTGGGGGCAAGGATTTGCTTTTATTCACTGGTCTCTAACACTCAACATTTCCTGGTAGAATTAATAAAACAGTCAATTCAAACCCGAGTCTGATTCTAAGGTTCACATTCCTTCCACTATGCTGTAAAGTTAGAGAGTAGAAAGAGAAACTGGATAGTGTAGGATGACAAAAAGGCAAGAGGCTCTTTGTTAACCCACAGCTAACATACTTACTGGTGAAATACTGGATGTTTTCCTCCTAAGATTAGAAGTAAGACAAGGATGGCTACTCTCACCACTTCTATTCAACATTGTACTGGATGTTCTAACCAGGGAAATTAGGCAAGAAAAAGAAATAAAAGGCATCCAGATTGGAAAGGAAAAATTAAAACCATCTCTATTCCCAGATGATGTGATCTTGTATATGAAAAATCCTAAGCAATTCACAAAGTAATTATTGGAACAAAAAAAAAGAAGTTCAGCTAGGTTGCAGGATATAAGGTCAATATACAAAAATCAATCGTATCTCTATATACTAGCAATGAACAACATGAACTGAAATTAAGCAAACAATTCCATTTACAATAGCAACAACAACAACAAAAACAACCCTTAACTGTAACAGAAAAAGTACAATATTTGTACAGTGAAAACTATGAAACATCACTGGAAGAAATTAAGGAAGACCAGGACTTCCCTGGTGGCGCAGTGGTTAAGAATCCCCCTGCCAATGCAGGGGACACGGGTTCGAGCCCTGGTCCGTGAAGATCCCACATGCCGCGGAGCAACTAAGCCCATGCACCACAACTACTGAGCCTGCACTCTAGAGCCCACAAGCCACAACTACTGAGCCCACGTGCCACAACTACTGAAGCCCGCGTGCCTAGAGCCCGTGCTCCACAATAAGAGAAGCCACCTCAATGAGAAGCCCACACACCGCAATGAAGAGTAGCGCCCACTCGCCACAACTAGAGAAAGCCTGTGCAGCAACAAAGACCCAACATAGCCAAAAATAAATAAATTTATTAAAAAAAAAGAAATTAAGGAAGACCTAAATAAATGGAAAGACATCCTATATTCATGGACTGGAAGATTTAATATTATTAGATGGCAATACTCTCCACCTAACTGATCTAACACAACGAAGAGCAGCCCCCGCTCACCACAACTAGAGAGAGCCCATGAGCAACAACGAAGACCCTACACAGCCAAAATAAATAAAATCAATAAATAATTTTTTTAAAAAGACAATTCAATGGGGAAAGAATAGTCTTGCCAACAAATGATGCAGCAGGATAATGATAGCCACATGCAAAAGAATAAAACTTGGACTCTATCTAATACTACATACAAAAATTAACTCAAAATGGATCATATGCCTAAATATATGAGCTAAAATAATGAAAGTCTTAGAAGAAAACTTACGAGTAAATCTTCATGACCTTGGACTAGACAAAGATAGCTTATGTATGACACCAAAATCAGAAGTGACAAAAGAAAAAACAGGTAAATTTGGCCTCATCAAAATTTTAAAAATTTTTGTTTCTAAGGATACCAGCAAGAAAGTGAAAAGACAATCCACAGGATCGGAAAAATATATTAAATCATATATCTGATAAGGGACTTATATCTATAATATGTAAAGAACTCTCACAACACAACAATAAAATGACAAATAACCCAATTTTTAATGGACAAAGGAGACACATCCCCAGGAAGACAAACAAATGGCCAATAAGCACATGAAAAGATGCCCAACATGATTAGTCATTAGAGAGAACCGCAAATCAAACCACAGTAAGACACCACTTCAAATCTATTAGGATGACTAAAATTTTAAAAAGACGGACAATAACAAGTGCTGGTGACGACGTGGAGAAATTGGAACTTTCGCAGATTGCTGGTGGGATTGTAAAATTGTGCAGCCACTTCAGAAAGTAGTTCGGTAAAACAGATAGCTAGTGGGAAGCAGCTGCATAGCACAGGGAGATCAGCTCCGTGCTTTGTGACCACCTAGAGGGGTGGGATAGAGAGGGTGGGAGGGAGACGTAAGAGGGAGGGGATATGGGTATATATGTATAACTGATTCACTTTGTTATAAAGCAGAAACTAACACACCATTGTAAAGCAATTATACTCCAATGAAAACGTTAAAAAAATAAATAAAGTTGTTTGGCAGTTCCATATGTTAATTATAGTTACCATATGACCCAGCAATTCCACACCCAGGAGACCCGAAAACATACATCCACATAAAAGCTTATATACAAATGCTCCTAGCAGCATTATTCATAATAGTCAAAACGTGGGAATAACCCAAATGGCCATCAACTGATGAGTGAATAAACAAAATGTGGTGTATGCATATACTTCAGTCATAGAAAGGAAGGAACATGCGACAACAGAAATGAGCCTTTGTCTCAATTGTACCTGTGAGATTTTTAACTTATGGAAGTGACTGAGTGACGACAAGGAGAGGTCAGTGCCATTGAAAGAGTTTTATTACTCATGGTGCCTGAAAGGCGAGCACACCACACCCACCGGGCCCTACGGGGAAGCTTCAGTTTGGGTCAGGAGGAGGAAGGAGCCAGGGAAAGCCTGAGCCAGAGCCTTTATTGTGTTTTCTGCAGGAAAGGCAAAGCAGGGCAGGGCAAAGAGTTTAGGACTGACTAGTCTGAATAATTCTGGCAGGCTTTGGGAAGGGCTGTCTCTTAGTTGTTTGGCACCTGGCCCTCGTTTGACTTAGGGCAGGGGAGAGATTAGCTTGGTGTGTGAGAGTTTGATAAAGGACGTGGTTGGTTCCTGGTTGGTTCGGGGTGTGAGCTCTGGACTGGATCGTTTGCATACGAAAAGTGTGCTACAGGGTGAGCCCTTTCCTATCTCTCAGAGCCGGCTAGTCCTGGGAGGGGCAGCGAGCCCACAAATGCCAGAGCATCAAGAATACAGAGAATAAGATGATACAATGAAGACAGCTGGCCTGATGAATGGACGCCAAACAGACAAATACAGGATCTAAGAAAACCCAGTTAGAACAGCCTAGAAAACATTATGCTAAGTGAAAGAAGCCAATCACAAAAGACCCTGTATTCCATTTATACGAAATGTCCAGAATAGGTAAATCCATAGATACAGAATGTAAATCACTAGTTGCCAGAAGCCGGGGAGAGAGGAGAATGCAGAGTGACTGCTAAGAGGTACAGGGTTTCTTTTGGGGGTGATGAAAATGTTCTAAAATTAGATAAACCCATGACTATCCCTAAAACCACTGTACACTTTAAATGGGTGACATATATGTGTAAATGATATTTCAATAAAGTTGTTATTTAAAAAAAATACAAAGAAAGAGCGGTGTTCAATACTTTCACAAACAAGACATCAGAGGGGAATTTCCTGGTGGTCCAGTGGTTAGGACTCTGCACTTTCACTGCAGGGGGCCCGGCTTCGATCCCTGGTCCGGGAACTAAGATCCCACAAGCCACGCAGCATGGTTAAAAAAAAAAAAAAAGACATCAGTGGAAGAGAGGTGTCACTACTACTTACCCTCAGATCTCTGGTATCCCCGATTTTCTAGCTAGAGATGAGGCTTCATGCAAGATCTCAACATTAATCCAGGAAAGAAAGTCCTTTTTGATATATAAGCAGGAGAATAACACCACAAAAATACTGTTTAACAGGATTATTCTGAGAGTTGAGCATGGCACAGACTGGAGCAGGGAAGCCTAGAAGAGGGACACCAAAAATAAGGCCATTGAGAATAATTCAGGCAGAGGAAAATGGCTTAGAAATCAACAAGAAAGATGAGCTAGAAAAGCAAGCGAGAAAGAATCAGCAACGCCTGGAGGCTGAGGACAAAGGAGAGAGAAAAAGATGTATCCACAAGTATCCTTAAGGCTGGGGGCCTGGAGAAGATGGCGTTGCCACTGACAGTTAAGGACAACCCAGAAAATGTGAGAATTATGGCACAGTGGAGACTCCGGGCCCAGTAATGCGAGAGAGCTACTTAATGAATAAGGATCAAAATGTGCCTTGATGCCTAAGTTTACTCAAAAATGCTTCAAGCAGTTTATTAAACAAAGACCACTAGGAAAGTTTTGTGGGAAGTGGGTTTGCAGGGACTGGGGTGAGAAAATGAACTCTATTACACTGGGCTGCCAGCAGGACATCCTGGTGATCGCAAGGCAATTTAAGATTGGAAAATGAGTAACAAATTGGGGCTAGAGAGAAAAAATTGGTAGTCATTGGGAGGTTTTAGAAAAATATGAAACAGCGAACTGTGTAAAAGAAGTACTGGAACTGGAACAGAGAAAAATTAAACATTAACTAAGTTCTACCACCTACTTGCCAGACACTGTATGAGAGGATTTTTCAAAATGATTAGAAGGTAGTCCTGACTTTCTAGAGTTTTGTGGACGAGTGATGACAAAGCTAAAAATAGGGTATGAACGAGAGCGTCTGGAACACAGAAGATGAAACAATTTTGTCTAGAGAGTTTTCTTATGACTGAGGATTAGGACGAAAAGGAGATATCAAATGGAGACAAAAGTGGAATTCAAAGAATAAGAAGGTAGTTAACGACATCAAAAGTAAAGAACAGAGACGGCCAGCTTTGATCAGAAAGCAATGCTTGGGGGAATAGCTTCAATAAAAATTTAAGATTAGAAGCATAAAAAGCTGAAAGGGAAAGAGGGAAGTTGTATCCAAATATATCAAGAGAAAATATATATCTGTGTTACTTTGGAAGAATTAGGACAAATGGAAGACACTGTAAGATTTTCACTCAGGGGGCTTCCCTGATGGCGCAATGGTTAAGAATCCACCTGCCAATGCAGGGAACACAGGTTCGAGCCCTGGTCGGAGAAGATCCCACATGCTGCGGAGCAACTAAGCCCGTGCGCCACAACTACTGAGCCTGCGCTCTAGAGCCCGCGAGCCACAACTACTGAGCCCACGTGCCACAACTACTGAAGCCCGCGCACCCGGAGCCCGTGCTCTGCAACAAGAGAAGCCACCGCAATGAGAAGCCCACACACCGCAACGAAGAGTAGCCCCTGCTCGCCACAACTAGAGAAAGTGCGCGCGCAGCAACGAAGACCCAATGCAGCCAAAAATAAAAACAAATAAAATAAATGAATTAAAAAAAAAACAAAGATTTTCACTCAGTGGAGCACATCTAACAACGAGAGCCTCACAGGGAGAGCATGGCTGAGGTGCGCGTGGGAAGACCATCCATTTGGAGAACAGGTTACTATTCATAGTAGGGGGATGGTAGAAGCAAGGTGTGGAAGGGAAGGTTCAAGGTCTCAGCTGAGAGGCCTGGAGGATTGAAAGACGAGAAAAAAAAAGATGGAGAGAAGCTAATCAAAAGGAATGGAATTTAGAGTGAAGTTAAGGCATCAATTCCTGTGCAAAACAGAGAAATGCCCAAGTGGAGAAACTCCAGATAATCCTGATCTTTCAGTAAAACAGGTGGGGCATCACCAGTGGTAACAGAAGGCTGCCAGGTGGGGGGACCGAGAACTTCTGAGAGAATAACTAGCCAGGAGGGTTTCAAAACCAACGGATGTAAAGTCATGATGAAATGAAGCACATGTGGCTTTCTGGTGCTGACAGGTGCAGCGGGCAGGGTCTTTGGAACTTTGTCTCCCCCTGCTGAGTCAAGAGGCATGAACCGCTGAGACGAAGAAAGGAGCCCAATAGGAAAGAACTGTTTCTTTTGGCGCGCGGGGTGTGTGTGGGGGGGGGGGGGGTGGGGGGGGGGGGGGGGTTAGAGAGAGGAAAACATAAACATTGATTTTTAAAAATCACCTTATAAGTTAGATCCTGCAGCATTAAATGAGCTGCTATGCGAAAACCAAACAGCAGAAAGATGTGGGAAGGGGGCCAGCACTGGGTCATCCCTGTGGGCCATGCTTGCTAGTCTTTTGGGGACTTCCCTGGCCGTCCAGTGGTTAAGACTCCATGTTTCCATTGCAGGGGGCACGGGTTCAATCCCTGGTTGAGGGACTAAGATCCACACGGTGTGGGGGGTGAAAAAAAAATCTTTGCTAGTCTTTTCTCTAAAAGGTTCTTCTCTTAAGTAACCCATCCCTTTATCCAGATGCTGCTTCAACAGCCTCAAAGTGATTGCAGGGATAGGGACCTTTCCCTCAGCCAGGACACAGGCTTGTTCTGAATTTCAAAAGTTCTGTTAAATTATCTTCTCTCCAAGACCTTGTTCACAGAATCATTTTTACGTGAACCCACCTAGTAGAGCAAACAAGGATGAAACCTATCTCACGACTGGGGGCATTTGGGGAAGGGTATCTCTTCAGCCTCTATTTTAGTCACTGCTCCTTCATCCCCCAGCTCCACCCTCCTGGCTCCAGAGCGGTCTCTCTTTATTTTGTAACCCCATTCACATCTTAATCCCATGCAACAAAGCCAAGTTATGTGTGCGATTCCTTAGGTATCGTTTTTTTTAATGAAATCCACAGCAAAAGTTAGGTTCCTGAAACTTTCTATGGTGAGCCTAGGAAAACAAACAAAATGCTAAATAAATACGCAAATGTGCACATACACACACACAATCTAGGACTATGGTATACTGATGTCACTCTTCAGGGCCTGATAATAACTATTAAACAAGGTGAAGGCCTTTGAAGTACTTGGATGAAAGGTTTTACCTAAATACAATTATCCCATTACAATCCAGATCAACATTCCCATCCAACAGCGTGGCCTTTTTATCAGTATTTCACTGATGATGAAGTTAAGACAACATCCTTGTGATTAAATGGGATTTAAAATGGTTTCAAATGATTTTGCTACTTGTTATCTAATTTCTGAAAGGGCAAAAGGGAAAAATAAGTTATTTCTTTAATCAGAGGGCAATGGCAGGCAATAAAAAGCTGACTAATAGCATTTTAGATATAAGACCGTCATTCAAAGTTAATTAAACATTCATTAGAAGGAAGGGTAAGGGAATTCCTGGCAGTTCAGTGGTTAGGACTTGGTGCTTTCACTGCTGGGGCCTGGGTTCAATCCCTGGTCAGGACACTAAGATCCCACAAGCCTTGAGGTGTCGCCAAAAAAATAAAAAAAGACGGGTAAGAGCAGGGACCTTGGTCAAAAGGAAAGAGGCAGAGCTGGCTCAGGTGGGCATGGGACATCAGCACCTCCACCAACTCCAGGGCCGGGGGAGGACAAAAGACGTCACAATGCAAGAGTCTGTCAGGTGGCAGATCTTCCTAAGCCTCAGGCAGAAGGACCAGGAAAGAGGGAAGAGATGCTCCTTAAAAAGGCAAACCTGGAGCGGAAGGTGCTGCAGAGAGGGGCCCTGGGGGGCTCTGAGGGGCACTCAGTCCAGCAGCAGGTGTGAGCTGGAGGCAGTTTTAAGACAAAGCTTCGGACTTCCCTGGGGCACCTGCCAATGCAGAGGACATGGATTCCAGCCCTCGTCCGGGAAGATCCCACATGCCGCGGAGCAACTAAGCCCGTGCACCACCACTCCTGAGCCTGTGCTCTAGAGCCCGCAAGCCACAACTACTGAGCCCACGCTCCACAACTACTGAAGCCTGTGCACCACAACTACTGAAGCCTGCGTGCCTAGAGCCCGTGCTCTGCAACAAGAGAAACCACCGCAATGAGAAGCCTGCACACCGCAACGAAAAGTAGCCCCCGCTCGACGCAACTAGAGAAAAGCCCACACGCAGCAACGAAGACCCAATGCAGCCAAAAATAATAAATATTTTTCTTTTTAAAAGCCAAAGCTTCACAGCGTCTGGCAGCCCTGCTCACCTGCAGGACTCTGGTGCTCGGAATTCGAGAGCCTTGCACAGCGTGTACCCTGGAAGGAAGCCCAAGATAAGATTAAAGTCAAATGAGAAGAGGCCGAGTAGCATCATGGAAAAAAACACTGAAGTCAGAAGACCTGGGTTTTGATTCAGTCCTGCTGTCATGTACTAGATGTGTGACCCTGGGCAAACCCATGAGCTTCTCAGAGCCTCAGTTCTCAAATCTAAGGACCACAACCACGGGTCCTCCTACCTTACAAATGCAGTGGGGATAAAAGAGAGTAGTGGATGGGAGGGCACTTTTAAAAGTCATGTACCAGGAATTCCCTGGTGGTCCAGTGGTTAGGCTTCCACTGCAGGGGGCCCAGATTTGATCCCTGATCAGGGAACTAAGATCCCACAAGCCATGCAGCACAACCAAAAAAATAAAAAAGAAAATAAAGAAAATCAGGCCAGGGGACTTCCCTGGTGATCCAGTGGTTAAGACACCATGCTTCCATTGCAGGGGCACGGGTTTGATTCCTGGTCTGGGAACTAAGACGCCGCATGCCACGCGGTGCAGCCAAATAAATAAATAATAAAATAAACTTGTTTAAATAAAGAAAAGAAAATGAGGCCAGGAAGATGAGAAGCTTAAAAAAAATAAAGAGAAAGTTGTGTACACACATGAAGCATTGGTGGCTCAGGCACAGAACTCCCTTTCAGATATTAGTCTTGATGTACATGTACATATGTATATATTTATGTGTGTGTATAGTTAAATGTAACACATAATTACATATATATATATATATATATATATATATATATAGTCACCTAGAATTACCTGTAACACAGATATAACCATTTAAGTGATTTGTATTATCTGTGTTCACATATATAAATTTCATACTGAATCTGATTTATTCTGGATATATGCTGGAACAAACCTGGTCACCAGAGGGACTTCTCTGGGTAACACAGTGGTTAAGAATCTTCCTACTAATGCAGGGGACACAGGTTCCAGCCCTGGTCCAGGAAGATCCCACATGCCGTGGAGCAACTAAGCCCCCGAGCCACAACTACTGAGCCTGCGCTCTAGAGCCCGCGAGCCACAACTACTGAGCCCGCGTGCCACAACTACTGAAGCCCGCATGCCTAGAGCCCGTGCTCCGCAACAAGAGAAGCCACCGCAATGAGAAGCCCGTGCATCACAACGAAGAGTAGCCCCCGCTCACAGCAACCTAGTGAAAGCCCACACGCAGCAACGAATACCCAATGCAGCCAAAAATAAATAAATGAGTAAATAAATAAAAACTTGGTCACCAGAAATGGTCAGGGCATTTAAGGAAAAGCAAAAGGAAGATGTGCCTGAAAGTACAGAGGCCACAAGGGAAGATAAACCAGCTGTCTTGGTTGATGGTTGCTGCGACCTTGGACATGGAGTTGACTCTTTCACGCTCACAATTTAACTGAGGAAACAACAACTTAACCAGAAACAACCAGAGAACAAAATAAGGCAGTAAAATCACTCGGCCTGGGCAGACTGCACGGTCTATGTAACGACTCTAGAATTTTAAGGAAGGAAAGAGCATTAGAAGTGGGGTAATCAGGAAAAGCTCCATGGAGATGAACATATACACTCTACTATATATAAAACAGATAACCAACAAAGACCTACTGTATAGCACAGGGAATTCTACTCAATATTTTGTAATAACCTATAAGGGAAAAGAATCTGAAGAAAAAAATATATATACGTATGTGTAACTGCATCACTTTGCTGTACACCTGAAACTAACACAACATTGTAAATCAACTAAACTTCAATTAAGAAAAAAAAAAGCAAAGTCCCATGGAGGTAGGACATCAGGAGCTCAGAGGGACAGACAGAATTGGAAGGAAGAGGATGGGCCAGGTGAAAACACGCAGCAGGAATAAAGACAGCAGCCTGAACAACATGGGGTTTCTTCTGTAGCAGCAAGCTCGCCCACTGTGGCTTAGTTCTCCAGGAGAGCTGATACGGCTACTGAAGAGCCTGAGGAGAGGACAATGCATTCTCTGCCCCATGGCCTGGCCTGATAACCTGGCCATTTACTGTGGGAGGTGGTGTCATGTTGTAAAGCAAGGGGAAGAGCCACATGCAGGGTCAGGGAGCCACACTCCACTCAGCCCCCCTCCACTCCTTTTCCTTCCACCTCTTCCAACACGATCAACATTTACGCAGCACCAACCATGCAAGGAACTAAGCATTGGAGAAAAAGACCAATAATCAGGGCTTCCCTGGTGGCGCAGTGGTTAAGAATCCACCTGCCAATGCTGGAGACATGGGTCCGAGTCCTGGTCCGGGAAGATCCCACATGCCGCAGAGCAACTAAGCCCGTGTGCCACAACTACTGAGCCTGCGCTCTAGAGCCTGCAAGCCACAACTACTGAGCCCACGTGCCACAATTACCTAAGCCCGCGCGCCCAGAGCCCATGCACCACAACGAAGAGCAGCCCCCACTCGCCGCAACTAGAGAAAGCCCGCGCACAGCAATAAAGACCCAATGCAGCCAAAAAAAAAAAAAGAAGACAAATAATCACCTTGGGGAGTTAGATATAAAAACAGGTTAGACTGAAGCAGCTAAGGACCAAATAAGTAATATTGCTATTGCTACCAAAAAAAGGCGAGACGATGGGGGGCTAGTAAGGCTGTGGCTGGAAAATGGTTTCTTGGACTAGATGGTGCTTGTCCAAGTCTTGAGGAAAAATTAAGATTCAGAAAGCAGAGAGTTAAGAAGGGGTATTACAGACCAGAAGTGTGAATCAACACTAGAAGGTAAGCACTACGATGTGAATATATTAATACTTAACACTACTGAACTGTATACTTAAAATGGTTAAGACGGTACATTTTATGTTACATGTATTTTATCACAAACATTTTTTTCATTTAAAAAACCAAAAACAATAGAAAACAAACCAAAACACAGGTGCTTCCAAAAAAAATGTAAACTGATATGAATACACACTGCCATTTGTAGTCAATAAGCTAACCAGTCTGATTTTGTAGAAGGTTCGTGTAGAGAGACATCAGGAGATTCGGTAAAGAAACAAACTGAGGGACTTCCCTGTTTGTCCAGTGGGTAAGACTCCGTGCTCACAATGCAGGGGGCCCGGGTTTGATCCCTGGTTGGGGAACTAGATCTCGCATGCCGCAACTAAGACCTGGTGCAGCCTAAATAAATAAATAAATAAATATTTAAAAAAAAAAAAAAAAAAAGAAACAGACTGAAGGTGGATTGTAGGAAACCTCAGGCTAACAGATGGCACTTGATTCTCTCAACCAAGGTTTCTAACTTTGTGGTCTAAGGACGGGCTTCAAGTTTTGGCCTGTGAACACCCTGTAATAAACCTTGAAAGTTTGTTCACAGGTGCATTTTGATCTGGGGAGAGGGCAAATGGCTGTCAGATTCTCAAAAGGGTTTATGACTTAGAAAATTTGAAAACCATTCATAAAGCCAATTGGCAGTGTGGTCTGGGTGGGGATGGGACAGGGGTTGAGGTTACATAAGTTGAGCTCACTTCCCTTGAGACTTGCAGTTAACTAAACACCAGATAGTACTATATAAATGGATGCCCTATCTCTCTTTAGTACTTAACAGAGCTATTGTTAGGTATTAAGAACAGCTCATCTGGGAAAGCTGGTGACCCCTGTTGGAAACTAGCAGAGGGTGAGCAGAGAAGAGAACCCAGTAAAAGATAGGAAATAAGAAGATTCAATACATTAAAATGCCATAGAAGCCAAAGAAAAGAAGTCCTGGAGAAGATGAAGTGGTTACCGGAGTCAAGTATAAGAGGAGGATTAAGAAAGATAAGCAATGAGGAAAAAAAGATATCTAAGTTCTATGACCTTCAGTTGCACGGTTTCTGGAGAGCGATGCAAAAAAGCTCAGAGGTTAAGGGTAACATATCCAAACTAGGAGACTGGGAGAGCAAAGGAAAGTGCTATAATTATGACGTGATAATTATGTCAGAACATCAGGCATAAACCAGGAGTGTCCTGGACGAATAGACATACAGTTAGTTACCTAGTTAAGGAGGAAGTTAGTAGCACAGCCAGGAGGGCAGCAGATACCATCTGTTAACTCAAAGGATTTGGCTGTGAAAAGGAAAATAGGACGTAAGTCAGAAGAACTAGTAGGGATAAGAAAAGGCTTTATCAGTTACCTATGTGGGAGAAGGGAGGACTTCTGATGTTGTAAAGGAAAGAGAAGGAGTGGACAAGAGCATCCTGTACCCTCCATCTCGCTGAACTTCACAACGCACACAGAGGGCCCTCAGACATTTCTTGTGTGAATGTTGACTGGGACACCAGCCCTCCAGAAGGCGGCAAAGACTAGAATAAGCAGGAGTGGAGAGGGGCCTTTCTCCCTTTGAAACTATATGGAAGGAGAAAAGAAAACACCATATGACAAGAAAAGGCAGGCCAGAGCGCTGTATTTCAACCTAGTGAGTATCGGAGGATCGAGGTGTCAGAGAAGAATGCTTTTCCAAACTGGCCTTCACTATGGCCTTTTCTTCAAGGGAAAAAAAAAATAAGAAAGTTAACTCTTAGGAGTTCTTTAAAGCTAACATGTATGTAGACTGCCAGAAAGAGAACAATAGGAAATATACCCATAGTGCAAGATATAATTTCATTCAGTGCTGAGCAGTTGTTTTATTTATAATTTCATTTCAGGTACAACTTGGCGGCTACAGAGAGGTCAGAGGAACACCTGTCCAGCTAAGTTTAAACTTGAGAAAGAAAACAATGGTTGGTGTCAGGATACGAAGATGTGACCACACTGATTACGTAGGGGGAGAGGAAACTCTCAGCCAAATGTCAGACAGGGGCTAAATAATCAAAATGGGGTTCATCTAGAGATGATTCTTAAATTACAACTAGGCAGCTCATCCAAACTCAGCACAATCTTACACAAAGGGGAAGGGAAGGCTTTCACAGAATGTAGTAGAAATAGACCTGTACAATCTGGCAACACCGTAGGGTCAGTGAATAGTCACCAGGGAACACTCAGTAGCAGGAAATTGCAAGGCATGAGTCACATTCTACAGCGCGGAGCTCACGGTATATATAAAATAACCAGGTGGACAGATATTTATTATAAAAGTCAGTTTATTTTCCCTTTCTGTGTTTCATATTTTCCCTTTTTGTCAGTAATGAGCAATTAACTGATTGGAAATCTGCTTGATTAAATAACATTAACAAGTTCATAAACGCACCACATTTGAGAGTATAAAGCAAAAGGTTGAAAAATATTCCCTAACCCAATGCAAATTAGGCAGCCCTCAAAATTGCAGTTTTCACCTGTTACCTTCCATAATTTAAAATATATATACAGTATGACCTTAAAATATTGATAATTAGTATAGAATTCACAGCCTTGAAGACATATATTCTACAAACTTCTAAAGAATAGATACCTAGATACACCTCAGGCCCTAGTAATCCATTAATGTGATTCAAGGTCACATACTTAACACTTACAGGGCCAAAAGGTCTTTCTTTTTTCTCTAATTCTAGTCTTCTGCTGAGGTAATGCAAGGAACCCAGCTGCGACAGAGATCAATCCTCTGAAAATAGGGCTAAGCACATTAGCTTCCTAGTGGATCCTAAAGTTCCCAGAAAACAAATCTGGGGTTGAGTACTTCAGTCGTAAATTACACACTGGCATGTTCACAATTGAGGTACCTTATGGTCCTTGAAAGGAAGACTAAAGACTTCCAGGAGCCAAAGGGAATTCTGAATGAAGACGGAGGAGAACAAGTTGACAATCACTTGAAGATATTTCTGCTTCTGGAGCTGAACGACTTTAGAGCAGATACAGAGTGACTGAGCCAATCAGCATGTAGTGTGATTTTTCCCACCGTGGTTAACAAAGGGATTCTCTGTCCAAGCAGGCTTACGCTGGACCCAGCTAGAGTGCTTTATCCGGATTTGATGCTTCAGAGATGAGGCACGCTCTGCAAACTCATGACCAAAGCAAAATGCAACGATCCTTTCTATTCGTGGAGCACGTCACTGATACAAACCATGCCTGACTGCCTTGTGGTCACTTGGCTTTCCAGACTGGAGAACTTGGGTCCAAGTCCAATACAGCATTTACGGTTAAAGGGATAAACCTCCACAGGCCAACAAAGACACTGGCAGATTCATAGGCCATTCAGTACATTCATGAAACAAGAGCGATAAAAATCATTAACAATAATTCCTGTAGTGTAGAAAAACAGCCCAGCCTTCACTCTGGTCAGCATCTCCGGTGGCTGACACTGTTGAAAGAGGCTTGACAATCTGAGGTTATGCTGGAGCTCTTAAGACAACCCCAAAATAAGGTGAATGAAAAGAAATAGTCCTGATGTGTCTCCTATTATTCTTGTTCTTTTGTGGGCACCAGTCACCCACTCAATATGCGAGCTTCTCGTCTTTGCATAAGATAGCATATTTCCCTCACTATTAATGGTGAAATAAATAGAATTGTGCAACTTGTCTGTGAAGAGAAAAAAGCATTGAACATGCAGTGACAAGTTAATTAATTCTGTTAGAGCATCATGTTTTGAACATAATAATGAATTTGGACAATTACATTCTTTTTGACTTCGTACAAGGACAATTCAATCTTTAATGAATTAGAAAATGATTTTGAAAATTACAGTTAATATTACAAAATACTTAATGTTACATTACAATCTCCAAAAAAAGAACTAAGGTACACAGATTAAATAACTCATAAGTAGGGCAGAAAATTGATACTGGAGCTCAGATTTAAACAGTGTTGCTTCTAACAGATTCAGTTTTCTTTCTATTACATTTCTAGTATGATCATACCAACACGTTCATCAGGAGATACTTCCCTCTACTCAGAAGTAGATGACCGAGTTATACGGCCCAGTCTGTAGAAGCTGGAGGGCACTCAGGCAGAAGAAAGCATCCTTTGTGATAGCAGAGTACATAAGCCTTAAGGCAGCTCCAGGGGATTCCAGGTGCTGAGCTATCCCAAAGGCTCCTTGGATAGGCTGGAGGACAGCATCTAGGCTTGGGCAATGGAGGCTGCCTCCTATTAGGATGCCCCAGATTTAGGGACAGGATACTGAATGCATCCCCTGGTGGACGAAGCCATCACCAGACTCTCAAGTAGACCTGTCTTGAGCACCGTCTCAATATGTGATAAGAGTATGTCACATGCTTATTCAAAAGAGAGCAATGTTTTAAAAGCACAAGGCCTTATTCTGTATTGGCTGTTTCCCAGAAAGTATAGAGTTCCAGCCAAGAATGTCGAAGGCACAACAGATATTTTCTCAAGAGATTCGAGGTTCATTTTAGAACTTGCACACCACAGTGTTAATTACAGCAATGCTTCTTTTTTAACCCTATGTGGCTTGGCATACACATTTCCTTCAGAATTCCCAAATTATATTTAGCAGACAGAGAGTACTCTGGAAGAGTACCCTGATTAATGGTTGGGGGTATAAGCCTCTCTTCATTTTTTCTGGAATTATAAATGACAATACTCATTAGACTCAGGTCAAGGGCAAACTAACAGCCCTTTCCTTCCTTGAAAAATGAATGTGTCTTTCAGAATAATAAAATGTTACTTTTCACAAAAGAATCTTTAAAAGCGGTCAGCAGTTTTGTTGGTTCAAGAAGTGATTTAACCATAAAAAGAAATGAACTATTGATACATGCAAAAACATGGATGAATCTCAAAATAATTATGCTGACGGAAAGAAGCAGACCAAAATACATAGTGTATGATTCCATGTATATAAAACTCAAGAAAACGCAAGCTAATCTATAGCAACAGAAAGTGCTCAGTAGTTACCTGGAGAGAGGTGGGATGGTGGAGAGGCAAGAGACAGGGATTACACAAGGGCCATGAAGAAACTTTTGGGAGTGATGGATACATTTACTGTCCTGATCGGGATGATGGGTTCACAGACATGCATGCACATATGTTAAACTGTACGAAATTTTACTTGTTAAATATATGCAATTTATTTTAAGTCAATTATTCCTCAACAAAAAAAAACTATTTTGCGTGTAAAAAAAGTGATTTAAGTAAATGCTTTGAACTAATTTAATTTAAAAACTACTAGTTTAAAAAAAACAAAAAGGGCACACACTTACCATAAGAATGAAAAAGTAGAAAACCCACATCCATCCTAGGTTGTCCTGGATCAAAGACACTAAATACTAAAAGGGAGAAAAAGAAATCACAATATAATCCTTTATAAAATAATAAACTGAAGTAGCTAAAAAGTAGATTAGGGCTTCCCTGGTGGCGCAGTGGTTAAGAATCCGCCTGCCAATGCAGGGGACGCGGGTTCGAGCCCTGGTCCGGGAAGATCCCACATGCCGCAGAGCAACTAGGCCCGTGCGCCATAACTACTGAGTCTGTGCTCTGGAGCCCACGAGCCACAACTACTGAAGCCCGCGCGCCTGGAGCCCATGCTCCACAACAGGAGAAGCCACTGCGATGAGAAGCCCGTGCTTCAAAGAGTACTACTGCAACAAAGAGTAGCCCCTGCTCACCGCAACTAGGGAAAGCCCACGCGCAGCAACGAAGACCCAATGCAGCCAAAAATAATAAATAATAAAATAATTTTTTTTTAAAAAGTAGATTAAACATATCTCTTCTAGAAAATAAAAAGGAGTTAGGATTTGTATAGTGTTTTGCAGTTTGCAGAGCTCTTGCATATACATGCTCCTATTTAAGCTTTATTGACACCCTTCATTTGGTAAGCTGGCACAGTACAAAATCTGTGTAACAGAAGGCACAAGTCCAGGAGGTATATTTTTTTTCACTTTTATATTAAGAGAGGATGATGGGGACTTCCCTGGTGGCGCAGTGGTTAAGAAACCACCTGCCAATGCAAGGGACATGGGTTTGAGCCCTGGTCCGGGAAGATCCCACAAGCCATGGAGCAACTAAGCCCATGTGCCACAACTACTGAGCCTGTGCTCTAGAGCCCGTGAGCCACAACTACTGAGCCCACACACCTAGAGCCCGTGCTCCACAAGAGAAGCCACCTCAGTGAGAAGCCCATGCACTGCAACGAAGGGTAGCCCCCACTCGCCACAACTAGAGGAAGCCCGTGTGCAGCAACGAAGACCCAACGCAGCCAAAAATAAATAAAATAAAATAAATAAATTTATAAAAAAAAAAATTAAGAGAGGATGATGAACAGCCTCAAGTCACTTCCATTTAATCAGTCCTTCTTCCAGTGAATGGTACTATAATTGATGCTTTTAAAAATAGTTCGTCTCTGCAACTTTCCTGGTGGTCCAGTGGCTAAGACTCCACGCACCCAATGTAGGGGGCCTGGGTTCGATCCCTGGTCAGGGCACTAGATTCCACATGCCACAACTAAGAGTTCGCATGCCGCAACTAAGACCCGATGCAGCCAAATAAATAAATAAATAATTTTTTTTTTTTTTTTAAGTTTGTCTTTTAAGTATACCACTCATTTTTCAATTACACTATTTGCTCATAGGATTACTGTATGACTTTGACACTCTACAGCACATTCTTTTATTTTCAATTAATAAAAGGTATCCAAGTTTTTAACCCGTGCTCTTTTAAAAAAAAAAATACATGTAACATAAAGCTTGCCATTTTAACCATCTTTCAGTGTACAACTCACCAGCATCAAATATATTCATGATGTTGCACAACCATCACCACTGCCTATTTTCAAAATTTTTCATCACCCCTAACGGAAACTCTGCACCCATTAACTCTCTGCAAGAACTCTCCATGGCCCCTCTCCTCAGCCCCTGATAAACTCTAATCTGCTTACTGTCTCTATGAATTTGCCATTCAAGGTATTCCATGTTAAGTAGGATCACACAATATTTTTGTGTCTGGCTTATTTCACTTAGCATAATGTTGTTAAGGTTCATTCATGTTGTAGCATGTATCAGAACTCCATTCCTTTTTATGGCTAAATAATATCCCATTGCATAGATATACCACATTTTGTTTATCCATTCATCTATCAACGGACACTTGAGTTGTTTCCACCTTTTGGCTACTATGAATAACGCTGCAGTGAACATCGGCAAACAAATATCTGAATCCGTTTTCAATTCTTTGGGGTACAACATACCTAGGAGTGGAATTGCTGGGTCATATGGTAATTCTATGTTTAACTTTTTGAGGAACCACCATAGTGTTTTCTACAGTAGCTGCACGATTTTACATTCCCACCAGCACTGTATGTGAATTTCTCCACATCCTCACCAACACCTGTTACTCTTTTCTTTTGTTTTAACTACAGCCATCCTAATTAGGTGTCAAGTGGTAGCTCATGTTTTTGCTTTGCATCTCCCTAAGGATGCTGAGAATCTTTTCAGGTGCTTACTGACCCCTGGTATATATCTGTCATGAGGCGTCGTCCCTATGTTTCCTTCTAAGGGCTTTATTAAGTCCATATTAAGTCATGGAGTTCGGGATTTCATACCTCAAGCAATAGAAAATCATTCAAAAATCAACATGGCGGGCGAGTGAGTAAAGCTAGCTATGTTTTAGTCCTGGTCCTGCTTCCCAAACCATGAAAGTCAACCTAATGCTGACCCATGTTCACAGACAGGGATCGTAACACTGGCAGGCATTCTAAATGAAAAGAAACTCCTTGAAATGCTAATTACAATATACCTATTTGATTAATGAAGAAAACATTAGTTGGGAAGGAAAACTTAAAATACAGTAATTTCAGAAAAGGATGCCCAATACCCCTTATATGAAGACATCTGAACAGGTGGCCAATAGCATTTTTTTAGTTCCTACTCCAGGACAAATTTCTCCTACCTTTGCTAAGTTTGTTTTTCCTTTAGTCTCAGAATCAAATATGCTAACACACTGATCCTATAAATCATTCATTCTACAATCATTCCACAAATATCTGAATGTCTACTGTGTGCCAGGCACCATTCCTGGTACCAGGGCTACAGTAGAACACAAAACAAATAAAATGCAGCCCTCGTGAAGCTCACCTTACAGTGGGAGACACAGACATTAACAAATAAATGTGTAATATATGGCTGGGTGGAGACCAGCATTGAGATGGTGTATCTCCCTCAGTATTTGCTCTTGCATTAACCACTAGCAATCGGATACCACTGATCCACCCCCATTAAGCAGCAATCTTCAAGGCCATTTAATGACCTCAATGTCAAAACTACAAGCCTTTTTCCTTCCATTCTCTTTCTCCTGACCTCTCTACCTCTATGATCTGGGTAACACACCTCCTCAAATTCTGGCTTCCTGTTTCTGTAACCATTGGACATCCTCTGAGGTTTTGCCTATATTTTCTTTCCCCATTAAACATCACATCACTTCCACGGTTTCAACCATTTTATCCACGCAGTTGATTCTCAAACCCACATTTTGCAAAATCCACATTTTGCAATGACCTAGAGTAGTATACCCTAGGCGAGGCATGACTCATGACTGTCCCAGAGAAGGGATGCCTTTCTGAAGCTCAATGTAAGCAAAAAAGATCGATTTGAATAGTTCTGATTACCTAGAGTAGGCCAATCTTAGCCCAGAAGATCTCAAACTTTAGAGTGCATAAGAATCGTCAGGAAGGCTTGCTGAAATACAGATCCCCAGGCTCTCACTCAGCAAGTCTACAGTAAGCTTAGTGTTCGGTACTTTAATGAACCCCCAGATGATTCTGGCATAAGACATTTATGAACCGCCTTTTGAGACACAGTTGTAGGAAGCAGAGTAAGCGACTCAGGGCAGCTGCAGAGTCCATGGCAATTTCTGGCAGGGATCCACGGGAAGAATGTGTGTACGTGTGTGTGTCTGGTAGGGGGAGAGAGGTAGGGCCTGCATGTCAGGTGTGGGGTAATGAGAAGCATGTGTCTCATGGCCTCCTTGGAGTGCCAAGTTCAGGCTGGAAGAAAGGGGTGGCGGGCTGGAACTGGAGAATCTGTCTTATGAGGTGTTAGCTTCTTTTCAGACAGGAAGAATCTAGAGGTAAAAGTGGAAAGAAGGAACTGATAAATGTAGAGCGACCTTCCACATTAGGTCACATCAGCTGGACCTCAGAGACTAAAAACCCAAGGCTTTCAGTACAGTGCACTACAGCACAAGAGTGCCACCCTACTGTGGCCCAGAGGGTGGGGATAAACTCTTCCACCTCTGAAGAACTGCTGAGCACTCCATGTCAAGCCCTCCCCTGCTCTCTCACCTGGCCCACCGCAGCTCCAATGCTCCCGGTTCCATCAACTATTCCTGTGACGGTCGCCAAAGCCTCAGTGCTGCCTTGGATCAGCTCCTGACGACCCAGGTCCGCAGAAATAGCAGAGCTAATCATATTAGAAGGTCCACCAATAAAAAATCCTGAAGTCATAAACAGAACAGGTTCTTATTAAGACACTATTTGTAACAACGCTAGGAATCTACTGAATAAAGCAAACTCTTAATCCCAATACTCCAATCAGTATGTTGGAGAGAAACAAAAAGAGGGGAAAAAAATAACCAATAAAAATGGAAACTCCCCCAGATAGTAACATCTTCAAACTAGTTAGCATCCACTTTTCTCTAGAAAATAGAGTGAACACGCAGCTTTCTAATCCTGTGAAGTGCGCATGCATTGACAACTAACTGCACTAGCTTGTCAAATTCTCTTATGATAGAGGTGCAGCGCAGAGCATCTGACTGCCCAAATTCAACCAAACGTATTGAAAAAAAAGAGACAGGAGAAAAAGCGATTTCAGTGGTGTAGGGGGTTCCATCGGCCACTGCTCGCGGTGAGGCTGTCCAAGGACTGAGCGGGAGTTGGCCCATGTGACTCTGTCCAAGAGGCTGCATCAGTCCCACGTGCCTCATAGAGCAGGAGCAGCTCCCACTATCCTATGATCTCAAGTTGAAAAATAAGAATTCTTCTATAACACGGTCCCTAATTGCACTCAATTGTTTCACCTGGGGCTCAAGTGAAGAAATTCTGACCAATTCCAACACAGGAGGAAAAACTAGCTATACTGGACCTTTTGAAAGCTGGTGAATTGGTTTCCAATGCGGCATCTTCCTAAGCCACTTCCACAAGTAACATGAGCGGGAGGGGCAGCAATCAAAAATCTTAGGAAACCTCTGTCAAAAGGGACTGCCTCTGTCACGACAGGACTGAGGAGGTCACACGAGAGCAGAGAAGCAGGATCTGAAGGAGGCATCTTTCCTTTTTACCTTCTGAGTTCTCTATAATTGTGGTTTTAGCATTATTCAAATTGAAGGAGAAATCAGTTTCCTTTTTTCCTTTTTCCTTACAGAGGAACAGTACAGTGAAATGGAGGCTATGCCATACCTGTGACAGCCATCAGAAGCGCATTGATGGACTTATCATTTGGGGAACCTGTGAGGAAAGACACAGACACAGAACAACGATCTGAGGAGCGCATTACGTGTGCCTCCCCCCAACAGTACACACAGATCTGGGCCTGGATCTCCGTGACCTCACAGATCACTCCCAGGGACAACAAGCGCATACAGCTCCATCACCACCTCCCCCAGGTTTTATTTGTAATGTCTGCTTCTTGCTGGTGCTCAAGCTAATGTGACTTCTAAAAGCTTACAGGAAAACTCTACTTCTATCTCAGCAGCATCTTAAGGGACATATACCAAACCTACTAATTACCATCTTTCCTCTTTTGAAATCTTGTCCCTTTTATTGTTTTATTGGCTCTAATGCTGCCACTCTGGAGCCTACCCTTGAACAAAGCATATACACTCCCAAGCAAGCTTTTAAACAAACTAACAAAGCAGAAGAGATGCCAGTTTCCTCCCCAACACAAATAAAACTATGCGATGCTTTTAGCAGCATTTACAGGACAATACAAAGGTCCCATATTATGCCTTTGTGGCTGGTCTCAACTATCCCCCCAGGGTTGATCACTGACTCAAGGCAAATAAATGCCTTAGTCCTAAGAGATGAGGAAAACAGTTTAATTGCAAGGGAATACTCACGACTATATCCAACGAGGGACCCGACGGCCAGAAGCAGACTGAGAGCTAACACTGGGGCTCTCTTCTGTAGAACATCAGAGATGAAGCCTTGCAGAGTTCCACCTTCAAGCACAAAGAGTGAAACCCAATCAAAATGTCTAATTTAGCTCAGTTACCTGACTCTTGCTTACCACATACCCTCCACCTGCGATCAGGATCCTAACACTGGTCCATCCAAAAAGAAAGCTGGCTCTCCTAAAACATTTCCTCCGTAATTTCCTTTTAGAAAGGTTACCTGACTATTAACTGCCATGATGGCTGATGGGGACGGGACACCACAAATAAGGGAAAATCATCAAAACTACCCCACTGTTCCTTGCTGTTTTTCCTTCTCCAACCAGCTGTGAAGGCTTTTCCTGCTTTTTATTTTAAAAGATAATTAATTAAGGACTGTGCTTCATCGGCTATTAGTAGTAGTGAACATAAATATTCACTAAAATTAAGTGCAGCAATCATGGTTTGGTAGTAACTAATAGGTCAAGACGTTTAAAAGAAGTGATGTGGATCCTTGAAGCAACGCAGTCACATTTAGATGCATTCCTACTTGGAGTCTAGGGGCAGTGGGACACCTGGTACACCCTCATCAGAAGTACGTGCAGGTCTAAAGGCAGCAACCTCACCTTGGCTCTGGATCTAAGAATAAGGGCACACAAGTTCAAATACAGCAACAGTATATCACCTAAGGATACACTGTGCTTTCATGCGCTCAGGGCAGTTTAGTCTTTCCACACTTCTAAATGTAAACATTACAAAAAGGATATTAAGGTTCTGCCATAGCCATATAAGCAGTACCCACTAACATGCAATCTGTACATATGTCTGATTTTAAAGTTTCCTACTTCCTTGTTTACACTTCCAGTTAGAACAAAAGGTCACTGTTAAAATCTGCTGTGGGGCTTCCCTGGTGGGGCAGTGGTTGAGAGTCTGCCTGCCAATGCTAGGCGACACGGGTTCGTGCCCTGATCTGGGAGGGCGAGGAGCGGCCGGGCCCGTGAGCCACGGCGCTGAGCCTGTGTGTCTGGAGCCTGTGCTCCGCAACGGGAGAGGCCACAACGGTGAGAGGCCCGTGTACCGCAAAAAAACAAAAAACAAACAAACAAAAAATCTGCTGTGTACAATGAAACAACTGCAAAACAAAAAAATTAATCCCTGGTATTATTCCTACCTTTATGATCTGACAATCAATACACTAAGCTAGTATGTTTCCCTTCTTTGGCTGCGGTGTGGTATATAAAATGAACACATTCACATCCTAACTTGAATCTCTGACATACAATTTGCTTTACAGCTAAGCTATCGCTGAAAAGTGTACAAAAGGGTTACACTTAAAGGGATCAGAGAGAGACATCCCTGCACTTCCCAAGACAAAAGAACTGATCCATCAACAAAGGACTGAGAAAAAAGAGCCCTATAAATCACAGGGCTGCCATAGGCTAGGTCTTCTTTTCTAAGGACTTTTTTTTTTTAAGAGTTTGGCTATTTACTCGTAGGACAGTTTAGGAAAAATAGCTGTGGAATAAGTAATAAAACTTTAAATGATGCCAGATTTCATAACCCAGTAAAATATGACTAGTGACTAATTCTTATTACAGAAAAAGATGTATCACTGGCCTTACCTATAATTCCTCCAACATCGTACCAAATGGACAGCTTGTCGGCTTCAGCCTCCTTCCATCCGAAGTTATTACTCAGATAAAAGGGCAACCAGAAGAAGAAGGAGTAATTCACTAACTTCAAGCAGGCATAGGCCAGTGAATACTATAGGGAAAAACATCCAACTACCAGTAAGGAACAAACGGCACAACGTAACTACCATGTAAATGTAATTAAACAACAAAACAGAACAGAGGAGTTTGAGGCGAATAGTACCTGATTTTCAAATTAAATGTTTCTACAAATTCCTATTTGCCTGACTTTACCCAGTCTCCCTCTTCTCTTCATCCCCCCTTAGCGTCTAGAAAGGCAGTACAGTAGGCCTTGGGATAAAAAACACATAGGACTACTCCTTAATTGTCCCCCCACTTTCTTCTTTCAGTTCTCTGGTAGAAGCAAACCAGTGTTTTGAACCTGCAAGGCAGGGCACATACTCATATTTCTTTATATAGATAAAAATAAAAGGTATTCATGCCACTGACTAGCACTAACCATACGCAAACGAATCCAGTAACATCACAGCCTTTATTGCAAGCAGCCAGACTTTTTTGGCTCTACTTCCTGTGAAGTTAACATTATGGACAATGCAAAGCAATGGGACTGGACTACGGTTCCAAGGTCTTAAGAAAAGCATCAACATGAAAACTACTTTCACGCTGTAGTTTCCACAAGCTTTGAGTCAAAAGTGAAAGAACAAGATCGTCATGGGTCTTGTGGCTCTAGGTTGAGGAATGAAAGTTACAGCTGCCTTAAGATGGCAGCGGGGCTGAGAATCCTATATTCAACACATTATTACCAGGAAATCCTGACATTTAGCATCAAAGGAAAAAGGGGGAGGAACAGAGAGGCTGACTTCAAAGGGTGTCTGGCTAGTATATTCTTTTCCCTGGAGCTGCCAGTTATTCCCTAGGTATCACTTGTTTTAAAGCAGCTTCCCAGGCAGGGCAGCAGCCACCCCCTAGAGAGCCAAATCCCAATCATGAGTGCATTTTGTCCAGACAGCCTGCCACAAAGACAAAGGAATTAAGTTAACTGGATTTCCTTTACACCCTGCCTGTGGCAGGGAACAATAGCTTGTGAAACACAAAGCAATAGCAAAAGAGGGCCACGTTTAGTCACAACAAATCTAAGTTCTGTCTCAGAAATTAACCTATTACCAGTAGAACATTTTAATAACTACTTTAAAAAATACTGATCATTAGCATAAGAACAGGCCCAAAGGAACTTGCATTTCCCTTGTATTACACATCATCTTTTGGTTGAAGACTTGGGGGAACTTACACTTAAATTTTAACTCACGCTTAAACTATCTTGTTTGTAAATGTCAGTTCTCTTAGCTTGGGGGCAGGTAGAAGGGAACTGGAAAGTATGAAATAGGACAACCTGCAGACTCTGAATTTACTGACGGGTTACGTTCATAAAGCACCATTAAACAATAAAATAAAAAAGGTGCTTATTCACAATACAATAACCCAGTGTTACAGACTCCAGGGAGGACTGGTAGGCTTTCTGTCCATAGGAAGGGGAACTGAGACACGAGGATGGGCTGAGTGACTTACCCCAGGCCTAGTTAACGGGTAAGCTGGCAACATAACCTAAGCCTTTTAACTTCCACTCCCATGCTAGAGCGCCCGAAACACCAAGACAGAAAAACTGCAGCAGAAGGGCTTCAGTTTAGACATTAGGAAAAAACCTAACTGTAAAGGTTGCGGAAACACTGGAATGCATTACCAGGAAATGCTGTGGAGTATTCTGCTCTGGACCTTTAACAGAAGGGAAAACTTTTTTCCCCTAGAATAGTAAGGATGTAGGCAAATCAAACAGACCTAACGAACCACTCAAACCTCTCTTGGGCTATTTATAATTCTATAAGACTTCAACAGGCCAAAAGGTATATATTTTAAAATATCAAATTTGCCTTCTTACTCGAAGGCTAGACCACGGTCAGCAAATTCCAGCTCACGGGCCAAATACGGCCAGGCCCATTTGTTCCGTATCGTCCATGGACTCCTTTCCTCTACTGAGTTGAGCGATTGTGGCAGAGACTGTATGGTGCCCCCAAAGCTGAAAACATTTACTAACTGGCTCTGTACAGAAAAGGTTTTGCCAAACCCTGCATTAGATTTCAGATAAAACTTCAAGTGGTGCCAATACAGAAACAAGCTGAGGGCCAATATTCACTATTGCTCTGAACATATATTCCTAAAATAAAGTCTCAGAGAGAAGCGAAACACTTCAAGATGCTTTATCCCAGGCAGAGTTACTATCCCGGCTATAACATCTCACTGGCTGTGGTAAGGAGATTTGAACAGGCTTTACCGCTATAACTCCGGGAAGGCAACAAGCCTGGTAAAAGCTTATCGCCTTGACTTGGGTAATAGTCTTGTCTTCTTGGATTGAATAATTAGGCTCAGCGTCATCTTCATTTTCAGCACCACTAATTAATGGCCTGTGTGAGTCGTCTTCAAAATTTTCTTCGGCCTCAATACCTGGGAGACCTACAACAAGAGTGACATCCATGTTTACAGAGGGCCCTCCAGGTGCCCAGCACTGGGCTAAGTGCTTTGCATGCATCATTACTTACGGGGTCCATGTTATTTTTATTTCCATTTTACAGAAGAAGCTACTAAGGTTCAGAGTCCAAGGTCAATTAAGGTCACACAGCTAATGAGCCACAAACCCAGGCCTCTAATTTTCCTTGACCTGGCTTCAAAGCAAAGCTTTTTCAACTACATCACAGTATCTCTCTTACATAATACCAAAAACACCATTAATTACGTGCTCTTAAACTGACATGTCTCTTTAGTATACTCAAAAGATAGAAGAATCATACATCTATCTGCTTCTGTGGTTTCACTTGCACACGTTCTGTATTTAACCACAGATCAGCATCACACTAAATTATTTTTATGAAGGAAAAGAAATCTGTCTCAAGAAGTGAAATTCGAAATACATCCATGCTAATTTCTAGCCAGCATCTCCATTATAAAACCCATTTGCAAATGATGAGTTTTCCCTGAATCTATAAAAAGGTGAGCCTCACTGCCTCAAACATTTGCAGCTGTGCCAGGAGAGGCCGCAGCATCAACAGGATACAAACAGCAATACTGCTCCTTGCATTCACTGAAAGGAGCTCACAGTTCTCCTAGGAAGAAAGAGATAGGCTGTTCTGGCCACAGGTTTCTCCTTGCCTATAATAGTAAAACGTTCTGAGTAGAAGAGCAGCTTCTCACCAATTTCTTCGGGTGATACCAAGAGTCCAAAGAAGATGATGATCCCACCAGCAAACTGCACAGCCGCCGTCACCAGAAAGGCATACTGGAGGGGGAAGGGAAAGGTGTTCCTGACGCATCTGAGATGCTCATTAAAGGCACATTCATTAGAGGCACACGGGGGGAGGACAGGGCGACTGGAAAGGAAATGAGCGCTGAGCGCCTAGCCTGTGCCAG
Source organism: Monodon monoceros (assembly GCF_005190385.1). Lineage (NCBI taxonomy): Eukaryota > Metazoa > Chordata > Mammalia > Artiodactyla > Monodontidae > Monodon > Monodon monoceros. The sequence continues at coordinate 91,519,307 of NW_021703776.1, forward strand.
GCACTGAGCTAAGTGTTTTACTTGTGTTTTCTCAGAAGTTTTTCCCAGGGACTCTATGGGACTCAGAGAGGACAATTAAGGTCCACGGGACACTGAGTGGTACTATTACGATCATGAAATCAGAACCAGCTCCAAAAGTAATACTCCTTACACTACTTGGCCTCCTACAAAAGACAGTATCTGCCCTCAAAGATATTTTCCAGTTGAGGGGATTAAACAGTACACAAAATAATAGTATAAGGCAGCATGTAGCTGATAAATGAGAAGGCCCAGTCCTAATAGGAAACAAACAGAGGAACTGAATTCAGAAGAAGGAAACAGCTAAAGAGGTTGAAGGAGGGAGACAATGCTTTACGGAGCAGCTGAAAATCATAGCAATTGACCACCTTTCCTGGCACGGCTGAGGCAAAGGCACCGGGTGGGAGGGAGATGGAAAGCCTTCTGCGTGGTGGGAGCTGAGGGCTCCTGCTGGGGGTAACGGGGAAGAACACTGACTTGGAAAGGTGCTATCCAGATGAAAGACTCAAGAGCCAGGCTGCATCGCTGAATATTATTTTATTTAAGAGTGGAGCCTGATGCAGATAGACAGGTGACAAAATTAGTTTTTCCAGAAGTCAAATCTGGGAGCAGCACGTAGGGTGAACTGAAATTCCCATCTGAGCCAATTAGTACAATCCAGGTGTGAAGCTAAGAAACCTGGGAAAAGGTGAATGTGAACACGGGAAGGACTTCCCACTGGCCCTAACTAGACCAGAATTCTTCAGGAACCAAACACTTGGTGAGCAGCTTAAAAATGGATCTGCTGCTTTTCAAAAGAGCAATTTACTTTTCAAAAGAGCAATTTACTTTTAATTATTAGGGTTTTGAACAGGCAATAGGTTGACAATGATTCAAGCAACAAAAAGTGGAAGATGTATAGTTAAACCCTCCCTCCCATCCCTTCTCTCAGCCATTCAATTCTCATTTTTCCACATATAAGCACTGTTATTTCATTTTTACTTTCCAGAGATTGTTTTGGAAACATACAAGCCAATACAACAGATACTCTTTAATTCTTCCTCCACTTCACACAAATGGCAGCATTCAACACACACGGTTATGCACCCTTGCTTTCTTCACTTAACACACCATTGAGCTGTTTCCCTGTCAGGACATTAGGGCTGCATAATTCTATTTCACAGCTGCACAGCATTCCACTGAATAGGAGTTCCTTAGTATAACTATTTCCCTTTTGTTGACATCTGTTACCAATCTTTTGCTATTACAAACAATGTTGAAGTAAATAACCTTGTAGATGTATCTCTCTGTACATGCTGAAGTATATTCACCAATGGGATAAATTCACAGATGTGGAACTGCTTGGTGAGAGCCATTATAATTTTGATAGACCATACTGACCCCAAGAGGGGTTATTTACTCTCCCATCTGCAATGCCTGCTTTGTCACATCCTCATAAACATGTTACCAAGCTTTGGGGTTTTTACCAATATAATAAGTACACGGTGTTGTTTCTTTTCTTTTTTTTTTTTACAGTGTAGTTTTAATTTGCATTTCTCTGCCGACTAACACCTAAACTCCACAAGGGTAGAGATTTTTGTCTCTTGGTCAGGGCTCTATTCTTTACTGCCTTGGGGCATTTAGAGGAGCTTAAAAATATTTACTGAATGAAGGAATAAATTCTGAGTGAAGTGGAATACCCTGTCGTATGTTTACAAGCCATTTCTATTTCCTTTTCATGAACTACAGAGTCAAATACTTTACCTTTCTTTCTGCGTGCTGGTCTTTTTCTTATCAATTTGTGGGCATTCTTTATATATTAAGGAAATTAGCTCTTTATCTGTAACATGAGTTGCAAATACTTTTCCCCAACCGATATGTCTTTAGATTTGGTTGTTTATCCATGACTAATTTTTTAACGTGTTTGAATTTACCAAGAGTTTGTCCACTCTTAATACAAACCTTGCCCCACCCAGACATAGCTCTAGGTCATTTTAAATGGTCACAGGATTATTTCCTAAAATAGAAAATATATTTATATACTCAAGAAAAAGCTAGAAAGAAACACCTACCTCATAACCATACTGCAGAACGGAAGAAGCTAGACATGCTCCCAAAATATTGCCCACTGAGGCACAGGCACTCCAGAGACCAAAAACAACTCCTCGTCTATGATGGGAACAGTGCAAAACAGAAGACAATAGAATCAGAAGGGATTTTATGTGCAGTTCAAATACAAAATGGCCAAAATGGTGCAGGTTTGCATTACAAAGAATCAATATTCTATTTTAACGTTTTTTTAAAGTACACCCAAATGGCAAAACATCAGGTAGGTCTCTTCTAACTCTAAGATTTTATTATAAGTTCAATTTGGGGCTCACTGAAAAACACCATTAAGAGAATTTAAAATGACAAGCCACAGATTGGGAGAAACTATTTGGATATCATTTATCTGACAGAAGACTTGTCACTGGAATATAAAGAACTCTCAAAACTCAATAAGGTGAAAAATAGACAATGCAATAAAATGTTAAAGAGTATAAATCTACAATAATCTCAAATACAAAGTTTCTGAAAAAGGGGCAAAAGATTTTAATAAATACTTCACACACACAAAAAATAAGATGCGGAATTCCCTGGTGGCGCAGTGGTTAAGAATCCGCCTGCCAATGCAGGGGACACGGTTTGAGCCCTGGTCCGGGAAGATCCTACATGCCATGGAGCAACTAAGCCCGTGTGCCACAACTACTGAGCCAGCGCTCTAGAGCCCACAAGCCGCAACTACTGAGCCCACGTGCCACAACTACTGAAGCCTGCGTGCCTAGAGCCCATGCTCCGCTACAAGAGAAGCACCGCAATTAGAAGCCCGTGCACTGCAACAAAGAGTAGTCCCACTCATCACAACTAGAAAAAGCCTGAGTGCAGCAACAAAGACCCAATGCAGCCATAAAATAAATAAATAAATAAATTTATATTTTAAAAAAAAAGAATCCGCCTGCCAATGCAGGGGATACGGGTTCAATCCCTGGTCCAGGAAGATCCCACATGCCACGGAGCAACTAAGCCCGTGTGCCACAACTGCCTGTGCTCTAGAGCCCGCAAGCCACAACTACTGAGCCCGTGCGCCCTAGCGCCCGTGTGCCGCAACTACTGAGCCTGTGTGCTGCAACAAGTGATGCCCATGCGCGTAGAGTCCATGCTCCGCAACAAGAGAAGCCACTGCAATGAGAAGTCCATGAACCGCAACCAAGAATAGCCCCCGCTCACCGCAACTAGAGAAAGCCTGCGCGCAGCAACGAAGACCCAACACAGCCAAAAAATTAAAAAAATAAAAAATAAATAAGACGCAAATAAGCACATGAAAAGATGCTCAACATCATCAGACATTAGGGAAATGCAAATCAAAACCACAAGGAGGTATCACTACACACCTACTAGAATAGCTAAAATCAAAACACACTGAGCATACCACGTGTTGACAAGGATGTATAGCACCTAGAATCCTTATACTCTGCTGGTGGGAATGTAAAATGGTTCAACCACTTTAGAAGAAATTGCCAGTTTCTTAAAAAGATAAACACACCCCTATCGTATGATCCAGCCATCCTACTCCAAGGTATGTATCCAAGGGAAGTGAAAGCATATGTCCATACAAGGATTCGTCAACAAATATTCACAGTAGCTTTACTAGTAAAAGCCGAAAACTAAAAGCCTGAATGTTCACCAATAGGTGAACAGATAAATTGTGATATAATGGATGACTCCTCAGCTATAAAAAGGAAAGAACTATCAATGCAGACATGAATTAATCTCAACGTTACTGTGCCGAGTGGAAGAACACAGTCAAGAAGACACACTGCGTGATTCCATTTATATAAAATTTTAGAAAATTCAGATTAAAGTGACAGAAAGCAAATCATTGGTTGACTGGAGACGGCAGTGGGAGGGAGGAATTACCAAGGGGCATGAGGAAACTTTGGGAGTGATGGATATGTCATGATCTTAATTGTGATGATACTTTTACAGGTGCATGCATGCCAAAACTCATTCAATTGTACCCTTTGAACATGTGCAGCATATTGTATACCTCAATAAGGCCATCAAAAAAAAAAAATGGGTATGTGGATGAAGAGTCTGTGGAAGGGAAACTAGCTATTACAATAGTCCTGGAGAAAAACAACTAGCTCTGGACATAGGCAATGGCAGTAGGGCTGCTGAAGAAAGAAAAAGACAAAAAAAAAAAAGCAGTTGAGAAAAATTAATTTTTTTAACGTTTAAATTTGTGTATTAGGACTTCCCTGGTAGTGTAGTGGTTAAGAACCCACCTGCCAATGCAGGGGACACGGGTTCGAGCCCTGGTCCGGGAAGATCCCACATGTCACAGAGCAACTAAGTCCGTGCGCCACAACTACTGAGCCTGTGCTCTAGAGCCCGCAAGCCACAACTGTTGAGCCCATGTGCCACAACTACTGAAGCCCGCACACCTAGAGCCCATGCTCCGCAACAAGAGAAGCCACCGTAATGAGAAGCCAGCGCAACACAACGAAGAGTAGCCCCCCGCTCGCCACTAGAGAAAGCCCACACGCAGCAACAAAGACCCAAAACAGCCAAAAAATAAATCAATAAATAAATAAATTTATTTTTTTTAAAAGTATGTGTTACATTTTAAAAACTAATATTAAAAAATAAATTTGTGGGCTTCCCTGGTGGCGCAGTGGTTGAGAGTCCGCCTGCCGATGCAGGGGACACGGGTTCGTGCCCCGGTCCGGGAAGATCCCACATGCCGCGGAGCGGCTGGGCCCGTGAGCTATGGTTGCTGAGCCTGCGCGTCCAAAGCCTCTGCTCCGCAACGGGAGAGGCCACAACAGTGAGAGGCCCGCGTACCACAAAACAAACAAACAACAACAACAAAAATTTTGTATTTTATTCTACTTAATACATATCAATAACACACGGTGTTAGGTCTAGGTTCTTCAGCTCTTTCAACATTTTTTTTTTTTTCTTTCAACATTTTTATAACCTCACTGAGACAGAAGGAATCTTAGAAATGAACAGGTAGACAACATTTAACAGTGAAAAATAAAGTCTTTTCAGAAGTCCCAGCTCTGCCACTTCCAGCTGGGTGATCTCCAGCAAGTCCCAGCCCAGGCTCAGGGCTCTCATCTGGAAAGCGCTGAGCTCCTCAAAGGAATGAGTGCAGTGACAGAGTTGACAGTTTGGGCCTGCAAGGGTGTACCTACTAGTACTACCTGCCTCAATGTGTTTTAAAAAACTATGACCCCGACAACGGGAGGAGGGACACGATTCAGCCAAGGTAATAGCTTTCCAAAGCAACGTCCTCAGTGGATCACAAACCTACCAAGAGCGTCCTAGAGGGTCTGAATAACACTGGCTGACCAAAGACATGATTTCAGAAGAAACTGGCTGAAAACAACTGTGACTTTAAGTTATAGTTTTATTGGTACTTCATGGTTTATTGTTACATTTCACAGGAAGAGTCACTGTGTGTCAGGCAATGCATCATTGATTTCACTTACTAGTGTTATTTGCTTAAAAACAAGCTGTCTTACTTTCAAAAGTAAACGGTAATGGCTTTCTTGAATTTGTGACTGAGCCAGAGAAATAATCAAGGTCAGCCTACCCAGTCACTGCCACCTACCACCAAGTGTCACCCAATTTATAAAAGTTCAGATAAGGATTATCTCAAAATTATACATGTCAAAGTGATTATCCTTGAAGTGACAGGATTTCAGGTGGTTTTACCTTTATTTCTCTGTGTTCATTTATATTATCTGGTTTGGCTACAATAATCAAGTAACCTTTGTATAATTTTCAAAAATCACGCTTGGAAAGAAGTTATGTTAAAAATCTTAATAAAAATAAATAACACACAAGCAGACAGCATCTCCTACTCCAAAAGAAAACTAAAGTATCCCGGGGGAACGAGTACCTCCGAAAATCAATTCTGTTAAACCAGTGACACTAGAGTTGGAAAGAACTGGAAATCACTAGCACACTGAACATAATCAGAGCATTCTCATTAAGCGGTGCTGATTCTAACCACAAGGCATTTTACAGGTGAACTTTCACAACAATACAGAGATCATTAGCCAGCAAGCACCTCTACTCCTACTATGAGACTGGGGAAGCTGGAAAACCGAGAGGAGTTGGTCAAAGCATGCACTGATCACCGCGGCGGGTGGATAATGCCTGCTGTGTACACTGGTCCCTACATAAAAGAGTAAACAAACAAAAAACATAGAGCCATCGATGAAATAAATGTGCATCTCACAACACATAAATATTTATCCAGGACAAATGATAGAAATCCAAATTAACAGTATTCCTAAAGGCAGAGTGTCATAAACAATGATAAACAACAAAGGTAGAGTGCCACAAACAACAATAAACAACAAAGCCAAGTCTTTGGGTAGCTCAATTTATTTTCTATCCTGTAAATTAAGTATGGTTCTTCTTGAGTGGCAGTAGGTGCCCATCCTCAAGCCATGGCCCCCCCCACACACACACAAACTCACATACAACTGATAAGTACTTAAAGGTTTATGGAAAAAATGGCCAACTTAACTAGGCCCCAAAGTTTGGCATTCTTCATCTGCATTTTCCTTTTTTTCTTTTTTTAAAGGGAACTTTATTTTTTGTTATTTATTTATTTATTTTTGGCTGCGTTGGGCCTTCATTGCTGCGTGCAGGCTTTCTTTTGTTGTGGCGAGCGGGGACTACTCTTTGATGCAGCGTGCAGGCTTCTCGTTGCGGTGGCTTCTCTTGTTGTGGAGCATGGGCTCTAGAGTGTGCGTGCTTCAGTAGTTGTGACTCGGAGGCTCAGTAGTTGTGGCGCACAGGCTTAGTTGCTCCGCAGCATGTGGGATCTTCCTGGACCAGGGCTCGAACCTGTGTCACCTGCACTGGCAGGTGGATTCTTAACCACTGCGCCACCAGGGGAGCCCCATCTGCATCTTCTTGAAGCCTTTGCTCTGTGACCTCAGGGCAAGCCCTATGGATAACTTCTGGCCTCAGTTTCCTTATCTTTAAGAAGGTTAAACTAGATCACTGAGTCTCAAAAAAAGGGAAAGCAAAACCCACAGGAAGATACATGATGAGATGGCACGTGGGATTTGTTATTATGGTGTGTTATTTATGTTCTCTAAAGGGAAGATTTAAAAAAAAAAAAATTTGAGACGTACGGCCTCAGCCACACTCAATATCTGACCATGGCCAGGAGACTGCTGTGAGTGAGTCCCACAGGCTGGACCATATCCAGGGTCCACGTTATTTCCAATGCACTTTGACATGAAACCTCCTCTCCCGGCTGCTCTAAACTTTCTAAAATAGAGGGAAGACGTGGGTGGTGTCGAAGGGATCAAGTGCATTGACTCTGACAAGTCTTGAACAATCCCATATTAAAACTACTTAAGTAGAGAAATGAAAGAAGGAGGAAGTGGCATACCCAGCTTTCCCAAACCAGTTGCCCATAACAGCAACGACGCACGGCCAACCAGAGGACTGCAGCAGGCCATTCAGGATCCACAGGCTACAGTATAGCCCCTTATTGTAGAAATGCAGCCATTCTGTGAGAGTGCCAAAGACAAACACCTTAGAGAAGAAGAAAGAAAAAGACACATGTAACATCCTTGTGGACACCCCGACTAAAGACCCTATGTGAAAGATACAGTCAATGTCTGGGGCCTGAGAGACGTGTGGCCAACTCTTCAGATGCTCCCGCCCAGAGCAGCGCTGAGGGAGACCACCGCCAAACCACCCCCACCAGAGAGGCAGAGATGGCAAAGAGCGTACAACGCAGCAAGGACCATCCTTCCAACTTGCATCTTCAACTCTAAAAGGTTAAGTCCCCATTGTTGGACCTCTTTTTACATTATTTCCCTTTCCTCTTGTTTATGGAAGACAGCTCTGGGGACTACCTGACTTCACATGTTTCAATATCGTTAGAACAGCCCAGGCACATCATGCGGACCAGAAAGCGTCAGCTATTGTTAACACCGTGCCTAATAAGTGCACTGGCGTAACTTGTGATTGGCTCAATCATTTGGTGGCATTCATCAAAGGACTGCTTTTTTCCAGGCATTCTGCTCGGTGTGGGCGTTTTATTTGTAGTCAGTCTCCTTCGGGAATATTTGGCATGGGTTTCAAACTGGTATGTCTAATACTGTATGATTCCAGTTATATGACATTCTGGAATGAGCAAAGCTATAACGACAGAAAAACAGTCAGTGCCTGCCAGAGGCTGGGGGCAGAAGGAAGGGTGGCAGTTACACAACTATACTCACTTGTCAAAATTCAGGAGCATACACTAAAAAGGGTGAGTTTATTGAGTTTATGTACATACTTCAATTTTTCAAAAAACGTAAAAAAACAAACAAGAAAGTATGTATACAGGTTTAAAAATAGTATGTATATATGTGTGGGTGAGCAGCTTGTGAATAAATAAAGTGCTTCAATCTCTGAAATAGAAAAAGAAGTTTTTCCCCATACACAAATGGCAGACATTGAAAAACAATAATAGAGTCTAAGTAAACTCCATGCTTTCAATCAACAAAAATTGATCACCAGATGCTTATAAGCAAATAAAGATGAATCAAATATGGATCTTGCCCTCTATAGCACTTAATACACCAGCCACTGTTCCAAATGCCCCACACATAGTAACACACAGAACCCTCACTGCAACCCCAGGTGGAGGTATTCAAAAGGGGAGGCTAAAGCACACAGAAACCGTAGCTGGAAACTCCCGGGGAAGGACTGAAACCCAGGGGGTGCAGGTCTGGGGAAGTCTGTGGTCTTAATCACCCCACTGCAGGCTCCTAGGGAAAGCAAGACCGACACAGAAACAAGCAGGCTGAGCAGCAGACAAGAGAAGTGCCTTCAAAGAAATCCAGGCACGGGAGCTCAGGACAGGGAAGGATGACTTCCGGGAGTGGGGCTGGTAAAGTAAGGCATAATGAAACAAGAGTCATTTGGCCAATGACTTGAAGGAGACGCTGAGTTATACTATCAAGAGCTGAACAGAGAGCATTCAAGGCAGGAAGAACAGCAGGAACAATAGCCATGAGGTAGAAGGGAGAAGGATATGTTAGGGCCACAAAAGGTATTGATAGTTTGACGTGGGAGTGCAGAGAGGTGAAGCACAGGACAGACATGACTGTAGAGGCGGGCTGGGACCAGGTTCTCGGGGGCACTGGATGCCAGGCGAGTTATGCTTTGATTTTGCTGGTGACTGAGAATCAAGCAAGGGGCATGATTGAAGTCATACTTTAAGGACATACCTAAGCGAAAAGGCACAGAAGGGATTAGAACACTGAAGATTAATTTTTCTATTCTATTCTATATACAGAAGTGGGGGACTGCTTGGATTGTAAAATACCTGGCTGAGACAACAGTAATAGTAATAAGAATAACACCTTTCAACTTACCACTAATGCAGAGGAGCACATGCCAAAAGACAGAACCCATCGCAAATTAAGCCGGTCCCCAACGATACCACTGATGAAAAGGCCCTAAAAATAAAGCATTTTATTTTATAGCTCTGGATAACAACACAGCCTGGAAAAAGTGAAATGCATTCCAAAGCAAACAAGGCGAGGCAAACAAAACACAAAAATTAAATCTCATTCTCGTGCCTAGCCTAGCCGTCTAAATCACTTTCACTAACATTTCAGGAAATGACAATTGTTTCTGCACACTATACTGTAAATACTTCATGCACCAAGACAGTACGATTCAGTGCAAATTTCCATTCTATTTGATCCCAACTGCCTAAGAGACTGAAAAGAAAAGAAAAAAAAAAAACAAAAACAAAGAATAATTCTAATAAAACAAGCACACAAATATGTTTCCTCTTCTAGAACAGATGAACTCCTAAACATCAGTTACCTGCTTTCCCAAAGGGATTCCTCTTAGCCATTTGCATTCTGAATTAAGATGTTACGTGTCCTGCAGAACAGAAGCTTCGGGGGCACATGCACTGCCTGCTTAATCTGACCCTTGGGTTTCATGACATCACGAGGCAAGGAGAGCACGGAGGCAGAGACAATAATCAGTTGAAGAGAGGCACAAATGTTCTGCCTTCTGCTCTCCGCCCACTGAGTGGCAGGAATTAAAATGCCGAGATCATGGCAGCAAGGCAGCCAGAAAGCTAAGGGCAACACACTTTAGGTTTCTTCCACAAATATGCAAAATGAATAAATGTCTTGACTAAATACCTAAATTCAGATACAAGTGTTTCTCATAAATTGACTACATTATAAATATAATATAGCTGTATAAATATATCTATATTAGAGAAAATTTAGATGATAAACGGCATAATAAATGTTTCTCCCTCATTATTGTCAAGCTTTCACTACCTCAAAAGAGGCACCCGCAAACATTAGAGAAGAGTCTATGTTCTATAGCTCCAATTCACATGGTCTTATACTATATATAGTAAAGGGGGGGGCGGTGGTGAAGAAAATCTCTCAATTATGTTTCAGATTAGGCAACCAATTTATTCTGTATTGCTCCAAAGGTCCACACAATACCTGGCAGTTACAGAAGGAAATGCAGCTCAATATAAAGAGCTATGATCACTGGTTTTTCATGGCATTTATCTTTTATCTCCTAAACCTATTTAATCCTATAGACAACTATTATCATCATAATTCTGTATCATCATAACTCTGTAGGTAAGGAAACTAAGTATCAAAAAAAGGTTAAATTCCATTTTGATACGAAGCTTATCACAGCTAGTTGGTGGTGGTGAGCTAGTGGTTCCATGAGACGACACAGCCTCTTCTAAGGCTGAAGGAGAAGCATCACTGGGAGTGCTCCAGCCAAAGCCAAGCGATCCTATATTGGGATTTCGTACAGAAAAGGCTGTCCTGATCATCAGAAAATCTACAAACAACAAATGCTGGAGAGGGTGTGGAGAAAAGGGAACCCTCTTGCACTGTTGGTAGGAATGTAAATTCCCGCAGCCACTATGGAGAATAGTATGGAGGTTCCTTAAAAAAATAAAAATAGGGCTTTCCTGCTGGCGCAGTGGTTGAAGAGTGCGCCTGCCGATGCAGGGGACACGGGTTCGTGCCCCGGTCCAGGAAGATCCCACGTGCCACACAGCGGATAGGCCCGTGAGCCATGGCCGCTAGGCCTGCACGTCCAGAGCCTGTGCTCCGCAACGGGAGAGGCCACATCAGTGAGAGGCCCGCGTACCGCAAAAAAAAAAAAAATAGAACTACCATACGACCCAGCAATCCCACTACTGGGCATGTACCCAGAGAAAACCATAATTCAAAAAGACACATGCACCCCAATGTTCATTACAGCTCTATTTATAATAGCCAGGTCATGGAAGCAACCTAAATGTCCACTGACAGACAAACGGATAAAGAAGATTTGGTGCATATATACAATGAAATATTAGCCATAAAAAGGAACGAAATTGGGTCGTTTGTAGAGACATGGATGGACCTAGAGACTGTCATACAGAGTGAAGTACGTTAGAAAGAGAAAAATAAACATTGTATATTAATGCATATATGTGGAATCTAGAAACATGGTATGGATGAACTGGTCTGCAAGGCAGAAACAGAGACACAGATGTAGAGAACAAACGTATGGACACCAAGGGGGGAAAGCAGGGGGAGAGGGGTGGGATGAACTGGGAGACTAGGATTGACGTGTATACACTAATATGTATAAAATAGATAACTAATAAGAACCTGCTGTATAGCACACGGAACTCCACTTCACTGTACAGTAGAAACTAACACAACATTGTAAAACAACTATACCCCAATTAAAAAAAAAAAAAGGCTGGCCTGAGAAGCTAGGCTAAATGATCCAAGATCTGCTCCGACTATGTCTGTAAGTTTCCTCTTCAAAGAAAAGATATTCTAGTAACCGCCCAAATAAACATTTGGAGATTACTTTGGGACTTTCACCCAGCATTTCACATCACCTGCACATTTACACCTAAAAGGCTTTTTTATAACTGGACACTTTTTTTTTTTTTTTTTGCGGTACGCGGGCCTCTCACTGTTGTGGCCTCTCCTGTTGCGGAGCACAGGCCCCGGACACACAGGCCCAGCGGCCATGGCTCACAGGCCCAGCCGCTCTGCGGCATGTGGGATCCTCCCAGACCAGGGCACGAACCCACGTCCCCTCCATTGGCAGGCGGACTCTCAACCACTGCGCCACCAGGGAAGCCCTATAACTGGACACATTTTAAAGATAAACAGTAAGATGCTGGGGATAAAAGGTCAGACTGCTCCCCCAGGGGCACAGCTCCAGCTATGGCCACCACCGCTCTAATTCAGCAGCCACCACAGACACTCCCTAAGGCCAGACAGAGACTCTGGCTGCCCGATCCCAGGATACTCCCTCAGCCAGAGCTGGCCCCGGCTGTCCCGGTTCTGCTCCCAGGATGATGCCACCCTCTCGCGGTTCTCCTGCTCCCTCTCAGCCTCCCTGGCCCACCCCTCATCTTCCCCACCTCGAAATACTGGAAGCGCCCCAGCCCCGGCTCAGTCTTCCTACCTCCTCCCTGTCCTTATCAACTCTCCTGACCATTTTCATCCAGTCTCATAATTTAAAAAATCATCTACGGGACTTCCCTGGTGGTCCAGTGGTTAAGACTCCACACTCCCAATGCAGGGGGTCCGGGTTCAATCCCTGGCCAGGGAACTAGATCCTGCATGCATGCTGCAACTAAGAGTTCGCATGCCACAACTAAGGAGCCTGCGAGCCGCAACTTAGGAGCCCTCCCGCCGCAACTAAGAAGCCCACGTGCTGCAAGTAAGGAGCCAGTGAGCCACAACTAAGACCCAGCACGACCAAATAAATAAATAAATTTTAAAAAATAAAAATAAAAAATCATCTATATGTGAAGGGCTCTGAAATCTCCACCTACACTCAGCCCTCTGCTCTTCACGAGGTCCTCCCCGGCCGTCCTACATACACGACAAACCCCCTCCTGCCCCCCGACCCGGGCCTGGCTCTTTGCCATAGCACTTACCACCTTCGAATACACTCAGTCATTTACTTATTTACAGCATTTTGTTATCGTTTGTCTCCCTTAACTCCCACTCAAGAAGAGAAGATTAAAAAAGAATATAAGCTTTATGAAGGAAGGGATTTCTCCTGTGATGCTCACTGATGAATTCCCCATCGACTAGAAAAGTACCTGGCACATGCTCGGCACATGCTAGGTGCTCAAAAAATATGTGTCGAATGGAGGAATAGAGGAATGGGAAGGACACAAAATATAAACTCTCCTCAGTCAGCAAATTCAAAATCCCTTGCCAACTTCATAAGGTTTGGAGTAATTTTACATTTTTCCTCAACGTAAAAGCCTAGAGTTCTGAGACTTACCACAGCATAGGAGAAGAGGAAGATGGTGTCAAGTGTTCCGAGGAAAAGAGTGGCTTCCTCTGCACTGGGAAACAAATGGTTGCTGCTCCAGATCTGCAGTCACACAAGAACCAGTCAGTCCCGCAGGTCCAAAGCACCTACACACACAACTACCACCCACCCCCGCATCACCAGGTGGTGATACTGAAAAGAGCAAATCAGCATTCTGTACATAAGGAAACACATATGCGAAAAAGGTCCACAAGGCCAAAATCATTTGCATAACACTAAAATGTTATTTGCTTTTTCCCTTTAACGTTTCCATTGATGGTGCAAAAGCAGTGGTGGGTAAAACTCCTGTGCCTTAGCACGGATCAAGGCGGTTACACAACTGTACTATTATATATATACATTTTTTTTTAATTAATTTATTTAGTTAGTTTTGGCTGCGTTGGGTCTTCGTTTCTGTGAGAGGGCTTTCTCCAGTTGCGGCGAGCAGGGGCCACTCTTCATTGCGGTGCGCGGGCCTCTCACTATAGCGGCCTCTCGTTGCGGAGCACAAGCTCCAGACGTGCAGGCTCAGTAGTTGTGGCTCACGGACCCAGTTGCTCCGCGGCATGTGGGATCCTCCCAGACCAGGGCTCGAACCCGTGCCCCCTGCATCAGCAGGCAGACCCCCAACCACTGCACCACCAGGGAAGCCCCACAACTGTACTATTAATCGCTGTATTCTTTAATGTCGCGCAGTTTAAAAAAAAAAAGGCAATTTCACTTAAGAATGTCCTTGGCACATGCTAGACGTTCAATAAATATTTGTCGAGCAGTAAAAATTATTGATTTTATTAAATCTGGCCCCTGAGTACATTTTTAAAAATATTTCGTGTGATGAAGCAGAAAATATGCATACAGCACTTACGCACACCAAAGTATGATGGCTATCTTGAGAAAACTGTCTGAGCTGCAAGCTGGAATGTCATTTTTACTTGAAAGAGTGAATGACAAACAAACCCTAGTTATTCAGATTTGGGTATTTGGCAGATATTTCCTCAGAAAAGAATGAAATGAGCCTGTCACTTCAAGATCCATTCAAAGTACAAGACAGACAAATGGATCTTAATGCAAGTGTATAAAAAAGTTAATGAATACAGTTTCAGATTCCACATTGTAACTAACCTTTAAGAAATTGCCTCTTGTCAAATTCTCATGTAGTATCAAAGACAAATATCCACAATTAACAAAAAAGGCTATTAAAATACTTCTCCCCTTCCTACTATGTATCTGTGAAAGCCAAATTCTCTTCATATACTTTAAAGGATCAAGCTGCAAGCGACTGAATTCAGAAGCAGACATGAAAACCCACTGTCTTCTGTGGAGCCAGACATGAAGAGATTTGCAAAAATGTAAATCAATGCCACTCTCCTTATTAAGTGATTTTTTTCCATTTTGAAAAAGTCATTTTTCACTAAATGTTATTTATGTTAACGTGTTATAGGTTATTTAGTTCATTTATAAATAATTTAAAACCAATGTAGTTTTCTTCAATGTCTTGGTTTTAATTTCTAAAACAGTAAGTCTCTATAAATACAAACCCATAGCTCTTTGGGGTCTCCAGACCAAAAAAAGTTGTTATACTAAATGATTTCTGAGATAGGTTATTATAGAAAATTTGACTTTGGAATATTAAAGAGAAAAATCACAACCGGCAACTTAAAATACACTCTACCTTCTAACAGAAAGTAAAATCCCCAAATTGTAAAAGAATATATAAAGTGTGATCCTAAAGCATTGTGACTCACTTCCATGAGGCTTAACGCCAACAGTCTTGTTACTTTCCCTCACACACTGCTTTCATGAGCGATAAGAAAGCAGCCCACACGGCTGAGACCCATCAGTATTTCAGTGTGCCAACTTGGGGCCCGAAATATCTCCAGTTAGAGTTATTTTGCCACCTTCCTCTCTAACCGCAATCTTTGATCCCTGATGCCATCCAGGCTCAACAGGACCCAGAATTAAGCCCTAGGGGGCACACACCAGTGTGAGGAGCTCACATTCAAGCAGTTGCTCCAAGTTTCAGGGTTTTTTTCTTCTTCTCTTACTAGAAGCCACCAAAATCTCCCTGCAGGTGTGGCTGACCCAAAAACTGACAGGTTTCAAACAGCTTTTTTCTGTTTAAAATTCAGCTGAAATACACTTCTGACTGCCTACTTAACAAGTGTAAACAAACCCCAAAACTTAAAAAAAAAGCAGGACTAACAAAAAGATTCAGAAAATAGGATAAAAGAGAAAAGGCTAGTGAAGAAAGTTAACATCGATAATACAGCTATACGAACAGGAGAGAAGATGACTGTCTTGAGGAAAACTGTGTGAGTCGCAAGATGAAAAGTCATTTTTACTCGTAAGAGTGACCGACAGACAAACCCTAGTTATTCAGATTTGGGTATCTGGCAGATATTTCCTCAAAAGAGAATGAAATGAACCCGAAGGTCATCAACAAAGTGACTTTAAGGTGCTCAAATCTCACCTGCTGGCCTGCACATATGCACAATTGCCATGTGAAAGGACCGGCCTGTACGTGTGGAGGCCTTTCTTGTGTTGTCAGGGGAGGGCCTGCATTAAGCTACGACAACCGCTACACATTGGGGCACTTCCAGGAAACACAAAAGGTCACAGTGTGGGTTTCCTAAGTGAGAATGTTTATCACTGAACTATAGCTATGCATGGGGGTGGGGAAACTGACATGAAAGCGCTTCCTGAAGCGGCGCTCGGAGGAAAGCTGAAGCTGACTTGTGGTCGGGGTCAGGTATCTGTTGCTGTGAGAATCTGAGTAAGAGCAGCTGTGGCCGAGGTTGAGCTGGAATGTTGAGGGCACCTCGAATCCTGCTTTCCTCTCCTGGAGAGAAGTTTAGACTCTCTTACACTATTCCCTACACCCTGGAAGGACTGTGCTGTCTGGAGAGTTATGACTTTTTAACTTAATGGAACAAATTTTTGTTTACAATTTTCAATCAAGTTGTCCTCAAATCTTAGATTCAACCATTTCCTCTTCGTTATCTATAAACAGAGATTTTATATCATGATCTCTTACTATGTCCAATGTTTGCCCATGTCAGTGGGATCCATTATAAAATCTCAAGGTATACAGACTGGGTCTGCTTAATTTTTTTGTAAAGCACCTAAGATAGCTATGCATAAACATGAAAGCTATAATAAGCACTTTTTGAGGATGCTGTTTAGGGCACTTAAGAAATGTTAAAAAACATATATAAACAAAATGTTTTTTAGAGTTGACTCATTTTACGTATATTTCCGGTTCTAGGAACGTTTCCACTTTGGACAAGAAAGTAAGTCTCCAAAGGAAGCTAGAGTTAAGATAATTACAGACCCAGAAGCACAGAAGGAGTGAAAGGTACATACTGCCCTAGCCACTCTGCTCCCAGCAGCAGGCTTCAGGAAAGAAAAAACCTGGATTTTAAAGTCTACAGAAGGGAGTGGAAGGTTGGCACTGCTCTCTATGAGGGCAGGTATGGAAATACAAAGACCTCCAAGATAAGTCAGAACCCAACTTCTACATAATCAATCCATCCAAGCTACTGAGTACATAGTTCTGAAAGATCAGAATGGTGAAACCTACTTCAATAAGCAGCAATTAGAATAAGTAAGTAAATATCTTAGCGGGAAAATTAATGCAAGTTCAACACAAGCTAATAATGTGACACGGTCACTGGCAGGAAAGAGTTACCATAGCAGACCTGATATGTACCCTTAACAAGGCCTACTTGAAAGGCTGGCCCCTGGAAACTTGGATCTTGGGAGGGTTCCCATCATTCCCTGCTAAGAGTGGCTCCCTGTACCTAAACTGTCTGTCCAAACAATATGGTTTGTGCTGAACACCTGCTTTCCTTATGGGAATGTGGAATTTTCATATGTGCCAGGCAGAGGGTGCCTACATGACTAGCCCCAGTAAAAACCCTGCCACCAAGTATCTAATGGGCTTCCCTAGTAGACAACATCTCACCAGAGCTGTCATGACTTGCTGCTGGAAAAATTAAGCACATCCATATTATTGCACTGGAAAGGGACTCTTGGAAGGTTTTGCCTGCTTTCCTCTAGACCTTACCCTATGTGCTTTTCCCTTTGCTGACTTTGCTCGGTATGCTTCACTGCAATAAACCAGCATTGAGTCATATGCTGAGTCCTATGAGTCCCCCTAGTGAATCATCAAACCTGGGGGTGGCGCTGGGGATCTCCAACCCAGTCACCTAAAAAACAAAGGCTGTATAACCAGAAATTCAGTGCCTAAATCAAATCCTATTATTCTATATATTGGTCAGCCTGTACCTGAAAGAGCATATTTAGTGCTCTGTGTCACTAAACTACAGCCGAAGGAGCAGGGATGTTTTGCCTCAACATGAGAAATTTAGGGAGACGGATTTTCCTCAAATATTTAACAGGCTGTCCTACAGCATGAATCAACTTAGTATGCACGGCTCAGGATAAAACCTAAGATCAAAATTAAACAGCAGAACACTCTTACCTCACTATAAGAAAGAACTTCCTAATAATGAGAGTTAAATAAAAATGTAATCGTCCACCTAGAAAACAGGGAGTTTCTTCTCCCTGAAGTATTAAAGCAGAAGCTAGGTGGTCATCTGTCAATAATGACAAAGAAGGATTCTATACCATTTGAGAGGTTAGGGCATATGATCTCTCTAAGGCCACTTCACCTTGAGGGTCTGTGACGAGTCAGTTAATGATCATTCAGACGTAGTTACCGTGCACACAACACTGGTCAAGGCTCCGTCAAGAAATGTAGCTGTCTAGTCTTAAAGCCTCCCTTTTAAAAGTCCTTGATTAAAAAAAAAAAAGTCCCTGATAACTTCAATTCCAGAAAAATTGTTCAAGAGCATTTCCACTACAATGTCAGCTCCATGAGGACAGGCTCTTTTCTTTTTTTAATCCTCTAGGCTTTTATTGATTGACTGATTGATTGATTGTATCCTCAGTGCAAGACAGACTGAATAAGCAATTGACTGAATAACTTATTTACACCTCAGGGTATATTCATATAACCTTCGAATCTCTGTCAATTTTGAATTGGTCCAAATAGGGGAAATAATTTTTAAGAAATAAAAATGCGGGGCTTCCCTGGTGGTGCAGTGGTTAAGAATCCCCCTGCCAATGCAGGTGACACGGTTCGAGCCCTGGTCCGGGAAGATCCCACATGCTGCGGAGCAACTAAGCCCCTGCGCCACAACTACTGAGCCTGCGCTCTAGAGCCCATGAGCCACAACTACTGAGCCCGTGGGCCACAACTACTGAAGCCCATGTGCCTAGAGCCCGTGCTCCACAACAAGAGAAGCCACTGCAATGAGAAGCCTGCGCACCACAACGAAGAGTAGCCCCCACTCACCACAACTAGAGAAAGCCCGCGCGCAGCAACAAAGACCCAACGCAGCCAAAAATAAATAAATATTTTAAAAAGTGCAAAGCGGGCTTCCCTGGTGGCGCAGTGGCTGGGAGTCCACCTGCCGATGCAGGGGACATGGGTTCGTGCCCCGGTCAGGGAAGATCCCACATGCCGCAGAGCGGCTGGGCCCGTGAACCATGGCCGCTGAGCCTGCGCATCCGGAGCCTGTGCTCCGCAACGGGAGAGGCCACAACAGTGAGAGGCCCGTGTACTGCAAAAAAAAAAAAAAAAAGAAAAAACAAAAAAGTGCAAAGCATATTAACATATACCTATAATTCCACATAAGTAGAGCTCAAACAACATAGTAAAGTTTGACAGGTATGGATTTTTGTATTGAAATATGGCATCATAAAGAATAGCATCTCCAGGACTTCCCCGGTGGCGCAGTGCTAAAGAATCTGCCTGCCAATGCAGGGAACACGCATTTGAGTCCTGGTCCGGGAAGATCCCACATGCTGCGGAGCAACTAAGCCCGTGCACCACAACTACTGAGCCTGCACTCTAGAGCCCATGAGCCACAACTACTGAAGCCGCCGAGCCTAGAGACCGTGCTCCACAACAAGAGAAGCCACCGCAATGAGAAGCCCGTGCACCGCAATGAAGAGTAGCCCCCACTTCCCGCAACTAGAGAAAGCCTGCACGCAGCAATGAAGACCCAACGCAGCCAAAAATAAATAAATTTATTTAAAAAAAAGAATAGCATCTCCATTCCAAACAGTCATCAAAGAATTTACTTGGTCCAAAATGAATATAAGAGGGAATTCCCTGGAGGTCCAGTGGTTAGGACTCGGCACTTTCACTGCCAGGGCCTGGGTTCGATCCCTGGTCAGGGAACTAAGATCCCGCAAGCCACACGGCACAGCCAAAGAACAAAAACAAAACAAACAAACAAAAACGAATATAAAACTGGATACAGACTCCCTGACTTCAAGTCACTTAAACAAGATAAAAACTAGTGAAATGATTATGAAGTACATAAGTACCTCGACATTAAACTATGTAATATGCAGTGCATATTACAGTGCACAGTTCAGGAGGGGAAAAAAAAATCAGCAGAAGCTGGGAAAAAAATTTGATAGAAAAAGTGGCATTTTATCTTGACGCAAAGGAAAAAGCAAAATTTAGATGGGTGTAAGGAAGGTGAAAGATCATACAAAAGAATACAGGCAAAATCTCAAAGGCAGAAATGAGCATGGTACTTGTGAAACTCAATGAAAAAACCAGCCTAGCCAGAATTGTGTGATTTCAAAACAGTGAGAAATAAGTTGGTTGAAATGGTAAAACAGACCTGAATCAGGGCAAGCTAAGAAATCAGGCAGAATAGTTCAGATTTTATGCCATAGGAAATAGTAAGCCATCCTAAGGATGAATGAAACAAAACAGAACTTAGAAGAATTTATGGGTGGGCACCCCAGCGTTTCGTTCCGCTTACCTCTACAGGCAGTTCAATTGACTTGTTAAAAGCACTTGGGGTCCACTGCTTAGAGATACTGACTTTGACATTGCTAAATGTTTTTCTTGACGCGTGGAGCAACGAGTAACTACAAAAGAGAGAAGAAAGACAGCTGAATGGAAGAAAAACAGATTCAATAAAATCACAGATATATTCCCATTTGTTTTATACAACTTGGAATTCTTCTTTTAAAAAAGAGAAATTCAGAAAGAAAGAGCGAGAGAAAGAGAGAGAGAGGGAAAGAGGGAGGGAAGGAACTGCTTTATAAGAACTATCCACTGAAACAGTCTCTGCTAAGCAAAGAAACAATTGACTTGTCTTCTTCAGTATGAGCCCCCATGTTCACT
This sequence comes from Monodon monoceros, assembly GCF_005190385.1. NCBI lineage: Eukaryota > Metazoa > Chordata > Mammalia > Artiodactyla > Monodontidae > Monodon > Monodon monoceros. The sequence goes on from NW_021703776.1 coordinate 91,539,933, forward strand.
CATAACATGTCTCTGGACCTAGAAGATGGAGATGTGATGGACTGCAACCCCTTTATATCATGGTTGCAGTTCTGTAAAGGATTTTAAGTCTTTACCAACCACTGGCCACTCATTGCACTAGCCATTCAGTGGCTTTTTACTTGGGGCCTGTCTTTTCCTCATACTGATGCCTCCCTCAACCCCTCACAAATGGATTTCCCCTAAAGCAAACATCCAAAATTACCTATCAACTCTTACACAATTAGAAAACCATTTTCCTAGTTTCTGCCTTAAAAAAAAAAACAACCATCATCATCATTTGCGGTGCCTTCAATAAAGATTAATTATAAATAAAATGTATTCAGAAGAAATAATCGAAACAGTTGAGTCACAGGGTTATGAAAAACGTGCCCTTAACACCAAAAAGCCTGGCTGAAGTCATCTACAGACCACTAAAGAGAGCCACTGAAGGCCACTGAGTCAGACGTGGACGATTCTTCAGTCACACTGACTGGTCAGGCTCTCACACGAGTGACCGAAGTTCCTCAAAGAGGTCTCCTACCACCTTTACTGCTCAAGGAGGCATAGAGCATTCCCTGAATACACACATCCTTTGTCCGCAAGCTCCTGGTTTTAACAATTAAAGGACTTTATGTTAGAGCAAGGTTTTTCAATCACAGCAGTACTGATATTTTGGGCCCCCCAAATTCTCTATTGTCGGGGGCTGTCCCGTGCACTGCAGGATGTTTAGCAGCATCCCTGGTCCCAACCCACTAGATCAAAGTAGCACCCCTTCCCCCAGCGTGACAACTAAAAATGTCTCCAGACATTGCCAAATATGGGCAAGACGACCCTCGAGGACCACTGTATTAGAGCTGTCATAAAGTACTGCAGAAGGACTAGCTGGTCCAGCTCATGATTAGCCCAGGCCAATCACTGCATTAAGCACTTGACATGCAATAAATAGCTCCTTCAAAAGGAAAACAAGGACAAGAACAACAAGAGAAGAGTTTCAGTGGTCCACTTACCTGAAGAAGGTGAGCAGGAACACCACCACATGATGATGGCTGAACTGGGAGAGCAGAGCTCCTCTTTGAAAAATATTTGGCCAGGCCATGTTCCTCCTGACCTTCCTTCTCACCTTGACCTTAAAGTCGGGATAGTGAATGGTTTACATCATTTCTTCTTTCTGGAAAAACAAAACACATTATTAACATTACTCATAATAGGCATATTATCCAAAAACAGAATTATTTAGACTTACAACCAGTCACTGTATAATCAGGCCTAGAAAAAAAAAATTACGTGGATTAGTTGACACCAGAAAACTAGATTGATAATTATGTTTTACAGCTATTAACTAGTCCTTTTAAAAGAAATCCTTGGGGATTCCCTGGTGGCGCAGTGGTTAAGAATCCGCCTGCCTATGCAGGGGACACGGGCTCGAGCCCTGGTCGGGGAAGATCTCACATGCTGCAGAGCAACTAAGCCCATGCTCCACAACGACTGAGCCAGCGCTCCAGAGCCCGCAAGCCACAACTACTGAAGCCCGCGCACCTAGAGCCGGTGCTCTGCAACAAGAGAAGCCACCGCAATGAGAAGCCCGTGCACCACAACGAAGAGCAGCCCCCACTAGAAGAGTAGACCCAGCTCGCCGCAACTAGAGAAAGCATGCGTGCAACAACAAAGACCCAACACAGCCAATAAATAAATAAATAAATTTATTATTTTAAAAAAAAAAAAAGAAAAGAAATCCTTGACGAAAGATTACCTCCTAACAGAATGAACTCCCATACAAACTGATAAGAAAACCACTAATTCTAACTGGAAAATGAGGAACGGAAATGAACAGACAACTCAGAAGAAATGAAATGTCTATTAAACTTATCAAATAAGAGTTCCAATCTCATTAGAACATAAGAAATGCTTATTATGGTAACAAAAAAAGTTTGCATAGTTAAAAAAGACTGTGCTCAATGCAGCTCAAGGTCTAATGATCCTGAACTCTCATACATGCTGATGGAAGCGAAAAGTAACACAATTTTATAGGAAGACGATCCGGCCATGTGCATTGAGAGCCTTTGACACAAAAATTCAATTTGCAGGGATTTATTCCTAAAGAAATACAAGATGCATTCAGCTCTATACACAAAGGTAGTTTTCACAAAAAGTCGGAAGAGCTCTCTTATATGAAGAAATGAACTTTGTGCCAGTCATAAAGGAACAGGGGAAAGAGACAGGGCCACACCTCTGCCATCTCTTTCCACTTCCTCTCACCTCTCCTCTGTCCTCTCGGAAAGCCACATCCACACTCTGACACCAAGACTAATTAAGCATAAAGTAAGCACCTACACTTAATGTCTCCAGCTATGAGTCTGCAGAAACAACCTAAACATTCAATAAGAGGGGAATAATTAAACAAATTACGGTATATCCAAATGGCTGAATATTTTATCATTTGACATTATGATTAAGACTTTATAATAACATGAGTAAATGGCAAGTGAAACATGTAGGATATGACTTATAATCAACTGAACTCTAGATTTACATAATATTTACAAGTAAACAGGGAATATATAGTTCTCTCTAGGCAGCGGGATTATGGGTAATTTTACTTTTCTATATATTTTCCTAAAAATTCTACAATAAACATTTATATTACTTTTATAATCAGGAGGGAAAACATCCACAGCATTGTAAAAGTCCTATAGTTTATCTGCATATTAGGAAAAAATAAAATTAAATTAACAGGGGCTTTGCTGGTGGTGCAGTGGTTAAGAATCCGCCTGCTAATGCAAGGAACATGGGTTCAAGCCCTAGGAAGATCCCACATGCTGCAGAGCAACTAAGCCCGTGCGCCACAACTACTGAGCCCGTGCTCTAGAGCCCGCGTGCCACAACTACTGAGCTCATGTGCCACCACTACTGAAGCCTGGACGCCTAGAGCCCGTGCTCCGCAACAAGAGAAGCCACCACAATGAGAAGCCCACGCACCACAACGAAGAGTAGCTCCCACTCGCCGCAACTAGAGAAAGCCCGCGTGCAGCAACGACGACCCGACGCAGCCAAAAACAAATAAATTAAAAACAAAAACAGGGCTTCCCTGGTGGTGCAGTGGTTGAGAATCTGCCTGCCGATGCAGGGGACACAGGTTCGTGCCCCGGTCTGGGAAGATCCCACATGCCACGGAGCGGCTGGGTCCATGAGCCATGGCCGTTGAGCCTGCGCATCCGGAGCCTGTGCTCCGCAACGGGAGAAGCCACAACAGTGAGAGGCCCGTGTACCGCAAAAAAAAAAAAAAAAAGCTTTAAAATAATTAAATTAACAAAATACCTTGTATGATAAACATACTACAATAATAGTCAAGGTAGGAGACAAACTCAAAAGCTTCCAGCACTAAAATTAGTGAACCACAGGACTTTGCCCAAGGTTGTGTTCCCTGTAACTGCTATTTATACTCCTGTTCTCTATTACAATTTATACTACTGATTGGTAGATGAACCCAAAACCTTAAATGCTGAAAGACCCAGCTGAAAGGCCATTCTTTTTGTTTGTTTGTTTGTTTGTTTTTGCGGTACACAGGCCTCTCACTGCTGTGGCCTCTCCCGTTACGGAGCACAGGCTCCCGACGCGCAGGCTCAGCGGCCATGGCTCACGGGCCCAGCCGCTCCGCGGCATGTGGGATCTTCCCAGACCAGGGCACAAACCCGCGTCCCCTGCATCGGCAGGCAGACTCTCAACCACTGCGCCACCAGGGAAGCCCTGAAAGGCCATTCTTGAAACTTTTGGATAAAAGATACAAAGTTGAGATGGTTAAAGTTATATAAACATTATAGCTGATTCACTTACTGGCTGTGAGCCCTTGGACACATCAATCTCTCTGAAGCACAGATTGTCATGTGTAAAATGGCCTATCTCTTCTGGGACCAAAATAAACAATGCATGTAAGGTATTAAGATAATTATTTTAGTCACTGATCTGCCCAGGGTTAATCCCACATCAGGAGAATATAGTTAATTTCATATAATCATTCTCCTTGAAAAATGTTAAAACAAAATTATGAGCCAAGTAAGACAACAAATTTCCACTCACAAAATGTAAATAAACTTTGTCTGTAATTCCAGGAAGTTACAAACCCGAGAGCTACTAGTGTTACTGCTAAATTTACCTCTATCCCCCAAATTAAACATGACACCCAAGTGAAACAACTCAAAGTTTTAACCATTCTTTATAAATCATAGCTCTTTGACCTGAACACACTCACAACTCAAAACACTGTACTGAATACTTCAGAAAAGGTTGTGGGTTATGAAATTCTATAATTAATTAGGTAAGAGAATAATTCCAAAAATGTATGCTCCAACAGATTGGAATTACTTGCTTCGGCAATAATGGTTGTGGATTTCAGGCCTGTACAGTTACATTAATGGTGCTAAATGACTACCAAGCTGTTTGAGACCATCTGGATTTAGTTTCTAAATAAACCACCTTTTCCTTAGCTACAGTGACAGGGAAGAAAATGCTTAATAAGTTCAATGGGAAAAGAGTTTAAACATTCATCTGATGTTGGCAGAATGCCATTTAAAATGAATACTATTATAACATCTGGTCCTATATAATTAATCATTAATAACAATACCTTGCATTTATAGGTCCTACATCACAGAAGTGATTTCTGATCATCTGTGAGCTCTGGAGCCCTGCAGAAGCACAGAGTTTTTGCCAAGTCTGACTCTATTAAGCACATCCTACTTTTAGACCATTTTCTTTCCGGCTCTGAATACAGACTGAACAAATGTCTAACATTTTTCAAGCGTATGTAAATGCTGTTATAATTAATAAAGCCAAAATTCATTTTAACTGTTTCTGAATAGAAGCTTGTCATTTAGTATTTTCTTAATCCATGGATACTAAATATACAACTGTCATGTGAGAACAAGAATGACCTTAAAAAAAAAAAAAACTTATAAAAAGTAAGATCCCTGCCATCAAAAAGGATGCAGAACCATTGAGCCCTATTCTACTTTTCAAGGCGAGTTCATGATCATTAACTCATCTGACTTGTAAGAAGCTTTCTGAGATCCTATAGGATCACCCACACAATATACTTTCCAGGATGGAACACTCCATATTGTGTGATGGAGGCTAAATAAAAAGATGGCTTCACATGTGACATGCCCAGGCAGAGGGCAATCTCCCCCTTATAAACACTGCCTTGGAGTATAAAACATTCCCCAAATTTCACTTTCCATACATATTTAGAGTCCATTCCAACTCAAAATAGTAAGATGTAAAGCTGTCTTGTAGGGACTTCTCTGGTGGCGCAGTGCTTAAGAATCCGCCTGCCAATGCAGGGGACACGGGTTCAATCCCTGGTCCAGGAAGATCCCACATGCTGTGAAGCAACTAAGCCCATGCGCCACAACTACGGAGCCTGCGCTCTAGAGCCCGCGAGCCACAACTACTGAAGCCCAGGCGCCTAGAGCCCGTGCTCTGCAACAAGAGAAGCCACCGCAATGAGAAGCCCACGCACCGCAACAAAGAGTAGCCCCGGCTCTCCGCAACTAGAGAAAGCCCATGCACAGCAACGAAGACCCAACGCAGCCCAAAATTAATTAATTATTAAAAAATAATAAATAAATAAAGTTGTCTCGTATTAGGAACACTTTGGGGGAAACAGACTGCGGAGTGGAAAGGGGAGAGACTGGCAGAAAAAGAGATCACCTGCCACCTCCATCTCATCGGACCCATCCTCACCCCACCCCCACTGGAAGGAAATGCTCTCTGGAAATGGAGAGAAGCAGTTAATCTACTTCTCCATACTATGACCCTGTTCTGCGAGTTCTTGCCTTTCCTACCCTGGCGGACTCCTGCCTGCCCCCAGATAACACTGCTTCGATAGCACTGCTTCCTCTGGGGTCTCTCAGCGAGAAGCAATCTTCCTTTTCACAACCACTCTTCCTCCTTGCGAGACCCCAGCTTCTCCGAAGCTCCTGGGCCTCGCTGCCCACTGCCCTTCACAGCCGTTGTCTCCTGGTCACCTGCTGTCCCCCCTCTGCTCTGTCTCATGTCAACACCCAGATGGGTAACCTAGCAGACCCTTGTCCTCTTCCCACCAATCTTTTCCTCTATCCCACAAGCAAAACCCACTCCGTGGTCAAAACCCGGCCCGTGTCATCTACTAAGCAGTAAGTGCATCACCTCCCAAACTGCATTTCAAACAACTTGCTTTGTCTCCTTCCAGAAAACTGCTTACTTCATACTCCCCACTCCAAAGTCATTTTACCTCAGCAAGCTCCCAATTAGGTCACCTCCCCATTTTTTCCCTTCATCCATGACCCTCCTCCTGTCCTCATTCCCTTCTTTCCCAACTTAGAATCTGGACTATCTCCCTTATGGGCTTTTTTTTCCTCGCTTGCCTCTGGCCTCCTCCCCTGGGCCCAAGTGGTTGAGTTTTGCCAGAGAAAAATTAAAGGAGCCGGCTGGTTTCACTTTTCAGATTCAAAACCACAAACCTCAGAGGGCATGCAGCTCTGCCCATTAAGTCCACAGTTGCCTAAGGACCTGCTTTCTCAACATCTAAGATAACGCACTTACACTTCTCTCTCTAAACTTCCAAGCTCTCTGTCCCCTTCATCTGGTACCACGGCTTTCTGCCTATGACTCCCAGAGCGCCAGCTCTAACTCAGACCCTCCAGGGCTCCCAGCGGCACAGCCAACCAACCACTTGAGAGCCCTCCTTGGAACTAAAAGACAATTTCACAATTCTTCACTTCCTCCCTCCACACCCATTCGTCCCCAGCACTGCCCTCACAAGATGGTATCACCAAGGCAACTAACACTTAGCCCTCATTTCTCCTTTCCTCTCCGCTTCCACATCCAACCCATTACTAAATACAGTCCTTTTCACCCCAAAATTCAGCCCAAATCCATCCTCTTCTCTCCATCCCCACAGCCACTGCCAAGGTCAACCACCCACATCTTCTACCAAGCCTAGTGCAACAGCCTCCGGCAGGGTTTCACTATTTTACATCTAGCACACACACCAGCCCCCTGCTGCCCATCACTCTTCACACATCAGCCAGAAACATATCTTAAAACATAAATCAGCTGTCATTCTTCTGCTTAAAATGCCTTCTTCACGGTTTCCCAAGACTCATATAAAACCACAAGTTTTGCCATGGCCTCCAAAACCTGTATGCAGTAGATGCTATACACATACGGTAAAAAGTTCAAAGGGTATATACTCGGTGACACCTCCCTCCCTGTTCTCACGTCACCCGGGGCTCCTACCATTGCTTCTGCGTTCTTGCAGAATGGTAGAAAGTTCAAAGGGTATATACACGGTGACACCTCCCTCCCTGTTCTCACGTCACCCGAGGCTCCTACCATTGCTTCTGCATTCTTGCAGAATCTGCACCTGTGCGTGCATTCCAGGTGTAGCCCCACACTCACACATACACAAATGGGAGCATACAACACACACTATCCTGCACCATTTTTTCTCTTCACTTATCAGAGGGTGGAGGTCCACCCCATCTGCACCTACAGAGCTGCCGCAGTCGTCTCCTGCGGGACATCTGGGTGGGTCCCAATCCTTTGCCGCTGTACACAGCATAGAGCTAGCCGTTTCCTTCTCCTCTGTGCCCCCCCTTGCTCCGCCCCCCACCAGCATCACTCCTCCACACGGCTACCATCTCCCTAGCACCCGATCCCTTTCTTGCCCCTGAACACACCAAGCCCTTCCTTGCTTTGGGACTTCGCATTTGCTCTTCTGTTGTCTGACATGCTTTCCTCCTGGTTCTTTGCAAATGGCTTGCTCTTGCCTTTCCCTGGCTCAGCCTCAAGTGTCATCCGCTAGAGTGGCTGCCTGGATTGTCCTATCTAAAATGGGCTCCCTCCGATACTACCTCTCCCATCTCCATCTGCTTTTTCCCTTCACAGCATTTCTCCCAATCTTATTATCTGCTTTAATTGTTCACATGTTTATTGTTCACCTGTAAGTTCCACACCTGTCTTAACACCACAGCTATAACCCCAGGGCCTAGCTGAGCATTTAGAATGATCAGTAAAGATTTTCTGAATGAATGAATGCTTTGACTGATGACCGACACTGAATGCTTTCAAAGTGCCAGGCCCTGTGCTAGGTACTTACCATGTGCCATTGCATTTAGTTCTCACCATATCTTACAGATAAAAAAATGGATTTTAGAAAGTAATATCTCTTAGGAGGTGAAAGGAGCATTCAAACCCAGACCTGACCCTAGACCCTACGTTATACTGTGTAAGAGGGAAGGTTAAAAGGTTAAAATATCCCAAGTTGGGTAAAACACAGTAACTAAAAATATCACACATTAAACATGGAAGTATAGATGCAGGATGGAAAAAAAGCACCTTATTAGTAACTGTGGTTCTCGCACACGCTTAAATAAGAAGGGCAATTACTTCACTCCCTAGACTTCAGTTTTTATGTTTGCAAAGTAAAATGATTATGTATACTCAGTATAAAGAGGTAGGGGGAAAAGTACTAAATGGATAGTTGAGCTCACCTATTGTGACAGTTGTGCATTCTGTAATTTACACAAGTATCTTTTTTATCCCACATGACCTCATTTGAGGTCGTTTCCCTGTATCATGTAAATCCTTTTATTCGAAACTCAAGTCTTCCTGTAATTTGTCTCTCTTCTTAAATTGTTCCTTACCACAGCTGTAAAATACCTAGCACTTTTCTGTAAAATTCTCTCAGGGTTCCCCAAACCACGTTCTTCCTACCTATTTTGAACATATTCCAAAGACAACAGTTTTCAAGATAAAAATCTTTCCCTCTCCTAGACAAAGTACTTATACTCAAGTTAATGGTCATTGCTGTGACATCTCCTTACCACTGGTGAAAAAGACAAATCAGAACCTGAGACAATGACTAATACACTGGATCCTGACAGCTAGTGAGCAACAAGACAGTGCACCGACTTTGAGCTTATGAAAGTATCATTTCAGGGTTATTTTCTGATGCAGAGACCAGATATCAAAGATTAATAGAAGATTGTCATCTGAAGCCACAACATGGCCCACACAAAGGCATGAAAGTTCCAGTTGGAATTCAAGACCCTCCACTTAACTTCTTTGAGTCTCAATTCCCTCACTGAAAGATTAAATGAGACAATTTATCTAAGTACAGCACCTGGGGCTTCCCTCGTGATGCAGTGGTTAAGAATCCACCTGCCAATGCAGGGGACACGGGTTCGAGCCCTAATCCGGGAAGATCCCACATGCCGCGGAGCAACTAAGCCCGTGCGCCACAACTACTGAGCCTGTGCTCTAGAGCCCGTGCTCTGCAACCAGAGAAGCCAATAAAATGAGAAGCCCGCGCGCCGCAACTAGAGAAAAGCCCGCACGCATCAATGAAGACCCAACGCAGACAAAAATAATTTTTTAAAAAAGACCCAACGCAGCCAAAAATAAATTAATTTAGTAAGTAAGTACAGTGCCGGGCATACAGCAAACATTCAACAAATGGGAAAAAAAAGAATTCAAGTATCAAAACGCTGAAGAAAGAAGGTGGCCATTAAGAATCATATTTTGCTCACCCCAGGAACTCCCTACAATCCTTTCAGTAAGTTATCAGGAGATCGCCTAGTTTCTGGAAACACCAAAAACCCTGTGGACAAGTTCCCATAATCCCGTGAGACGTGAGAATAAACAGACCACATTGTGCACACAAGAATACTGAGTTAATGACGAAAAAGCGATCAGATAAATTCCTGACCGAGACCGTGGTAGTTACCAAAAGGCAAAGCCCAGTTATTCCACTAAGACCCTTCTCCCTCTGTGGCCTCACTACATCCTCTCCAAAAGCCTGCCCGCCCTACCTGTGAGGTACCCTTACACCTGGTCTAGACGACAAACCCTTTTCTTGCACAGGCGCCCCCGCCACCGCGCTGGCGTGGGGCCCGGCCGCCGGCTCTCCCCGGAGGCCCTCCCGACCCTCCCGCTCCCCTCCGCTACGGTACTCGCCGGCCCACTACGGTACTCCGCCGGTCCCGGAGCACCTGGGCGCCGAGGAGCCAGGCCCAGCGTGGACGGAACGAGGGGTGGCCGGCCTTGCCCGCGGCGCCACACCCACCGGCCGCCACCTTCTGCCTCTCCGCCCCGTCCCCTCGTCGCCTGGGAGTTCCTCGGACCTGCCCTCGCCTGCGGCGCCCCTCACCCCCGCCCCAAGCCGGGTTCCCGCCCTTCTCGGCTCGGGCCCGGCGCGTCGCCGCTCGCGCACCCGAGTCCGCAGTAGCAGTCGCGCTTCGGCCGGCCGGCAGCTCCTCTCGCTCCGCCACGCCCGCAAGCTTGCCACTCCCGCCGCCACCTCACCGGCGCCGCCGCGGCCAGGGTTTCCGGGCATTCACGTGACCCGTCGGTACCCGAGGCATGCTGGGAGTTGTAGTCCGACCGCGCGGGTTTACCTGAGGGCCACTGGGCAGGGAGGGGAGGGGGAGGGGGAGGGGAGGGGCTGGAGGAGAGGGGAGGGGAGGGG
>NW_021703776.1:91550839-91615715 GCF_005190385.1 Monodon monoceros
GAGGGGAGGGGAGGAGAGGGAGGGGAGGGGAGGGGAGAGAGGGGAGGGGAGGGAGAGGGGAGGAGAAGGGAGGGACAGGGGAGGGGAGGCGGAGGGGGAGTGTTGGCTTGCAGACGCCGCCGGAGGCCTGGGTGGACCCGGCATCTCCGAGGGGGAAGTGGAGGTCGGAGGGACGGACACCAGCCAGGACTGTTAGGAAAGAAGCAGTGCGGTAGAGAGAAGATATAATCTGGGAAAAAATTATGTATATATAAATCTTTTTTTAAAAAAAACCTTTATTCTGCATTTTGTTTTGAGAGAAAGAAACGCGCTGCTTTGCCCATAAGGACAGGGTTATTAGTCTGTCGGTATAATTCACTGTTGTACATCCCACCCCCATCACCCAAACAAATAAATGAGTGTTAAGATCCTAGCAACCTCAAGCAAAAACTGAAGGCCTCCAATAAAGATGTAAAAAAAAAAAAAAAAAACTGAAGGCCTTACAACACACGACTCTGAACAAGGGTCTTTTGCCCTCCTGGGCTCTCTTTCAACTGCTAGAGGGAAAATAAATAAATAAGTCTTTCAACCCAGAAAACCTGTCCACAAAGATAGCAGATTAGAAAACAGTTTTATTATTGAATACGCTTTGAATCAGACTGTGACGCACATCACAGGCAACGCGCTAAGAGGAAGAAAGGAATCTCCCCCTTACATTGCCAGGCAGACACTACCCACTCCAGGCAAGTTCTCAGATAATCACTACTCCTCAAGTGAGAGGACTCTGGACCTTATGTCACAAATATTTCTCCTAACTTTATCATGGTCACTGGGGAGACCACCGGAGTTGGCTTATCCAGAGAACTTCTCACACCTTTAGGACAAACAAACTTTTCACACCTTTAGGACAGGAGATGGTTTTGCAAATTGGAGCAAGGCCCCCACGGAAGTTAGCCTCCCATCCTGCCACAGGAACTGGGAGTTAGGGGCAATAGCTCCCTGGATGTTTGAATTTCAAAAGATGGCTCCCAGGTCCCGGAGGAAACATTCCAGAGTTGTGAGGCCAGCAGAGGTTATTTAGCCATTCTAAATATATACATATATTCGAAAAGGACAGAAATTTTGAAAGAAAAAGGAGGGAGGGGGGTCCTCTTCCCTTATTTTCAACAAGGAGAATTAAGTCTCTTATTTTTAATTTGTATTTGCCTTTACACAATGCAGGGGTAGTTTTGTTTCCAGTTATCAGAGGGTGTGGCTGGGGAAATGTGATATTATGGGGAGCAACCATAAATCAACCAGACCAGGAGTTTCACACTTATTGTAAAAAACAAATTGTGGACAATTATTCAACTTTAAAAGAATGAAATTATGACACATGCTACAACATGGATGAACCCTGAAGACATTAAACTAAGTGAGATAAGCCAGGCACAAAAGGACACTTACTGTATGATTCCACTTGTATGAGGTACGTAGGGTAATCAAATTTATTGAGACAGAAAGTAGAATAATGGCTACCAAGGGCTGGGGGGGAGGGGAAATGGGAGTTATTGTTTAACAGGATATAGAGTTTCAGTTGGAGATGATGAAAAAGTTCTGGAGACGGATGCACAACAATGTTAATATATTTAAGACCACTGGATGATACACTTAAAAATGGTTAAAATGGTAAACTATATATATTGTGAGATATATGTGTGTATATGCACGTATGTATGTGTGTGTGTATATGACCTGCATCACCACCACCCAGGTCAAGAATGCCTTCTTCCCCATAACCCAAGTTCTGCTCTTTGCACTTATAGTCAGCATTGGTGGAGAGGGTCGGGGTAGGGAAAAGCAGCATCTCTCCTTGACGTCCATAACCATTCGAGCATTTTACCATTCGAATTCTACTTGCTCTCCAAGTGCGAAGTCTGAGTCAGCTGGGGTTTTTTGGTTTTGGGGTTTTTTTTTTCTTTATCAGTAATCATTACCAGAAGAAGAAAACATTTTGACACCTAACCTCACTGACACATCTCACGGGTTTTATTTCCTGCCCCTGCCCATACATTTGTCGTGGATCTTGACCTACATTTCATCTTCAAGCCTCATATGCATGACTGTGGCTTTCAGAGCAGTCTGCAGGGCCTTCCCTGGTAGTCCAGTGGTTAGGACTCCACGCTTCCATTGCTGGGGGCACAGGTTCAATCCCTCATAAGGGAACTAAGATCCCACATGCTGAATGTGAACTAGGATCCCACATGCTGCATGGCATGGGCAAAAAAATAAATAAAATAAACATTTTTTAAAAACACAATAAAGCACGGTATGCAGCAGCAGGATTCGGCAGTGTCTTTTGTCTTCTTGCTCTACCTGCCAACATTGGATTTATCCTCCCCAAAAGAGAGGTTCCTGAAAGTGAAGTGTAAATGGAATTTGGGGTAAGATAAATCATCATTTACAGGTTTTCTGGAGAAATGTTCTTGAGTAGTGAATAAACTGTCCTCTATTTCAGTGCTAGGCCTCAACCCACAGTAAGAAATACATCTTACATCACCCCCAGCACACACGTGCCTGTTCACAACTGATCCAAACAGCTCATGCAACAATACCCTTACTCCATGGAATGCATTCTGAATTGGTTTCCTAATCTTTTCTGTAAAAACGCTGGTTACAACCCACTAAATTTGACTTCATGACTCATTAACGGGTCTCAGCCCACAGTTTGAAAACACTACACCAGTTTAATATTTTATCGATCGGGATGTTTCTGTTTTGCATGTTGTGCCTATAGCTTAACTGCCTGCTCAGCACATTCCACAGAGTGGAGCTGATCTGGTCCCCATGCTAGAAGCAGTGACTCTTCCAGACTCTGTGGGGAAAAAATAAAAAGGAAAATTCACCTCAGCTCTATGCTTCTCCTGCCAGCATCAGGGACTGACGAACTCCAGGTCTTCCTAGAAATTAACCTTGGTTCTGGGGTACACTTTGTGGGGGGAAGGAAACACTTTTTTTCAGCTCCTTCTTCCCCTGCAAATTCAAAGTTGTTTTCGTTTTTTAATCTTCTCTTTGGATCACCTCCTTTCTCTCAGTGGCTCCTCAGAAAAGGTTATTCAAGTCCACAAAACAGTTAAATGACTCAAAACCCAGATCTGTATCCTCCTTTAAGTCGCTGTCCTTCAACTAGCCACTCCCACCCCAGCCAAACAAGGGACACCAGGAAAAATTGGGGGTAAGGGCCGCCTAAGAGAATGTGAGCTGAGAGAAAGAACAGGGAGGCTCAGTAGGTGTTGGCTGAGGTAGCAGGCTAGTCCTTTTCATTTTGGGTTTGCTGGATAACATGTGATGCTAAGAAGCCGGAGGAAAGGTGACCTAGTGTGGCCTCACCCCGTGCTTTGTACCCAATGGCAGCTCCTCCGGATGGGGAGGGAGGGGGAGGCGGAGGGAGGGAGGGTTGACACTTTCCTTTCACTTTCTCAGGCCACCAAACCTGACACCTGGGGACAGAACTACAGTTCCCACCACGCCTCGAGACAGGAGGAAGAAGGGGCACGGAGGACCAAAAGGAAAACCAGGAGAAAGAGCAAACATTACCTACTGGCAGAGGTGAGAGAGCCAGACAGGTAAGCAACAGGTGCAGGTTACAGGATGCAGGATGGAGGGTGTTGGAGGGTGGACATCGCTTGTTTCTCCTTGCAGGGCGTGTAGGCGGAGGTGAAGGGGCTTTTGTGGAAACCCTGAGGACTTACTTGGTGTGTGTATGGGGGGGGGGGCATGGAAGTAAGATTTCAGCTCAAATTACAGGGATAAGACACCGGAAGTGGAATGGCTTTCTTTACTTGAAAAGCCCGGGGAAGAGTTGTTTGATTATGTCTCGTGTCTGCTGGATCATTTAGCCATAGTGATTTCAGAGGAGTCCAGGAGAAGTGTAGGATCCTCCGTCTGTTTAAAGCTCGCGGTTTTTATGTACAGATTTTAATTTGTGTGATGATACAGACTTGTCCTTTTCTATGACTTCTGAGAAAGCCAAAAACTAAAACTGGGGGAAATGAAGAAGGGTGTCATAGGCAGGAACAATTTGCAACACATCAAATTTTGTCATCAAATGAAATAAGGTTTCCTGTATTTTTAAGAGACATCTGACGAGGAGACCCAAGACAACCAAAGAACAGCTGAAGGGCCCGGGTATATCTGCCATGAGGGGACATGGGTGCTGCTCCAAATAGGAATCTGCTGCCATGTGGAATGGGAGTCCTGATGTAGCATGAGGGTCCACAGATGGAAACCTCAGGGAGATAGATTTCAACCCCATGTAAGTTAGAGCTGTGCACACAACATACTGAGTTCCTTGTGATCTGAGATGCTGTGGATATTTAAGCAGAGACGCTGACGGTGGGAATAAAGTTTCAGGTGGGTGATTGTGTCGGTCAACACTTCCCGAGGCTAGCTAGTCCTCAAAATCACCTGGGAGTGTGTGCATGTTTTTAAATCTATTTAGCAGACCTAAGATGGGCTCCAGGAATATATAGATATTTAATTATCTTCCCAGGTAATTCTGATAATCAGTTAGTTTGGGAGACACTGTCATGAGAAACTTTCTTTTCCAGCCTATGGTAGAGTATGGCACAAACATTCGAACCACAGGGTTTTTTTGTTGGTTTCGTTTTGTTTTGTTGCACCTCGAGGCTTGTGGGATCTTAGTTCTCCAACCAGGGATTGAAACCGGGCCCTTGACAGTGAAAGCACAGAGTCCTAACCGCTGGACTGCCAGGGAATTCCCCACAGTTTTCATTTTGAATATTCTCAGAATCATAATTTCCAGGACAAGAAAAAGCAGGTGCCAACCAGAAGAAAAGGGCTGTGTGACTCTTCCCGAAACTGGCTTGTCTGTCAGGTCTCATTGATGCTTGCTGCTCGTTGCCTTGCCATTCAGTCTTCCAGTAATTTGTCTTCCTCCCGTGTGACATGGAGATAGGCTGACAGCTAGGCATGTCTCCCACCTGATAACTGGCAGGTAAAACACTCCTGCTGGGCCCCGAGGCATGTGGGATCTTAGTTCCCGGACCAGGGATCAAACCCACCACCCCCTGCAGTGGAAGCGCTGGAAGCATGGAGTCTTAACCCCTGGACTGCCAGGGAAGTCCCAGTCAATGCTGTCATCTGAGAGTGTTGACCGTGTACTGGGCCCAGCAGAGAAGAGCAGTAGAACCTCTTCATTCCAAGGTCACCCCTAAAGTAATGTTAACTCACCTAGGACAGGTGGGGTTTGTGCCGGCAGCTCCCTCTTACCTGACCAGTAATTAACATCCTTCTCCCACGAGGATGGCAGTGCTAGGAAAACAGTGACCTCACTCTGTCTTGTCCTGTGCTGAATCCCAAGTGCCAAGAATAGTTCCCGGCCCCTGGTAGGTGGTCACTAACACAGGGGTCCCCAATCCCCAGGCTGTGGACCAGTACCGGTCCTGTTAGGTACTGGTCCCTATCGCTCCCCATCGCCCCCCCTTGCCCCCCTCCCCCCCCCTCCCCCCCACCACTCCCCATCGCCCCCCATAGCCCCCATCGCCCCCCATAGCCCCCATCGCCCCCCACCGCTCCCCATCGCCCCCCATCGCCCCCCATTGCTCCCCATCGCTCACGTTGCCTCCTGAACCATCCTGGCCCCCCACCCTGTCCGAGGAAAAATTGTCTTCCACGAAACCAGTCCCTGGTGCCGAAAAGGTTGGGGATGGCTGCACTAAAGAGAGACTGAATTCCTTCTTTTCTTCCTTGATCTGTTCTAGGTGGCAAGAGCCATGCAATTCTCCAGCTCAGCCAGGGCAGCGGATGAGAGCTTTGACTATTTGTTCAAGATTATCCTCATCGGGGATTCCAACGTGGGGAAGACGTGTGTGGTGCGGCATTTCACGTCCGGGGTCTACACCGAGGCACAGCAGAGCACCATTGGGGTGGACTTCACTGTGCGTGCCCTGGAGATCAACGGCAAGAAAGTGAAGGTCAGAGGGGGACGGGGTGGGTCTGCCTCTTTTAGCCATGGTTCCTAACCCCGAAACACATGCCTGAGGAGTGAAAGATTTAAATATAAAATATGAGATCATTAAAATACCAGGAAAAAAAAACCCATGGGAGTATTTATTTTTATCATTGAGGAATAGAGAAATCAGGCTTTAAAGTAAGACAAGAACCCAGAAGCCATAAGGGAAAATATTGCTCCATCTAACTATTTAAAGGTCAAAGTAATACTCTTCTATATGATCATATAAAGGTCAAATTTCTACATACTCAAAAATACCATAAACAAAGTCAAAGATGAGTGACAAACTGGAAAGAAACATTTGCAAATATGGAACTGACAGAGAGCTAATTTCTCTGATGTGAAAAGAGCTCTGATAAATATCGAAGAAAAGACCAACAACCAAATACAAAAAGTAGGCACTTCACAGATTAGACAAAACAGCTACTTCACAGATGTTATATGAACTGGCTCATACATTTATGTGAAAAAGTAAAAGTGCCCATTGTTACTCATAATTAATGAAATGAAATTAAAATAAGTGAGATATTATCATTTACCCATTTGACCAAAAAAGATCAAAAAGTGTTGGTGAAAATGTAATAAATGGATTTTGTGTGGGATCCTTATTAAACAAACACAATAGTAAAAAGACATTTTGAGGCTTCCCTGGTGGCGCAGTGGTTGAGAGTCCGCCTGCCGATGCAGGGGACACGGGTTCGTGCCCCGGTCCGGGAAGATCCCACCTGCCGCGGAGCAGCTGGGCCCGTGAGCCATGGCCGCTGAGCCTGCACATCCGGAGCCTGTGCTCTGCAATGGGAGAGGCCACAACAGTGAGAGGCCTGCGTACCGCAAAAAAAAAAAAAAAAGATAAAACATCTGGATGAAGGGATGAGTGTGGTAGGAAGGCAAAAGAACACCAGACCTTAGGACACTGGATCCGCCTCTCCCACTGAAGGGCACCTTAGGTGATGGCCCCCAACCTGAAAACCTTGGGGATTTTACCCTGGGGAGCACCTGAAAAAAGACAGATTCCCGGGTCCCACCCCAGACCTCCTGAATTTGGATCTCTAGGAGTGAGACCCAGGGAACGACTTAGGCGAGCAAGTTCCCATCAGGGGTGGGAACTCCTGATGCGGAACCCCTTTCCTGCCCTTCTCCAGATGCAGGTGTGGGACACTGCAGGCCAGGAGCGCTTCCGGACCATCACCCAAAGCTACTATCGCAGTGCCCACGCGGCCATCATTGCCTACGACCTCACCCGGCGGTCCACGTTCGAGTCTGTTCCTCACTGGATTCACGAGATAGAGAAATACGGGGCGGCAAACTTGGTCATCATGCTGATTGGTAGGTCGATTTCAAAGTGCTTCGCTTTCCTTGACTGCCCGCCGCCCCCCATGCTCAGCTTTTTCTGTGTTTCCAGTGGCAGTGGAACAGGAAGCCGTAAAAGTGCACGTGGTGGATGGGACCTCAGAAAACATCTGGGCCAGAAATTCCCATCAGGTTCACTTGAGCATGAGAGTGGGGTGGTTTGAATTTGTTAAGAATACAGATTCCAGGGCCCCACCCTAGAGTTTCTCACTGCAAAAACCTGAGATGGGGCCAGACATCTAGATGAAGGTACACCCTGGCTGATTTGACACACGTCTGTACAGACTACACAGGAAGTATTCTGTAGTCTGAGCTTCACAGCGTCAGATGGCTCTTAGTCCCCGGAAGAGCCGCTCAGATGACTATGACTGACAACACTCTTGAATGACTTATCACACCTGCTAAGATGCTAAGCAAATCTGAACAAGCCAACATCAAAATTAACCGCAACTTCAACTATACAAAGTGAACCCACAGCTTGAAATACGTGCTGTCACATTGTGCATTCAGAAACGGGTAACGTGCTGTCGCTTCCCTATAGTATTAGCTTTGCAAGCAGTGCCCCTCCTAAGGACACTAATGTTTACCAAGTGGCTGCTTGATTTTGGCAAGTTGGTTTAGGTTCTTGCTACTCAAAGCGTGGTCCACGGACCAGCAGCATCAGCATCACTGGGGTTTTTGGTTTTAGGTTTCCTTTTCTTTTTTTTTGTATTAAGACTTATTTTTTCAGAGCAGTTTTTAAGGTTCTCAGCAAAATTGGGAAGGTACGGAGATTTCCCATATGCCCCTTGTACTCACACATGCATAGCCTCTCCCATATCAACATCTCCTACCAATGTGGCACATTTGTTACAAAGGATGAACCTACATTGACACATCATAGTCATCTGAACTTCATAGTTTACATTATGGCTCATTCTTGGTGTTGTACTTTCTATGGGTTTGGACAAATGTCTAATGACAAGTATCCACCATGATGATACCATAGAAAGTATTTTCACTGCCCTAAAAATCCACAGAATCAGCACCACTTTGGGGTTTGTTAAAAGTGCCCCATCTCAGGCCCCATTCCAGACCTACTGAATCTGAATCTTCGTTTTAACAGGATCCTAGAGAGATTCATATGCAAATTAAAGTTTGCAGAGCACAGGTCTAGAGAGCTGCTGTGGGACTGAGCACTAAACATAGCATGTTTAGTGGATTATTTATCCATGCACAGGCATATCCTAGCTGTGTGGTAAGTTACCTTCTGAGCCTTGGTTTCCTCATCTATAATATGCAATCAGTATTCACTAGGGTTGTTGTAAAGGTGTGATGAGATAATGTGTATACATCGCTTGACAGTGCCTGACACATAGTAGGTGCTTCATAACGGGTGTGGGGTTTGTTTCTAGAAGGTTCGTTTGTTTGAGGGAACAAACTCCTCTGTGTTCCTTAAACAATGGGGTGGGGTGCTTATGGTGAGGGTGCAAGTCCCTGGGACCTAGGAAAACCCAGCCCAGCATTCAAGCCCAGCAGAGTGGGAGACACAGTGGAGCCAGGCCACCCATCGCAAGCAGGAAGTTGGGGACCCTCCTCTCAGGGCTGGGCTCTGTGTACCAGCCTCCTCCACCATTGTGTATCTACGTCTTCTCTCAGAGCTGCTCCTTACATTCAGGATACTGTGGGCCTGCAGCACTCTCCCTCCGAACCATCCCTCCTGGGTTCCTCAAAGCATCATCCCCAGCCTGCTCCGGCCACAAAATCCCTCATTCTCTCATACCCTCTAGCTCACATTCTTCAGAAAGGAAATCCCATTGCCCCATTCCTTTTTCTTTTAATACTTAATTTTTTAAAAATATTTGTTTATTTATGTATTCGGCTGCACCGGGTCTTAGTTGCAGCACACAGGGTCTTTTAGTTGCGGCACGCACGCAGGATCTAGTTCCCTGACCAGGTATCCAACCCAGGCCCCCTGCATTGGGAGCGCGGAGTCTTAACCACTGGACCATCAGAGAAGTCCCGCCCCATTCCTCTTTCTCATGGCAAAGCCTGGCCCAGGCTGCTGGCCAACCTCACGGTGGCGGGCAGGCCTGGTGTAAGGTACCCGGCCTGGACCAAGCAGCTGGGCCCCGAGGGGGGAGGCAGTGACAGGAAGCATAGCTGGGCTGCAGACGGTCCACAGAAGAGGTCACTCGCACACATCGTTGGCACATCTAGCCCATTTATTATTACTATTGTGATTCCAAAAAGGACTTGTTATTCTAGAACCATGTTCTCCCTGTCTTTGCTGTTTTAAGTCACAGTCTAGCCCCTATCATATGCATGGCCTTGAAGAGAATGCTGCTTTGTAACTCATTCTGATTCTTGTAACTTAAGAATCAGTCATTCCAAGAGCCTAGACGGGGCTCGTTCCTTCGTGCTGCATCAGATCAAAAGCTCCCTATCCACAGCCAGCTGCCAAAGAAAATGCGCCTCAAACTTAGCCCCTTTTTTCAGAGGGGCTGTGTCTTTTCCCTCATGGCAGAAAACAGGACAGATTAGTGAGACTGGGAAGCGTCTTCCACATGGAGGGCAACTTGTCTTTTTGGAGAAGTGTGAGCTGCCTCCTCTCTCTTGTTACTTCTCAGCCAAAGGTCCCCTCTGGGACCAGAAACATTTTTTATTTGACTTCAGATATAAAGAACACTTCTTCAAAAGGCAGAGTTCAGGGCTTCCCTGGTGGCGCAGTGGTTAAGAATCTGCCTGCCAATGCAGGGGACACGGGTTTGAGCCCTGGTCCGGGAAGATCCCACATGCTGCGGAGCAACTAAGCCCATGAGCCAGAACTACTGAGCCTGCACTCTAGAGCCCACGAGCCGCAACTACTGAGTCCACGTGCCACAACTACTGAAGCCCGCGCGCCTAGAGCCCGTGCTCTGCAACGAAGAGTAGCCCCCGCTCACTGCAACTAGAGAAAGCCCGCATGCAGCAATGAAGACCCAATGCAGCCACAAATAAATAAATAAATTTATTTTTAAAAAAAGAAAAAGGCAGAGTTCAGAGTTATAAAAATAAACACTGACCCCCAACAGAGCCATATTTCTTCCTCAATAACCACTTCTTCGAAGCACCGAGGAGGACACTGGCCAAGGTTTCTGACACCCTTCACAACAGCTGCTCCTGAAGTGTGATGACCAGGAGGGGTGACAAGATCTGACGACAGGTGACATTTACTAAACTCCACTCTGAGTCTGCCCCTGGGTCCCTTCACTTAATCCTCACAGCCATCCTGAGAAGCAGAGACGACCATCCTCGTCTCCCAGCTGAGGAAACCGAGGCCTCTGGAGGTTAAGTATCCTGCCAAGGAGCTCAGCCGAGTCACCTACTGACAGGTGAGGCCGGATTTGAATCAGAGCCCCGGGTGGTTCAGTTCCTGTCCAACCACTTTCCAGTAGCTGGTCAGTCCGACAGTCGCCCCCTGAAGCTCTGGTTGAGGCAATGTCTCGTCCACTCCAGTGCCTGGACTTTGCAGTCAGACAGATTTGGGTTCAAATCTCCCTCTCTGTCCTTCCACTTTCCCCTGTTATATTTAAAGGTCCACAATCTCTCAGCAAAAGCTCTTAGAACCCGGATTCCCTGGTTCTACATCCTCACCAGCACTTGCTATTATCAGATCTTTTCTACATCCTCACCAGCACTTGCTATTATCAGATCTTTTCATTTCTTCCATCCTGATAAGTGTGTCGTGATATCACTCGCATTTTTTTATTTGCAGGTCCCTGTTCACTGTTGAGGTCAAGCACTTTTTCATCCACTTGTTAGCTATTTGGACATTCTCTTTTCAATTCTCATGCCCATTTTTCTACCTGTTGTTTGTCTTTTTCTTATTGATCCCTACAAGTACCTTATGTTTCCTGGAAATAATCTATGTTGGTTCGGGTCTTCCAGGAAGATGTCAGGACAGGATCCGATAGACATGCAAGAGATTTATTGGGAGAAATGGCTGTGAGGAGTAAAGAGGAAGGCCCAGAAGGAGGCAGGGAGAGTCTTCTATGTCATGCAGACCTGCCCCTGGGAAGGAGAGAAGGGAGGAAGGAGGATGGTGTCCAAGAAAGGTTCGTTCAGCCCTGAACCAAAGCTGCCTGATAGAGGAGTGGAACCCTGGTCTGCAGGAGGGGCCTGCGTCAGTGCCTCCCTGTGCTGGGGCCTCTGCACCAGCTGGCGGAGGACAGTGGGGTAGCAGCAGGGCTGGGGTCACCTACGCTCCCTGAAGTCAGTTCTCTTGAACAGCTCTGAGCCCTTTGTCAATCGCATGTGTTGCAAATACATCTTTCACCTTTATTTATTTATTTTAAATTTTATTTATTTTTTTTAATGTTTTGGCCGCGCCATGCGGCATGTGGGATCTTAGTTCCCTGACCAGGAATCGAACCCATGCTCCCTGCATTGGAAGCTTGGAGTCTTAACCACTGGACCACCAGGGAAGTCCCTCATCTTTCACTTTTTTACTCTCAGAGTTCCTCTTCACTCTCCTGATGGTGTATTTTGATGAACAGACATTTTTAATTTTAATATATTTCAATCCATCAAACTTTTCCTTAATGATTATTGCTTCCTGTATCCTATGTAGGAAAATTTACCCTAATTGAAATCATTAACATAGCCTTACATTATCTTTTGAAGCTTGCTTGCTGTATGTTTTTTGTTTCTTTAACATCTTTATTGGAGTATAATTGCTTTACAATGGTGTGTTAGTTTCTGCTGTATAACAAAGTGAATCAGCTATACGTATACATATATCCCCATATCTCCTCCCTCTTGCGTCTCCCTCCCACCCTCCCTTGCTTGCTGGATTTGTTTGTTTATAATTTATTATGACTTTTACATTTAAATCTGCAATCTACCCAGCATTGATTATGGTGTACAGTGAGAGGTCTGGGCCAAAACTTGTAACTATTCATGTAAAGATCCAATTGCCTCCGTACTATTGACTAAAAAGGCAATCTTGTCCACTGCTCTGTGGCACCATCTTTCTGTGAAGGGTACATATATTCGTGAGTTTGTTTCTGAGCTTTTTATTCTATTCTACTGGTCTATTTCATGCATTCTTTTGGAGGGCAAAAATATTTTAGATATTACAGTGGTTTGTGGCCTCCAAAGGGCCAGATATACAGTGTATCTGTAGGGTCTGTACACAAATTTTGTAAGGTCTGTACACAAATGTTCACTGAAGCACTATTCATAATAATAAAAAACTAGAATCAACTCAGTTTCCTTCATATGGGTGGGCAGTTAAACAAACTGTGGTACATCCATACCATGGAACATGACTCAGCAATAAAAAAGAAACTACTACTGGGGGCTTCCCTGGTGGCGCAGTGGTTGAGAGTCCGCCTGCCGATGCAGGGGATACGGGTTTGTGCCCCGGTCCGGAAGGTTCCCACATGCCGCGGAGCGGCTGGGCCCGTGAGCCATGGCCGCTCAGCCTGCGCGTCCAGAGCCTGTTGCTCTGCAACAGGAGAGGCTGCAGCAGTGAGAGGCCCGCGTACCGCAAAAAAAAAAAAAAAGAAACTACTGATACATACATCACTCTGATGGATCTCAAGAGAATTATGCTGAGAAAAGCCAATCTCCAAAGGCTACCTACTGTATGATTCTTTTTTTAAAAAATAAATTTATTTATTTTTTATTTATTTATTTTTGCTGCGTTGGGTCTTCGTAGCTGCGCATGGGCTTTCTCTAGTTGCAGGGAGCTAGGGCTACTCTTCATTGCGGTTCATGGGCCTCTCATTGTGGTTGCTTCTCTTGTTGCGGAGCACAGACTCTAGAGCACAGGCTCAGTAGTTGTGGCGCACAGGCTTAGTTGTTCCACGGCATGTGGGATCTTCCTGGACCAGGGCTTGAACCCGTGTCCCCTGCATTGGCAGGTGGATTCTTAACCACTGCGCTACCAGGGAAGCCCCTACATAACATCCTGGAAATGACAAAATTATACAGATGGAGAACAGATTAGTTACCAGGGGTCAGGGATTAGAGCTGGTGGGAGGTTGTAAAGGGTAGCACAGCGAGCACTTTGTGGTGATGGAACTGTTCTGTATCTTGACTGCACTGGTAGGTGTAGGAATCTACACATGTGATCAAATTGCACAAATACATACGCGCACACACACACACACACATACACACAAAGGAATGTGTGTATAATTTGTGAAATCTGAATAAGCTTTGCGGGTTGTATTAGTGTCAGTTTCCTGGTTTTGATATTGTACTGTAGTTGTGCAAGAGGTTACCATTGGGGGAAACTGGGAAAAGAGTACACTGGACCTCCCTGAATATATATATATATATATATATATATATGTAGTGTGTATGTGTGCGTGTGTGTGTGTGCAATTTCCTGTGAATCTAGATTTTTTTTCCAAATAGGAAATTTTACTGTTTTTCAGAGGCGAAGGGGTAATTAGGGGGAAAAAAGATCGAAAAAGACCCTCTATGAGGACAATAAAGAAACACTGGTCTAGCCCATCTTAATTGCTGTAGCTTTGTAATAAACCTTGATGTCTAGTGAAACAAACCTGGTGAGAAAGTAATTTCGCCTTTAGATTCCTGCCTCCGAGAGATCAAAGTCCAGTGATTAGACGAATGTAGGATTGAGGAGGAGGAAAAGAAATGCGGTACTTCTCTTACAGTAAATCCTGGGCTGTGCTGGCAAAATCCCTCATCGAGCTTTCTGGGGGAATTGCAAATGTTCTGTGTCCTGAGGGGGATGGCGGTTATGGGACATAGACATTTGCCAAAACTCATTGACCTGTCTGCTGCAAGTCTGTGCAATTTTTTTTTTTTTTTTTTTTTTTTTTTGCTGTACGCGGGCCTCTCACTGCTGTGGCCTCTCCCGTTGAGGAGCACAGGCTCCGGACATGCAGGCTCAGTGGCCATGGCTCACGGGCCCAGCTGCTCCGTGGCATGTGGGATCTTCCCGGACCAGGGCATGAACCCGTGTCCCCTGCATCGGCAGGCGGACTCTCAACCACTGCACCACCAGGGAAGCCCAAGTCTGTGCATTTTATTGCCTGTAAATTATAGCTCTGTCCTTCACTATTCACTCCACGCCTTCAATCCAACAAATCTCATCACAGTCTCCTCAGTGAGACCAGGCCCCATCTCTACAGTCACTTGGGAAAAAAAAGAGTGAAAAGAGGAAAAAGATGTGAAGCAAGTAGAGAGAAGACAGAGAGGGTCACCGGCCCAGCCTTCACCTTGTCACACTTGGCAGGAATGATGGTCCCCAAATACAGGGGCTCCACCTGTCCTGGGCAATAAAACACACACCTCCAGCCCATTCCTAGCAGCTCTTAATGCTCTTACAGGACAGTGAATTAAGACAGCAGCTCCATGAATACTCTGAGTCGAAAAGATACGTGCACCCCAATGTTCATAGCAGCACTATTTACAATAACCAAAACATGGAAGCAATCTAAGTGTCCATCAACAGATGAATGCATAAAGAAGATGCGGCACATATATACGATGGAATTTTACTCAGCCATAAAAATGAATGAAATAATGCCATTTGCAGCAACATGGATGGACCTAGAGATTGTACTGAATAAAGTAAGTCAGACAAAGACAAACATCATATGATATCACTTATACGTGGAATCTAAAAAAATGATACAAATGAACTTATTTACAAAACAGAGCCAGACTCACAGACGTAGAAAACAAACTTATGGTTACCAAAGGAGAATGGTGGGGGAGGGATAAATTAAGAGTTTAGGATGAACAGATACACACTACTAAATATAAAATAGACAACCAACAAGGACCTACTGTACAGCACAGGGAACTATATTCAATATCTTGTAATAAAGTATAATGGAAAAAATCTGAAATTTTATATATATATATATATGAATCACTTTGCTGTATACCAGAAACTAACACAACATTGTAAATCAACTGTACTTCAATTAAAAAAAAAAAAAGATAGTGGCTCTGTTTCCATTCATCGTTGGGTTCATTTTCAGTAACTATTTGTGAACAAATGCATGTGCGCATATTGCTAAACTAAAATGTTCTTTTTGAAGTTCACCTTCTAAAAAACCAGATTAAGTTACTCATCGGAATATTTGCTTCTCTCTCACTCCCAGGGAACAAATGTGACATGTGGGAAAAACGGCACGTCCTGTTTGAGGACGCCTGCACACTGGCTGAGAAATACGGCCTCCTGGCTGTCTTGGAGACGTCTGCCAAGGAGTCCAAGAACATCGATGAGGTCTTCGTGCTGATGGCCAGGGAGTTGATGGCACGCCACAGCCTGCCCTTGTACGGGGAGGGCACCCTGGGCAGCCTCCACCTGGATTCCAGTCCTGTCCTCACGGCCCCGGGGCCGAGGGAGAAGAGCCAGTGCACTTGTTGAGTATGTTCCCCGGGCCGGTGGCACCCAGCAGAGGCCACCTCCGAAGCCAAGGGCAGCGGACGGCCTCGTGTCTGCGGAGTAGACCTCGGACCCCAGTGCGGACTTGCGGCTGGTCCTACTCCTTCCTGCCTGGTGGGGGGGCACCCTTTTGCCTCAGTTCACACCAGAGGGGGAAACCCTGACTCTGAGGATGGAGGACACCACTGTTTTTCTTGACTTTTCCTAGGACTCAAGGCCCAGCAGTAGGAGGACAAGATTTGTTCCTTTTCATTTTTCCCTTTTCTATCTCCCCAACCCTTCAGCTGTTTTCTACTGAACTCTGCCTCTCACTTGAAGAAGAGGGTAGTGAAGGAAAGAAGAAAAGAGAAGTAGAAGTAGGAAAAAAGACAGGGGAGAAGATGTCTGGAACATTGCAGAGTGGTTGAAAACAGTGTGGGCGTGGGAAGATGGGGAAAAAGCCTGCAATGATGAACCAGATGCTGTTAACTTCTGCTTCCTGACATTCACACCTCGGGTCTTAGTTTGCGGGGCAAAGCTTTTTGACCTAAAGACCATAAATACGGTCTTGCCAAATGGTCAGGAGCCATGTGATGGAGAGAGAATTAGATTTCACTTTATCCGAGTTGGGTGGATTGGACCACCCTCCTAGGATGAGGGAGATGCCTACAATTTCTTTCCAAAACACCCAATCATCTGGTGGATCAGAAGTCATTTCTGAATTGAAATTAAATTGGCTCATAGACAAATATCAAACCAGTACTGACCTTGCTGTATGGCCGGGGCGTGCTGTGTACCCTCTGGAAGCTGTGAGTCATAACCCTTGTGTCTGCAAAGCTCCCTGATGGTTGCTGCTGAGGGTGTCTTACAATCCTAATAAGAACTGCAAGTGTTGGTCCGGCCACAACATCAGCTCTGAAAGAGGAAATGTCTGTCCGGGGCGTACCCAGGGTGCAGGTGGGTCCCCCCCAGGCATTTCTAGCTGCAGCACTGTTAACTGCAGGCTGAGACCAGCGCAAAACAAATAGCCACCAGCCACGCGTGACTGAGTACTTGAAACTGGCTAATTTGAATTTGATGAGCTCTGAATGTAAAATACATACCAGAATTTGAAGACGTATTATGAAAAATAAAATGTAAAGTATCTTCCTAATAATTTTTATATTGATTATATGTTAAAATGATATTTTAGATTAATATTATTCCAGGTTAATAAAATATATATTAACATTTCAGCTGTTTCTTTTTACTTTTTTTTAATGTGGCAACTAGAAAATCTTAAATTATGTGTGTGGCTCACACCATATGCCCATTGGACAGTACAATAGAGCAATGCTTCTGTAGTGGAATTCCCCAACCACACCTAGGACAGGGGCCAGGGGATGCTTGTCTAGGATTCCTGACACCCATGGCTGACTGACTGAATCTTTCCAGAAACCCACACTTCACCAAGCTTGCCAGGTGATTCTCCCCACACTAAACCTTGAGAACTACTACCATACAGAGGTTAGGTGAGGATGGGAGTGTAACCACAGAGAATAAATTACATTTAATTCACAGCAATATATATTCATTTTTGAAGCGAACAACTTACCTTTTGGAAACATGAGGGAAATCTATTACAAGCCAGAAATAATAAATGCATCAAAGCAGATTAACCTTTTTTCACATACATATTCTTGTTCTAAAGAAAGGGTTATGTGAAGCAGGAGTTCACAAGGCAGATCAGGAATACACCTGTACCAAGTCACTGGGCAATTTTCAGAGGAGGCAGTGAGCAGACACTCATTAAGAAGGGGAAGGAAAGGAAGGGACTTCCCTGGTGGCGCAGTGGGTAAGACTCTGCGCTCCCAGTGCAGCGGGCCTTAGTTCGATCCCTGGTCAGGGAACTAGATACCACATGCGTGCTGCAACTAAGAGTTCACATGCCACAACTAAGGAGCCTGGGAGCCACAACTAAGGAGACGGCCTGCTGCAACTAAGACCCGGTGCAACCAAATAAATAAATAAATATTAAAAAAAAGAAGAAGAAGAAGAAGGGGAAAGAAAACTGACTGGATCAGGGGAAAGTGTGCAGACAAGAGGCTGAGCAGGATATGAGATTAATGGTTCACACCAATGCTCCTCCATTTATCTGCACATCAGTCTCAACCAATACTCTAAAACCTCATCAGCTTCTAGGATGATGCCCTCTGCGGGTTATCTGGAATTAAAATATTCCTACCAACAGGTTACACACGTGAGAACAAGGTCACCTGAACACCAGCAACCTATAATTAACCAGCGTGGGCTCCTGTTGAAATGATGGTGCTGGGACAGAAGCACTGGAAAGGGCAAGCGGAGTGGAGCAGCTTCCCTGGGTGAGGGCGCACAAATGTCTGCTCTGAAAAGAGGCACAGGCTCTTCTGAAGCTCAGAGCAGGCTTGTACCACACTGCGAAGCTCACTCAAGCAGGCACTGCTTTAGAGCCATGGTCCAGGAAGACTCTGTGGTAACTAAAGCTCGCACTTTTCTCACATCCTCAAAACTGTACAGTTGTTAACAAGGGAATTATATGAAATTCAGTTCCAAAAGGGACATTTTGGAAGAAAAAAAGATTATAGATGTACAAAACAGATAACTAATGAGAACCTACTGTAGAGCACAGGGAACTCTACTCAGTGCTCTGTGGTGACCTAAATGGGAAGGAAATCCAAAAAAGAGGCGATATATGTATACGTATAGCTGATTCACTTTGCTGTACAGCAGAAACTAACACAACATTGTAAAGCAACTATACTCCAATAAAAATTAATAAAAAAAGATTATGAATGTCTCTATTTCGTCTGCCAGTGTCAAGTACACCTCCATGTATGAGAAAAGCTTTCAGTTAATATTTCATTGTTCATAGATTATTCCTGAATCTCTTCCCCACTCTATTACTGAAAAGGTCTATTAGTAGTAACAGTAATAGTACTACTACGGTAATAATAATGGCAAACACATAAGGCAATTACTATGTGCCTGGCACTGTACCAGGCTTTTTTTTTTTTTTTTTTGACCACGTGGTTTGCGGTATCTTAGTTCCCTGACCAGGGAAGGAACCCGGGCCCCCTGCAGTGGAAGTGCGGAGTCCTAACCACTGGACCACTAGGGAATTCCCCAAGCATTTTATTTACACTAACTCAGTGCATCCTGTCAACTATTTTTGAAGTAGGTACTATTTGTAACTCCTATTTTAAAAATGAGGCTATGATTGTGTCCCTCATCGGATGAATGGATAAAGAAGATGTGGCACATATATACAATGGAATATTACTCAGCCATAAAAAGAAATGAAATTGAGCTATTTGTAATGAGGTGGATAGACCTAGAGTCTGTCATACAGAGTGAAGTAAGTCAGAAAGAGAAAGACAAATACCATATGCTAACACATATATATGGAATTTAAGAAAAAAAAATGTCATTAAGAACCTAGGGGTAAGACAGGAATAAAGACACAGACCTACTAGAGAATGGACTTGAGGATATGGGGAGGGGGAAGGGTGAGCTGTGACAAAGCGAGAGAGGCATGGACATATACACTACCAAACGTAAGGTAGATAGCTAGTGGGAAGCAGCCGCAGAGCACAGGGAGATCAGCTCTGTGCTTTGTGACCGCCTGGAGGGGTGGGATAGGGAGGGTGGGAGGGAGGGAGATGCAAGAGGGAAGAGATATGGGAACATATGTATATGTATAACTGATTCACTTTGTTATAGAGCAGAAACTAACACACCATTGTAGAACAATTATACTCTAATAAAGAAAAAAAAAAGGAATAAATAAATAAATAAAAACGAGGCTCTGAGACACAGAGAGATTAAGGTCACACAGCTAGTAAGTGGCAGAGCCAGGATGCAAACCCAAATCACCTGGCTCCAGAGCCCACTCTTAACAATTATGCTACACTCTCTCTCAGATAATGAGCAGTATTGGATTTGGGCTCCATCATGTTAACTCCTCATCAATCTCTACACACACAAAAATACACTCACCGCAAGATAAACTCACAAACATACATTTCAATATCCTTCAAAGTAAAGTCGTGCAGCTCCCTCTATAAAAGAAGCTGAAGGGGGACTCCCCTGGTGGCACAATGGTTAAGAATCCGCCTGCCAATGCAGGGAACACAGGTTCATGCCCTGGTCTGGGAAAATCCCACATGCTGCGGAGCAGCTAAGCCCGTGCGCCACAACTACGGAGCCCGCGTTGCCACAACTACTGAAGCCCACGTGCCTAGAGCACAAGAGAAGCCACCGCAGTGAGAAGCCTGCACACCACAGCACAGTAGATCCTGCTTGCCGCAGCTACAGAAAGCCTGCACACAGCAAGGAAGACCCAACGCAGCCAAAATAAACAAATAAATAAATTTATATAAAAAAATAAAAAGCTGAAGGGGCGAGGAGGCAGTGGGGAAGGGGCAGGGTAGAGAAAGGGTAGCAGGTTGGGTGGATTGCGCGAGTCCTGTTTAACTCTGGGGGAATTACGGAGGAGCTGTGCCTGAAATACACCCGGCCCAGGCTGAATGCTCTGCCTTTTGAACAGGGATGATGTAGAAACTCCAGTTCCATCATATGTAAGGTGACTTGGCTGATCCAGGGCAAACCAGGCTGGCTTCCACCAGCCATTACGACCTAAGGCTTAGATTGAAAGGATGGGGAAGGACTCGGCCAGCGGTACACATCGCAGCTCCCCGCAGGTCGCTTGTAAACCTCCAGATGATTGAGAAGAGGTTCTGGGGATTCATATCACCAAAGGCAATAACAGTGCCTGCTTAATTTTTTTTTATTTTCAATAATATCAGTATAATCTGTTCAAGAGCCTGTGATCAATTATTGAATGAACATGTGTAGATTTTACAATTCACAAACGATTCACTAGTTGGTTTACCACCAGCAGAAGGGGAGCTGCTAAAGTGTTTTTGACATCCTACAGTTTCTTTTGTGTTTATTCTTAACCATATATTGTTTAATTTATACCTCAAAATAATTGCCAAAGACTGGAATGCCAGGAATGCCGAAATTAAAGTACAAGTTAATAAATAGTACAGAATAGGTGGTAATTCTGCAAAATCAACCAAAGTTTGCTCTTCACCTGAATAGAAGTTTCCTTTACCTATCATTTAGACTTGCATTTACTTATTCTTACATAGTGTATCAAGATGTCTCTAGAACTTGAAAAACCAACATTTAAAAGAGATCGTAGGGACTTCCCTGGCGGCACAGTGGTTGAGAATCCGCCTGCCAATGCAGGGGACACGGGTTCGAGCCCTGGTCCAGGAAGATCCCACATGCCCTGGAGCACCTAAGCCCGTGCACAACTACTGAAGCCCGCGTGCCTAGAGCCCGTGCTCTGCAACGAGAAGCCACCGCAACGAGAAGCCTGCGCACCACAATCAAGAGTAGCCCCCGCTCGCCACAACTAGAGAAAGCCCGTGCGCAGCAACGAAGACCTAACGCAGCCAAAAATAAATAAATAAATTAATAAAAGAGATCATACAGTGATAATTATATTCAATCAGTTTTTCATTTTGGGGCAATAAAAATTATCCACACATGATGTGTTAATTTTTAGAAAGTCACTTACGAATAGCAGCCTGAAACCTCATCTAATTTAGAAATGAAATTTCAATTACAAAAATAAAATTTATGGGCTTCCCTGGTGGCACAGTGGTTGAGAGTCCGCCTGCCGATGCAGGGCACACGGGTTCGTGCCCCGGTCCGGGAGGATCCCACATGCCGCAGAGAGGCTGCGCCCGTGAGCCATGGCCGCTGAGCCTGCGCTCCGCAACGGGAGAGGCCCGCGTGCTGCAAAAAAAAAAAAAAAAAGCTCTCACAATGAGGGACTTCCCTGGCAGTCCAGTGGTTAGGACTCTGGGCTCTCACTGCCGAGGGCCTGGGTTCAATCCCTGGTCAGGGAAGGTCAGGGAACTGCTGCATGGAGAGGCCAAAAAAAAAGAGCTCTCACAATGAGAAAGTAGGAGAGAATTAGTTGATGGCTGGAAACGAGCAAAGGTTTTTTAAATATTGGGAAGACTACTTCTAGGTATTTAGATTCAGGAATTCTTCATGGATTGTGTGAGACAGTACTGCTAATAATAATGAAAACCTGAAAATAATCTTCAACAATAGGGGATTATTACATAAATTCTACACAACTTTTAAAGGTGTGGTAACTACTATATATAAAATAGATAACTAATAAGGACCTACTGTGTATAGCACAGGGAACTCTACTCAGTACTCTGTAATGGCCTACATGGGAAAAGAATCTAAAAAAGAGTGGATATATGTGTATGTATTACTAATTCACTTTGCTCTATACCTGTAACTAACACAACATTGTAAATGAACTATACTCAAAAAAAAAAAAACTTGTGGTATCATTGTTTAATGGGGTGAAAAATGTTCAACAATAGGGTAAATAAAAGATTAAAGAGGGACTTCCTTGGTGGCCCAGTGGATAAGAATCTGCCTGCCAATGCAGGGGACACGGGTTCAAGCCCTGGTCTGGGAAGAACCCACATGCCGTGGAGCAACTAAGCCTGTGCATCACAACTACTGAGCCTGCGCCTTAGAGCTCACGAGCCGCAGCTACCGAGGCCCGCAACAAGGGAAGCCACAGCAATGAGAAGTCCATGCACCACAACAAAGCGTAGCCCCTGCTCGCCACAACTAGAGAAAGCCCGGGCGCAGCAATGAAGACTCAACGCAGCCAAAAATAAATAAAATTAAATCTTAAAAAAAAAAGATTAAAGAAAAAGTGTGATTGTTACAAGCAAAAAAGTATAGATGTACACAGAAAGAAAACTACAAACGATATAACTAGAAGGATATAAACCAACGTGTTATTCCTGGATATATTAGTTTTCTATTACTGCATAACAAATTGCTCCAAACTTAGTGGTTTAAAACAACACGTTTATTATCTCATAGCTTCTGTAGGTTTCTGTAGATGTGCAGGCACAGCTTAGGTGGATTCTCTGCTCAGTCTCACCAGGCTGAAAGCAAGGTGTCAGGCAGGGCTGTGGTTTTCATCTGGGTCTCAGGTTCTTCTTCCAAACTCACTGGTTGTTGGCAGAATTCACTTTCTGTGGTTGTAGGACCGAGGTCCTTGTTTTCCTGTCAGTTCTTTTTTGTTTGTTTCAGCTGCACTGGCTGGGTCTTCGTTGCTGCGTGTGGGCTTTCTCTAGTTGCGGCGAGCGGGGGCTACAC
This sequence comes from Monodon monoceros, assembly GCF_005190385.1. NCBI lineage: Eukaryota > Metazoa > Chordata > Mammalia > Artiodactyla > Monodontidae > Monodon > Monodon monoceros. The sequence goes on from NW_021703776.1 coordinate 91,573,792, forward strand.
TTTGTTCCAGTACGTGGGCTTCGCATTGCGGTGGCTTCTCTTGTTGCGGAGCACAGGCTCTAGAGCACAGGCTCAGTAGTTGTGGCGCACGGGCTTAGTTGCTCCACGGCATGTGGGATCTTCCTGGACCAGGGCTCGAGCCTGTGTCCCCTGCATTGGCAGGCAGATTCTTAGCCACTGCGCCACCAGTGAATCCCCTTCCTGTCAGCTCTTAAAGGCTGCTTGCAGTTCCTTGCCACACGGTCCCCATAGGCAATCACGACATGTGTGTTTGCTTTCAGCCAGGCCAGCTGGAGCATCTCTCTCCACTTTCCCTTTGGCAATCAGCCAGTGAAAACTCTGCTTTGAAAGGATTCACCTTATTAGGTCAGACCTACCCAGGATAAGGTCTCTTTTGCATTATAATGGAACATAATCACAGGAGTGATACCTCCCATCATACTCACAAGTTCCATCCACTCAAAGGGGATGGTATGATATCTGAGCAAAGGTCATTCTAGAGTTTTACCTATCACATTGGATTCTTTGGGTTTAAAACTTTATGATTTCCTGTTACATTTGTTTAATAAAAAATGTTATTAATAGAAACCTGTGAATAGTTATCATGTAAATGAACACTGTCCCTTAATTTCAGTGCCCGTTTGCCTTTCCTTTTATAATTGTGTTGGTACCAAAATTTGTAATGCACCTGTGTCTCAAGCTGCAGTCCACAGACTACTGTCTCTGGAAATGACCTTTAGAGTCCCTAAGACTGTAGGTTATGACAGCAGTGTTTTCGGAACTTTGACTATAATCCATATTAAGAAACACAATTTACATTTCTACCCGGTAAGTAAAACGTGTCCTTATCACATGAGATGCACTCTGACATAAGTATACCATTCATTTGCTTAAAATGTTGCTTGTGGCCCATAAATTGTTCTCCCCATCCATGAATGGGTTACAACCTGCAGTGAATAACACTGCTCTGGAGCGGAGGTTCCATGTCTCTGCTACTCCTTTACTCCTTTATACCAGCAGTATGATTAGCAAGCAAGCCACTTAAATGCACTGATCATCTCAGACACTTAGACTAGATTATAAGCTAGAGGGTAAGAGTTGTGTTTTGCCTATCTTTGAAGTCTGCAGGATTTAAACAAGGCATATCCTCTGTAAGAAACTAAATTTCTTACATTTGAATCTCCTGATGCAAGTAAACAGAACTAGAATAATGACCAAAAAAATCACTCCCCCCAAACCTTGAGGCTTAGGACTCCACAGTGTCAAGAGAGAATAGCTGTTCAAGTCACAAAGGCCAACTGAGGGGATGGTGGTGAGGAAGAGTGTAAATCTGTTACTCAAGTCACCCAGAAAAGTGAGCTATACCCAGAAAGGAAGCAAATGGCAGCAGATCTGTGTAGACCCAGACGTGGAGTCCAAAGCTACAAGGCTTCCACGGACACACTGCCTGCTGGACACTGGGCTAGTTAACGCCTGCACCTTGGTGTTCTCATTTGCAAAATGAGACAAAAACTGGCCTTAACTACTTTACAGGCTTGTGAGGATCAGTTAAGAAAGCTCGAGGGCTTCCCTGGTGGCGCAGTGGTTGGGAGTCCGCCTGCCAATGCAGGGGACGCGGGTTCGTGCCCCGGTCCGGGAAGATCCCACGTGCCGCTGAGCCTGCGCTCCGCAACGGGAGAGGCCACAACAGTGAGAGGCCCGCCTACCGCCAAAAAAAAAAAAAAAGGAAAGAAAAGAAAGCTCGCAAAGTGCCTTATAAAGCATCGTGCAAGTTCTCCCATGATGACAGTGTTATGGCTAGGTGGCACGGACTTCAAATTATGGCACAGATGGCCCAATAATGTGCAAGTGGCTTTAGAAGAGTGATAGCTGAGGTCCCTGTGGGACAGGATTCTGGGGGTGCAGTGACTTCAGGGGAGGGCTAAGTTCTGGTTAGGCTAAGAAGAGGACCAGTTGGGTGTGTCACATTTTACTAAAGTACTGAAACTTAGCAAGATCATCTTGATATATTAGGGCAATCCAATATTATCCCTATAAATGTTACCGACACACTTGCATTGATATTCTTTTCTAAAAGGAAAGAAACTGTTGTAGCTAAGATAGTAAACTGGGCATATCCTGCAGGGTATCGACTGCCACTGATGGTAGGGTTCAGTACGAGGTATCATATGTTCTGCTCTGCCGGCTTCACGGCTTCAGCACGTGTCTCTTGGTCTGAGGGGTGGTGCCCTTTTCCCCCCTTTCAGATCTCAGCTCAGATGAGCTCTCCCTGGCCAGAGACGAGCCAGGCCTCCCATTGAAAGCTCTCATTTTACACCTTTATAGTAGTTATCATAATTTATAATTACCAAAAATAATCACACAATGGGACTTCCCTGGCAGTCCAGTGGTTAAGACTCCACACTTCCACTGCAGGGGGCACAGGTCCCATCCCTGGCTGGGGAACTAAGATGCTGCATGCCGCGTGTTGTGGCAAACAAATAAATAAATAACACAAATATCTCTAACTCCATTAAGAAAAGGACTACAACTATTGTGATTAGGATATTTCACACTAGGCTACATCGGCAAAGAAACAAAACAAAATAGACTCGCAAATCTCAGCGAATCTCTTGTTTGTGCAAAATCTGATTTGGGGTGGAGGGGTTCTCTTCTCCAGTGACCTGGGGACTCAGGATCCCTCCACCTTGTAACTGCCGATTCAGCAGGGGGTGTGTGTGTGTGTGTGTGTGGCTTTCAACATCTCCTTGGCAGGAGGAGGGATGGAGGAGGCATGCAGCACGTGGTCTGGGTCAGTCACATGGTAGCAATTCAACTAAAGTCCTTCCTACATGTTTAAAAACTGTAGTACAAAATCTCATTCTTCTTAAAAAAATTACATATTTTCATTAGTAGTATTTATCACCAAAGATTAGGCAAAAAAGCAAGTAAAGTTTGTAATAATGCTTTTCCTACTAATCATGTCTGTATATGATGTATCAATTTTAAAAGATAAAGTTTATTTATGTTTGTTCATCAGTACAACTTACTTGATCACCTTACAACTTACTTTCCACTGGATTATCTTGAATGGAGGTGCCTAAAAAGTATTGTAAACATAAATGAATATTTTAAATACTGAAAGTCTTTTACTTAGATTTCTGTATAAAATGACAACTCATTTCTTTAAACAGATGATTTCAACACAGGACTGGTTGTTATGCTGTGACAACATGAAGATCCAGAATTTCAGAGGCTTTTCACCCCCCAGCTGGCGTCCCATGCCCCTCAGAGGTCAGCTGAGCGTTCGCCCCACCTCTCCCTGCAGTGTGACCCAGGCCGGTGGAAACACCACCTCCTCAGAAATCACGCGTGGCCACAGGAAAGTGGCGAATGAGCAAAACCATGGACCGACTGACTCTTAACTTTCACCTGGAAATGATATTTGTCACTTCCGCTCACATTTCATCAGCTCACGAAAGTTAGATGGGCTTTGCCACTGTACCGCGCACCCAGAAAGCCGATTTGGACATTTGAAGAGCGTGAATAACGACGACTACAAATACCTTTATCAACAGCATACCTCCTCCCTCCCTCCCCCAAATCTTCGGCAGTATTTGCTTCACCTTTCCTCCAACCTTTAAAAAAAATAATCTGTGAATGTCCACAGGAGTTAGTCACAGATGTAATAAACATCACTTATTGTTGTGTGGTGGCAGGAAAGACGTTGAGATGGTAGTTTTGTGCAAATGGGAAAGAAGTTTCACTCATCACCGGTGGTCCCCCACCCGTGTGCAATCGGCAAGCACACAGAAAGAGCTCACTTTCAATGTAGGCAATGACCAGGCAGCAACATGCATTAAGGACAGGCTTATACATAAGCTTCCACTGCCTTTTCTGAGACACAAAGAAAGCTGCTCCAAACATCAACCCACCTAAACTCCAGCAGTAAGCCATTATCACCACCTGGGTCATGCCTAGACCATTCTCCCCACCAGGCTCAGACATGCCGCCAACGGCGCAGCTCCTGCTGAGCCTCTTCCTACTTTCTGGACACCAAAAAAACCAGAGGCTTGAGTCTCTGGCCCGGCTCAGATCCCCAACACTTCCACCTCGCCTCAGGCTTTCTAGCACCCCTCTGGGAGTACATGCGGTCCCCAGCAAGGCCTCAGCAGCAGCAGCTGAAGCTGAACTTTGGGCACTTCTGGAAGGGAGCAGCTTCAGCTAAAAATCCACCAGAAGGGAGCTTACAGGAACAGACTCCTCAGTGGACCTTCAGCTATGACCATGACTACAGTAAGTTGCAATACACACAACCCTAGATGTGGAGACATTTTCAACAGCATTAATTCTTAATATAGATATTACAACTATTAATTCTTAATTATAGATACTAAATTATTTTACAAATAGGCACTGTAAAAAGGTTACTGAAGGTCTTCCATTGGAGTGATGGAAGGGTTTTTATTTTAATAATAAAAAATTTACATAGGGAATTCCCTGGTGGTCCAGTGGTTAGGACTCCACACTTTCACTGCTGAGGGCCCGGGGTTGGATCCCCTGGTCAGGGAACTAAGATCCCAGAAGCGACGCGGCACGGTCAAAAAGAAAAAAAAAAAAAATCACGTAATAGAATTAGGAACAAAAACACCGTTATTTGCGGGTCTGAAGCAGGTTCAACCAGCACATGGCAACAGAAACTGTCAGTGCCACTGTCCCATAAAGAAGGCCTAAGGGTTAGTCTTAAAAATCCTAAAAAGAAATTTGATGATCCCAGCTGGTAAGGTTTTCCTCTTTATCTCTTTCTCTCTCAAACATTTCTCAGCAGGCTAGATGTTTTAGGAAAGGTGTCAACTTTTCTCAATGAACCTATATCCACAGAAATTTGACTAACTGATGAACTGATCCAAGAGGCGATGAAAGAAAAAAATATGCTTTGACATCTGCACATTTCAAAATGGCTCATTACACAAAACAGAAAGCCAAATTATGGGTTTTTAAAATTGTTTTATTTGGGAAAAGTGCGTCTTACAAAAGGGCAGCTGCAAAATACAGAGACCTCTGCAACAATTACTTGTTTTTGCTTAACGTGAAAGAATGAGTGGTATCCAAGGAATCAAAGCAGTAGATGGACAAATCAGGGGCATCTCCAAGTTATTTTCAGGAAATAGAGCAACAGAACGCAAATTTATAATTTCTGATCAAGGAATTCTTCTAACAATTTAACTTTAGCTTATCTCGTGGATTACCACCTCTCCGTCCCCTTTTAGTGGAAAAGCATGACTTACTACTGCAAACCAATTACTCCACTACAGGAAACACCTTAGAACATAGTTTTGAATCACACCTGTCTAGCTGCAAAGCTCAGGGATGGAATGAGGCAAATACCCACAAAAACGAACAGAAAAACCCGACAACAAAACCCCTCAAATGAGGACAAAGGTTTGTCAAAAAGTGCCTGGACTAGAAAGTCTAGGAGATCATAAAACATTAAATACAACTGTGTAACTGAGACCCAGTTTGTGTTAATACATGAGACAGCCAGATAGTTTGAACTTCTATGGCTAAGCCCATTTCCCTATTTATAGAGACAGAGCTAGCCCTGCTCTATTAACAGCTACCAATATACTGCTTTGTCCTTTAAGATCTATTTGCCACACGAGGCTGAAACCACTAAACTTGAGTTTTTCCACTAAGGCTACAGACACTGCATCTATGCAGGGATGAGAAGCTTGTTACACACTCACACGTACCAAGTCTATCAGCCCTTGGGAGTCAACTTCCAACTCTGCATTTATTTTATTCCACTATATCTTTATATGTGTTCTTTCACAATTTTCCTACCAGGCTAAACACAGTAAAAATCTCAACACAGTCGCACCTGGTTCTGGTTACCCAGCAGTAGTACTTGTGTGCAATTAAACAAGAGACCAAAACCACAGAACAAGTGCACAGGGTGGGGATTACAGGGCAGGGAACAGATATAAAAACACAGATGTGCAGAATTCACCAGAAACCTCAAGCATCCGCCTAAGTCTATAGCAGAAGGCTACATGCCACAGTTCAGATCCTTCACCTATCACCCCAATTCTTGGACCCCACAGCAGGGCCAATGCTGTTACTTTTGAACCTGGGGTCCTCAAAAGTGAGTACTGCAAATCCAGAAATGCTACCCTTGAACTGTGTGAATCTGGCTGAAAACAGATGACGCAACAAACCTACACTCTAACTGTCTGACAGTTAAATTCATGTTACAAAAAAAACTAACTTTAAGATTTATTTTTGTAACTTTTTTAAACAGAGAAAACAACATACTCCTTGGGGAAAGGTGAGGGATTGAGAAGACAGGCCCTGGGTAAAACTTATTACGACAGCACCTGGAGTTGAGAGGCCTGCCTAGAAGAGAACCACGGGCGCTGCCGCCACAAGCGGGGACGGCTGCTGTCTGAGGCTCAGCAGACCAGTTCACACGCCCCGCAAAGCTGCTATAGATCCAAGTCATAAAAATCTTCCAGCTCATCGTGAAACAAGTCCCACTCGTCTTCAGAGTCCGTCAGGTCGTCGTCCCCACCTGCAGCCAAAAGCATAAGCAACATCTCGCCCAGCTCGAAGGTGACAACCTCTTCGTCGTCGTTGTCGAAGGGGTTGCCGTGCTCTCTTTCCTCAATGAGCTCCCAGAAGTGGTTCCTTCGTTGGGCCTGTAAAAAACAGGGCCGTGATAGGGATGGCACTGCCGAGTAGCATCTTCTATTCTCTTGTTTCTAAGGCAAAACGTCCAGCACACCAGAGGGCATGACGAACCAGACTTCTTATTTAGGGTTTCGACTTTACCAATTCCTCCCCTCTGGTTACTTGAGGCCAACAGCTTAGTCTAGAGCTTTAAGCATTCTAGTTTCTCCTCTCACAGCCCTCCCAGTTTGCCGAAGTTGGTTTCCTCCTTTAATGCTCTAGTCTCGTTCCCAGTGTTAATCTTCTCCTTCCCCTACCCCAATCTGTGCGGGACTCAACTGAGAGTGTGGTAGTTCCCCTCCTTTAAAAAAACAGTGAGAGTTACCCGGTATCTGCTTGATGTTCCCACTTTCTGTCTCTGTGGCTCCTCTCTACGGCCATCAGGGTACGCATGCTTGTAAAAACAGTTCCCTCCAAATGGACAGCTCCCGCGTCCTTCATCAAAATACCTGCACGCCTTGTTGCTGGAAAGGAAAATATCGCAACCCTTATTCACAGTGGATTTCAGGTCTGTATTTGACTATCATCCAGGGTTTCTTTAAACGGGAAGGGATAGAACTGGTACGTCTGTTTACATCCCTTCCCAAGGTGTGTTCTTAAACACGTGTGTGCTATTGCATGAAACACTGACTAGAAACGGAAACTGGTCACGTCTACTGTTTAACAGCCCGAGTACCGCAGATCCAGCAGAGAGAAAACCTTCGAGAAAGCCCACACACAGGAACATAGGACAACTGTAACATGGAATCAGGACAAGGCAGACCCCATTCCTGGGGCTTTAGCTCTCTCAGCAGTGCAGACTTCATCGTAACGCAGCCCTCTGGCGTGCACCCCAAGGACTGTGTTATAGCAAGATACAGAACAGGTTAAGTGTTATCAGCGGTGACAAAATAAACTGTACTGGGAAGTAAAAGAAAGGGTAGGAAGGAGGTAGGAGTATATAATGCAGCACTGTTCTTTTCAAAGTGAACCCAAGCGACGTTGGGATCTTAGGTTGAGAAAAGGCTGCAGTGCTCATACCTCATTGCCTCCTTGTATTTCTGAATGAGTTTCTGCTTCTCTTCTTTCTCCTCCACCCAGTACTCACTTGGAATGACAAAGTTAGATGTGATGCGGCATTCTGGGCAGGACCTGGGAAACAATGAACAGGCTGCAATGCAAATTCCCCTTTACAGGCCCACTCTCCTTCAAGGACACACCCTGGTGTGTCACCTCCAGATTTAAAGACTTAACTGAAAGGCAAATGGGCTTTTCCTGAAAGGGTTCCACACACTGGTCACACAACTGACCATTTCTTTTGAGGCAAGACAAACTCCTTTATAAATTCAACTCAATGGCTAGCCAGTTCATTAAAAATAATAATAACTTAGGTTAAAAAAAAAAAAAAGAAGACATTTCACACAGACTCCTTTTTCTTTCGTTTAAATAAATTTATTTCTTGTAACTTTGCTCTGTTTAGATTATGTAGTTTTTGTTCAGTTATGAGAACAATCTTTAAAGGATGGTGGATTATTGGCTAGCTTAATGGATGGAATAGGAAAGTGGAAAATGTAAAATGTCAGGAAACATACATTCAGAGCTAGATAAGTTTGTTCTCTGAACCTAAACTGGCTAATCCATTAAACACAATCTCCTCAGAAAAAAGCACGAAGATTCTACTAACTGATACATACGGTTTCCTCATTCAAATAAAAGTAGATATACCAACTAATCTAGAAGCTAGCTGAAATACAAAGAAGAAATCCCAATTAGAAGAACCCCCAGTTTCAAGATAAAATGCATGCATTTAAATGCGGTCCATCTGGTTGAAAGTTGGCACAAGATACTAAATTCTTCCCCAAAATAGAAAAGCACAAACGAAGACTGGGGAGGAGCCTCACTTTATGATCTTGCTCTCAAATTGCTTAGCACTCCTCCACTTGCGAATACACTTGAGACAGTAGGTGTGGTTGCAGTTGGAGAGGATCCCGAAGCGGCGCTCGCTGGGGTTGGCTTTTTCATAGACCACCTCCATGCAGATCCCACACACCATGTCCTTGCTGCGCTGCACAGCAAACGAGAGCTCCATGTCCTTCTCATGGGCCTCGATGCAAGACTAGAAAAAGTGGAGAGAGGTGCAATCAAGTCATGGAATCACGGCAACTTGACAGCTAAAGACTCCTGTGCAGAGAATCAAACAGTCAGTTGAAAAGATAATGTTCCCAACACGACACTGAAAACAGCTTTGTTCACCAGTGAGTACAGGTGCACCGACATCTGGGGACTTCACGATACTATAAAGTCAAACTCTGAGGACTCAACTTCAGGAACTAAAAAATTACCTAATTTTCTCTGTCCTGCAACTCAACCCCTGCTGTTATTCACACTACAGTTTTTCACACTAAGTTTGTTGATTTTACAGGTTTCTAGATGGAAAATGTAATTAGGATTAAGGCTGTAATTTACAACCTATCAGAAAATAAGGGTGAAGGAAACTAACCTTTATTAGGTGACAATTATGTGCCAGGCATATAATTCACATTCAAAATAAACAACTTTATTGAGATATAACTTACATCCCATATAATGCATTCATTCAAAGTGTACAATGAAATGGTTTTTGGTATATGCACAGAGCTATACCACCATCACCACAATCAATACTAGGGACATTTTCATTACCCCAAAGGGAAACTCCAAACCCACAGCAGTCACTTACTTCCCCCACTCAACACCTGTAGCCCTAGGCAACGACGAACCTGTGGACACGCTTATTCAGGACATTTCATACAAATACACGGCTCTCTGTGACTGCCTTTTTTCACTTCGCACATTTTCAAGGTATCTATGGTGGCACAATATATGATTATTTCATTTGCTTTTTCTTGCTGAGTAATATTCCATCGTATGGAGAGACCACAGTTTGTTTTTCCATTTTCAGGTGATGGACATTTTGGTTGTTTCTGCTTTGGGGCTGTTATGAATAGTGCTATGAACACTCATGTACAAGTTTTTGTGTGGACATCACATACTTTTTATTTTAAATGAGGTATAATTTATATAACATTATATTACACATATTTTAATCTCTAAGAAACATGCTAATTATAGGAAATACAAAAAAGCAATAGAAAAGTCACCCACAGTCCCATATAACCAGTTATTTTAGTATATATTTTTATCCTTTTCTTAAACCTTTTTTTAAACATCTCTATTGGAGTATAATTGCTTTACAGTGGTATGCTGGTTTCTGCTGTATAACAAAGTGAATCAGTTCTACGTATACATATATCCCCATATCCCCTCCCTTTTGCGTCTCCCTCCCACCCTCCCTATCCCACCCCTCTAGGTGGTCACAAAGCACCAAGCTGATATCCCTGTGCTATGTGGCTGCTTCCCACTAGCTACCTATTTTACATTTGGTAGCATATATATGTCCATGCCACTCTCTCACTTCATCCCAGCTTCCCCTTCCCCCTCCCCTTGTCCTCAAGTCGATTCTCTAGTAGGTCTGTGTCTTTATTCCTGTCCTGCCCCTAGGTTCTTCATGACTTTTTTTTACATTCCATATACATGTGTTCACATACGGTATTTGTTTTTCTCTTTCTGACTTACTTCACTCTGTATGACACACTCTAGGTCCATCCACCTCACTACAGATAACTCAATTTCGTTTCTTTTTATGGCTGAGTAATATTCCATTGTATATATGTGCCACATCTTCTTTATCCATTCGTCTGTCGATGGACACTTAGGCTAAACCTTTTTTTTTTTTTTTTTTTTTTTTTTTAAAAACAATCCCCTGAAGTAGGCACCGCTCTCCCGAATATATACAGGGGTTGAAACTGCTACATCACACAGCCAATACGCTGAGAAGGCAGAGGTCAAACCACACTCCACTGCTTCACCACCACCCACAGCCAAAGTGAGTTTATTAAAAGAGATGATTATGATTAGAAGCAAAATCTGCTCCAATAAATATAAGGTTTTTAATACAGGGTCTTCCCAACAAAAAAAAAATTCATGCAGCAAATGGGCTTAGGAAACCATAGTTTGAAACCTTCATCCATCGCTGATGAGAATGTAAAACAGTGCAGTCACTGTGGAGAAAGTTTGGCAGTCGCTCAAAATATGAAGCATAGAGTTACCATGTGACCCAGCAACTCTATTCCAAGGTAATCAAGACGTATGTCCACCAAAATTTACACACGAATGTTCATGGCATTATTCATAATAGCTGAAAGGTGAAACAACCCAAATGGAAAAACAAAGTTTTGTACAGCCATACGGAGGACTATTACTCAGCCATGAAAAGGAAGGAAGTACTGATACACACTCTAACACAAATGAATCCTGAGAACATCTTGCTAATCTTTTAGCCAGTCACAAAAGGCCACATATACGAAATGTCCAGAACAGGGAAATCCATAGAGACAGAAAGTAAAACAGTTGCCAGGAGCTGGAGGGAGGGAAGAACGGAGAGCCGTGGAGCTAATGAGCCAGAGGCTTCTTTTCTGGGATAATGAAAATGTCCTAAAATTAGAACAGTGGCTGCACAACTCTGCGAATATATTAAAAACCGATGAAACGTGCATTTTAGAGTAAACTGTATGGAATGTGAATCTCAGAGAAGCTGTTATTTTAAAAAAGGAGAAATAAAAAGGAAAAAAAGCCCCAAAGTCTGAGGTTCTAAAGCACAATTTTCTTGATAAAGCAGTCAAGAAGCCTAGGAAGGAGAACATCCCTAACTTAATGATAATCACCATTTAATTCACCAAATGTTTCTTTGAAATGAACTGACAATGTTGTGAGAGGGAAAATATAGTTCTCACACCTATTAACAGAATATCTTCCTTAAGACTTACTTTTATATGTTGTGATCTTTGGGCAGCATCCATTGGATGGAGGACCTGCAGCCCACACATATCACACGAGTCTCCGTGGAGATACACACAGTTCTCCCCATATCGGCACTCTCCCACCGCAGCATAGGGGCAGAGCTGCTTCTTTGTTTCCACTGCAGTTTGCTCCTTCTCTGATTCTTCCTTGGCCACTGAGCCCTGCAGGGGTGCTTCAGTGGAGGAAGGGGCAGCTGAAAACGTTTAAGAGTGTGGTAAAGGTCCAAAACGGATAAGGCAGATACATGAACTATAAATAAGGTAACTGAGAAACTAACTGAAAAGAAAAAAATGAAAAGAACTTCAATTAAACTCCAAAGCAGTCTATTGAACTAATTCCCTTACTCTTGAAAGAAATGAATTTCTTCTGATACTGACATTTCCAAGATTAGCCTTGTTTTAAAATTTTTTTTAAAAACCTTTTTACGTATTTCTTGTGCAACTGTACTGATTAAAGGAGAGAGGTTTGGGACTTCCCCGGTGGCACTGTGGTTAAGAAATCCGCCTGCCAATGCAGGGGGCACAGGTTCGATCCCTAGTCCGGGAAGATCCCACATGCTGCGGAGCAACTAAGTGTGTGTGCCACAACTACTGAGCCTGTGCTCTAGAGCCCGTGCTCCGCAACAAGACAAGCCACCACAATGAGAAGCCCGCACACCACAATGAACAGTAGCCCCTGTGCGCAGCAATGAAGACCCAATGCAGCCAAAAATGAAAAATTTTTAAAAAGAAAAAAAAAGGGAGAGCAAGAGGCTTCAGTTTTTCAAAACATTCTAAATTCATTACTATTGGGATTCAAAAAGTTTCTTTCACTCCATCTGTTAAGTCTTAGGTAACCTAATTTAAGAGTATTAAGATTAGACTAAATATGAAGATTGGAAGCAGGAAGCTTGTGAAAACTCAGCTAATTGATGAACTACTCTCTATCCCTCGGACTTGTTTTTATTCTTCAAAATACTCACTACGGCCACAGTAGGGCTGCCCAGGAACAAACTCAATGGCGTTCACCCAGTCTTCTGAACCCGCTCCTACAGTTGAAAAGTTTGAATTTCTTGACTCAGCTTCGCCCATATTCATTTCAACAATCGGTCCAACTACTGATGAGGAAGCAGCAAGGGCTGACTTTGCAGTTAGATCTGTAGCAGTTGCTTCTTCCTGTTTCAATGGCTTGCTGTGTTCATATCTTAAAAATAAAATAAAACAAAATTTTAAAAAGTCGGCAGTCACTGTCTAACCAGAAGCCTCTAGATGGAATATATTCCCTATCCTGTCCTTGGGTTCTGTGCCTATGAATCACGTGGAAAACTGTTAAAAGGCAGATACCTAATTTCTAAGTCTGGTGCAGCCCGGAGTTTTGTGTGTCTAAGCAGCCCTCACACGTGCCACTGCTGCTGCTCCAGGGAGGGACCAGTGTGAGCAGCAAGGCCATGAACCAGGGGTCAGCAAACTTAGAGTCAAATACCCACAGATTCGGGGCTCTGCAGGTCATACTGCCCATGTTACAACTATTCAACCCTGCAGCTGTGGTTCAAAAGTAGCCATAGGGGGCTTCCCTGGTGGCGCAGTGGTTAAGAATCCGCCTGCCAATGCACGGGACACGGGTTCGAGCCCTGGTCTGGGAAGATCCCACATGCCGCAGAATAACTAAGCCCGTGCGCCACAACTACTGAGCCTGCGCTCTAGAGCCCGTGAGCCGCAACTACTGAAGCCTGCGTGCCTAGAGCCCGTGCGCCGCAACAAGAGAAGCCACCGCAGTGAGAAGCCCGCGCACCGCAACAAACAGTAGCTCCCGCTTGCCACAACCAGAGAAAGCCTGCGCGCAGCAACGAAGACCCAACGCAGCCAAAAATAAATAAATAAAATTAAAAAAAAAAAAAAAAGCAGCCATAGGCATTATCTAAATGACAATGCGTGCTGTGTTCCAGTAAAACTTTACAAAAACAGCCTTTGGTCAGGTTTGCCCTACAGGCCATATAATTCACCTACCCATGCTGTAGAACATCTATTACCCTTCAAATTCCACTCTAATTAGGAGTTTCAGACAGTTGACTACAGTTCCCAGGGCAAGTCTGCTAAAGAGATTGTGCAGCCAAAATTAACACTGATTAAGAAAGCAAGGCTGACACTCAAATTCAACAAGTAAACATGTGAAACATTTTACCAACACATAAAATTCCCCCAATATTAAAACGCAGAGATAGTATTTACAAAATATGCAGTATGTATTTTCTTTTCCCACATCCATCCATTCACCTAATTTTCTTTTCTAAATTCTTACCCCACGCATCTCCTGATTGCTTTTCATCTGTAAAATTATCATTGACCCTTATCCCCAAATACAGAAAAAAACGTGTTTATTTCCTTTAAGAAGCACCTTGCTGCCTGAGAAAATCCTCACAATTCTTTGAGCATTCTAGGCCGAGAGATTCACCCAGACACAATAAATTATGAATGCAGTATATAAACTGTGTTATATAGTATGTATCCAGCAGTTGTTGTAATTAATTAGTTAACTGGGCAGTACTAACCATGGATCATCTGTGTTATAGGTGTCTGGGTTTACATCTAAAGAAGAGGTAAAACTTTAACTAAAGACCGTCCTTTAGCTTATGGCAAACATTTGCTGAGCTGGTCTTTATCTTTATATTATCTCAAATCTTCCTATTTCCTACTCCTAAGCATTAGGTAACCTACTCTGCTTTGCAGTACAAGTAATCTGAGTATCCTGATATCAGCTACAAAAGCCAGTGCGCTTATCCCACAGACTGGAATTATGCCAGCTGAAAATATGCTCTTTCACTTGCACCACCTCACTTCATCATCAAAAAACTCTGAGAAAGTATTCTTTCGTTTTATAGATGACGTGTAAGTAGTGCTCTAGGTCTAATGTGACTCCAAAGCCACCCTGTAAAAGAGAGCAGCCATTAGCCGTTATCTAGCTGTTTATACTTAAATAACATTTAAAACTCAGTTCCTTGGTCCTGGCACTAGCTACGTTTTCAAGTGTTCAATAAGTAGTCACACGTAACTAGGGGGTCACCTTTTTGGGCATGCACACTATCACACAAAGTTCTATTAAACAGCACTGCTCTGAAGTTTGTTTCAGAGCCTTAAGGAACCTTAGAAATCTATCCCCAGATCCTCACATTTTAACTGCTTTCACCGCCTTTAAGTTAGAAAAGAACCCAGGTTTCAGAATTAAGACAGGCTCGAATTTAAAATGCCAGCTTCACCAATAGAGAAAGCCTTCAGGGCTTTGGGAAAGCTTTTTAAAGGATTAAATAAAACTAAATGTCAAGATACATAAAGGGTCTAAGAAATAGATATGACACCCATATTTTAGTTCTCTTTCTTTCTCCTTTGCCATGTTCATTTCAAGAATTTCAGGGTAAATGACTCAAAAAACTACTTAAAAGATAGGACTCGAATGCTTATCACCATCTATCAAATTGCAAATACTACCAAGTTTTTGAAAGGAGTGCATTTTGGTTTTAAGGAAAATTTATCAAGGAATCAATAAGGTATAAATAAAAATTTTGAAAGCACAGAATATTAGCAAGAAAGTTCACATTTGTAAATAGTGCAGAATATATCTATATAAAATACGCTTCTGAAGTAAAATTTTGTGAGTAAACGCTAGGAAAGGTAGAGCACAAATAAGAAAGAATAAAGCAAGAAAGAAAAAGACAAAGGCAAAAGCAATACTCCCATTTTGAAAGGAGTTTACTAAAAGCTAATGGTTCAGTGAAGCATGGAAGTCTTCGTAGAAAAGGGACTGGCCCCCTACGGCCCTCAAGTCAAACCCAACGGGAGCTAGGAATGGTTTTGGCATTTTTAAATAGTTGGAAAAAAGATATTTTGTGACACGAAAAGTAATTGAAATTAAAATTTCAAGGACTTCCCTGGGGGGGCCAGTGGTTAAGACTCTGCACTCCCAACGCAGGGGGCATGGGTTTGATCCCTGGTCGGGGAACTAAGATCCCGTGTGCCACACAGCATGGCCAAAAACAAAATTAAAAATAAATAAATAAAATAAACTCTCTCTCAAAAATGTTTAAATTAATTAACTAATTAATTAAATAAAATTTCAGTGTCCCAAAATAAAGTTTCATTGGAACACAGCCACATCTATTAGCTTATGTATTTATCTAGGGCTGTTTTTGTGCTACAAGAAACCGTATGGCCTGCCCAGCCACAAATATTAATTCTCTGGTCCCATACTGAAAGTCTTCCAGGCCCCGTTAAAGAGAATCCTCACATCTATTGGATTCAGTCCATGACAGTGGCTTTGTAAAGTTATTAATTCTTTAAGAAATTAACACAGAATTGCCGATCCTTTAAGCCACAGTGGTAAGTTAATACTGAGGCTACACTGAAACTAATATTGAGTTTTTCTTTCACATCTTGCAAAGAATACTTTGATACAGTATCAGTTTCTATCTAAGGAAGTTTAATCCATTTTTCTTCTATCTCTACACAAAAGACAGACACTTCTCCCTCTGGTTGGCTTGCAACTCCCCACCCCCAATCGTTCTGAGCTTTGATATCTGCCTTTAAAGATTTTAACTTATGGGATTTGGTAGGTCTATAGGGCAAAAAAAAAAAAAAAAATCCCTCCAAAGGGGAATTCCCTGGTAGTCCAGTGGTCAGGACTCCAGGCTTCCACTGCAGGGAGCATGGGTTCAATTCCTGGTCAGGGAACTAAGATCCCGCATGCCTCATGGTCACTCCAAAGGAAACAAGATCTACCATAACAATGGTTGTCAACCAAGGCAGTCCTGTCCCTTTCCCAAGTAGGTGTTCAGAAACAATGACCAGGAGTTCTAATGGCACTTACTCAGTGGGGGCAAAGGATGCTACATCTCCTGCAACAGTCCTGAGCAACAAAGAACTGGCATCACTAAATAACAGCACCCCATTATGCAACACGGATGCAGCAATACTTCTGCAATACGGATACAGCAACACTTCTGCAACACAGATGCAGCAACACTTCTGACCTGTTAGAACTAAGATATCATTTCATTATAAACTATTCCCTTCATGAGGAGTTAAACTACTCAAAATCCCTGGGCATTGGCCAAGTTGCATAAAAAGATCTCTACATAGTAAGAGTGAAAAGTAGGCTTAAGCCCCCAAGTACCATCTTAATGAGGAAACAAACAGTCTTGGATCTTGGAACAAGCCACTCCATGAGATTCCTTCCTTAGCTAATCTATAATCAAGCTCTTAATAATCACCTATATCAGCCTGTCCCAAACAATTATCACCAAACTTTCCTTTCAGGTAGACTATTGGGATGTAGGTTTCCCTAACTCCTTTCACTTTACCCTAAGAGCACTAAACCCAGCTCAAATCAGGATCATTCCCCAAAAACGGAGCTGTATACCCTTACTAAAGAGAAAACTGCTGACTAACACATGGAGCCTAGGCCTTAGCTCGGATTTCTTCAATTTACCCCCTTATTTCCCAGTTATTTCACCTCTATGGTCCAATCATATGAGTACCTCTTCTGAAATAAGAGGCTCATCTGTTAACAGCCATAATTTTCCACAATCTATCACACAGTATATTATTCTCCAAGTCTCTCTGCTGCACACCTTAGAGCCCCGTGTCCACTCTTGCTTACATTCAATTCCTCTCTCCCTATAGTTTACAAGGATTCTAAACTGACTGCCTAGTCAAGGAATTACGTTGGTTTAAAAATCCTGCAGAGGAGGTGGAGTCAAGATGGCAGTGTGGGAAGACGCAGAGTTAGCGTCTCCCCACAACTAGGGCACCTGCTGGCCGCTGGTGGTGAACTCTGACACTCAAGGAGACAGGAGGAACCCCAAAGTGAACCAGTAGGACATAGGGAGACTGATGGCAGGAGAAGTGGAGGCCAGAGAGGATCGGTGCCCCTGCGGGCAGGGAGATCAGGAGAGGCAGGCGGGAGGGGCCCTCCAGGAGGAGGGGAGGGCGTTTCCCCACCCACTCAAGCCCAGGAAGCCTGCTGGGCTCCCAGGTGAGGTTTCCCGGCCCTCTGAGACCAACATCTGCTCCTTGAGCCTAAGCCGCACCCCGCACAGTCCCCAAGGCCTTTTCCAGCACTGTGGGTCCTGAGCACTGGCCCCGCCCACTGCCCAAACCTTCCCCTTGCTTGGGCCCCACTCGCCACAGCTAAGCCCTTTCTCCCCTCCCCCCCCCTTTTTTTTTTTTTACTATTGTGATACTGATGCACCTTCTGGTTGTTGACTCATCTATATTTTATTTTTATATTCTTCCTAAAATATCTGTTAATTTCCTAGGCTAATTTTATTTTTTACTATATTATTGGGGTTTTTTCTTTTTTTTTGCCACCCCAGGCAGCTTGCAGCATCTTGGTTCAAGAGCCCGGAGTCGGGGTGAAGCTCCTGTGGTGGGAGTTCCAGGTCTGAACCACTGTACTAACAGAGAAACTCAAACCCCAGGGAATATTCATCGGAGTGAGGCCTCGCGGCGTCTCTCTTCTTAGCAACAAAACCCAGCTCTACCCAATAGCCTACAAACCCCAGTGTTGGAAGCCTCAGGCCAAACAACCAGTAAGACAGGAACACAGTCCCACTCAAAAAAAAAAAAAGAAAGGGAGAGAGAGAGAGAGAGCAAAAAAATATATCACAGATGAAGAAGCAGGGTAAAAACCTACAGGACCAAATAAATGAAGAGGAAATAGGCAATCTACCTGAAAAAGAATTCAGAGTCATGATAGCAAAGATGATCCAGAATCTCAGAAATAGAATGGAGGCACAGATTGAGAAAATAGAAGAAATGTTTAACAAAGATCTAGAAGAACAAACAGAGATGAACAACACAATAAATGAAATGAAAAATACACTAAAAGGAATCAGTAACAGATAACTGAGGCAGAAGAAGGAATAAGTGAGCTGGAAGACAAAATGGTAGAAATAACTTCCGAGGAGCAGAATAAAGAAAAAAGAATGAAAAGAATTGAAGACAATCTCAGAGACCTCTGGGACAACACTAAAAGCACCAATATTTGAATTATAGGGGTCCCAAAAGAAGAAGAGAAAGAGAATGGGTCTGAGAAAATATTTGAAGAGATTATAGTTGAAAACTTCCCTAACATGGGAAAGAAAATAGTCACCCAAGTCCAGGAAGCACAGAGAGTCCCATACAGGACAAATCCTAGGAAGAACACACCAAGACACATATTAATCAAACTAACAAAAATTAAATTCAAAGAAAAAATATTAAAAGCAGCAAGGGAAAACAAAAAGTAACATACAAAGGAATCCCCATAAGGTCATCAGCTGATTTTTCAGCGGAAACTCTTCAGGCCAAAAGGGAGGGGCAGGATATACTTAAAGTGATGAAAGAGAAAAACCTACAACCAAGATCACTCTAACCAGCAAGGATCTCATTCAGATTTGATGGAGAAATCAAAAGCTTTTCAGACAAGCAAAAGCTAAAAGAATTCAGCACCACCAAACCAGCTTTACAACAAATGCTAAAGAAACTTCTCTAAGGGGGGAACACAAGAGAAGAAAAAGACCCACAAAAACAAACCCAAAATGATTAAGAAAATGGTAATAGGAACATACATATCGATAATATCCTTGAATGTGAATGGATTAAATGCCCCAACCAAAAAACATAGACTGGCTGAATGGATACAAAAACAAGACCCATATATATGCTGTCTACAAGAGACCCACTTCAGACCTAGGGACACATACAGACTGAAAGTGAAGGGATGGAAAAAGATTCCATGCAAATGGAAATCAAAAGAAAGCTGGAGTAGCAATACTTGTATCAGATAAAACAGACTTTAAAATAAAGACTGTTACAAGAGATAAGGAGGGACACCACATAATGATCAAAAGGATCAATCCAAGAAGATGTAACAATTATAAATATTTATGCATCCAACATAGGAGCACCTCAATACATAAGGCAAATGCTAACAACCATGAAAGAAATCAAAAGTAACACAGTAATAGTAGGGGACTTTAGCACCCCACTTATACCAATGGACAGATTATCCAAACAGAAAATAAATAAGGAAACACAAGCTTTAAATGACACAAGAGACCAGGCATATCTAATTGATATTTATCCACCCAAAAGTGGCAGAATATACTTTCTTCTCAAGTGCACATGGAACATTCTCCAGGATAGATCACATCTTGGGTCACAAATCAAGCCTCGGAAAATTTAAGAAAACTGAAATCATATCAAGCATCTTTTCTGACCACAACACTATGAGACTGGAAATCAATTACAAGAAAAAAACTGTAAAAAACAAAAATACATGGAGGCGGGCTTCCCTGGTGGCGCAGTCGTTGAGAGTCCACCTGCCGATGCAGGGGACACAGGTTCGTGCCTCAATCCGGGAAGATCCCACGTGCCACGGAGCGGCTGGGCCCGTGAGCCATGGCCGCTGGGCCTGTGCGTCCAGAGCCTGTGCTCCACAACGGGAGAGGCCACAACAGTGAGAGGCCCGCGTACCGCAAAAAAAAAAAAACCAAAAAAACATGGAGGCTAAACAGTGCGCTACTAAATAACCAAGAGATCACTGAAGAAATCAAAGAAATTTAAAAATACATAGAAACAAATGACAACGAAAACACCACGACCCAAAACCTATGGGACACAGCAAAAGCAGTTCTAAGAGGGAAATTTATAGCAATTCAATCTCACCTCAAAAAACAAGAAAAATCTCAAATAAACAATCTAACCCTACACTTAAAACAACTATACAAAGAAGAACAAAGAAAACCCAAAGTCAGTAGAAGGAAAGAAATCATAAAGATCAGAGCAGAAATAAATGAAATAGAAATGAAGAAAACAGTAGTAAAGATCAATAAAACTAAGAGTTGGTTCTTTGAGAAGATAAACAAAATTGAAAAACCTTAGCCAGACTCATCAAGAAAAGCGAGAGGACGCAAATCAATAAAATTAGAAATGAAAAAGGAGAAATCACAACTGACACTGCAGAAATACAAAGGATTATAAGAGAATACTACAAACAACTACATGCCAATAAAAAGGACAACCACGAAGAAATGGACAAATTCTTGGAAAGGTACAATTTTCCAAGACTGACCCAGGAAGAATTAGAAAAGATAAACAGATCTATCACAAGTAATGAAATTGAAACTGTAACTTAAAATCTTCTAACAAACAAAAGTCCAGGACCAGACGGCCTCACAGGCAAATTCTATCAAACATGTAGAGATCCTTCTCAAACTCTTCCAAAAAAACTGCAGAGGGAGAAACACTCCCAAATTCCTTCTACGAAGCCACCATCATCCTGATACCAAAACCAGAAAAAGATATCACAAAAAAAGAAAACTATAGACCAGTAACACTGATGAACACAGATGCAAAAATCCTGAAGAAAATACTAGAAAACAGAATCCAACAACACATTAAAAGGATCATACACTATGAACAAGTGGGATTTATCCCAGGGAGGCAAGGATTCTTCAATATACGCAAATCAATCAATGTGATACACCACATTAACAAATTAAGGAATAAAAACCATATTATCATCTCAATAGATGCAGAAAAAGCTTTTGACAAAATTCAACACCCATTTATGATAAAAACTCTCCAGAAAATGGGCAAAGAGGGAACCTACCTCAACATAATAAAAGACAAATATGACAAACCCACAGCAAGCATCATACTCAACGGTGAAAAACTGAAAGCATTTCCACTAAGATCAGGAACAAGACAAGGATGTCCACTCTCGCCATTCTTATTCAACATAGTTTTGTAAGTCCTAGCCATAGCAATCGAAGAAAAAGAAATAAAAGGAATATAAATTGGAAAAGAAAACTGTCACTGTTTGCTGATGACATGATACTATACATAGAGAATCCTAAAGATGCCACCAGAAAACTACTAGAACTAATCAATGAATTTGGTAAGCTTGCAGGATATAAAATTAATACACAGAAATCTCTGGCATTCCTACACACCAACAATGAAAAATCAGAAAGAGAAATTAAGGAAACACTCCCATTTACCACTGCAACAAAAAGAATAAAATACCTAGGAATAAACCTGCCTAAGGAGGTGAAAGACCTGTACTCAGAAAACTATAAAATACTGATGAAAGAAATCAAAGATGACAGAAAGAGATGGAGAAATATACCATGTTCTTGCATTGGAAGAATCAATATTGTGAAAATGACTATACTAGCCAAAGCAATCTGCAGATTCAATGCAATCCCTATCAAACTACCAATGGCATTCTTCACAGAATTAGAACAAAAAATTTTACAATTCATATGGAAACACAAACACATATGGAAAATGACTATACTAGCCAAAGCAATCTTGAGAAAGAAAAATGGAGCTGGAGGAATAAGGCTCCCTGGCTTCAAACTATACCACAAAGCTACAGTAATCAAGACAGTATGGTACTGGCACAAAAACAGAAATATAGATCAATGGTACAAGATAGAATGCCCAGAGATAAACCCGCGCACACATGGGCACCTAATTTACAATAAAGGAGGCAAGAACATAGAATGGAGAAAAGACGGCCTCTTCAATAAGTGGTGCTGGGAAAACTGGACAGCTACATGTGAAAGAATGAAATTAGAACACTACCTAACACCATACACAAAAATAAACTACAAATGGATTAAAGACTTAATTTAAGACCAGACACTATAAAACTCTTAGACGAAAACATAGGAAAAACACTCTTTGACATAAACCACAGCAAGATCTTTTTTGACCTACCTCCTAGAGTTCGGGAAATGAAACCAAAAATAAACAAATGGGTCTTAATTAAACTTAAAAGCTTTGCACAGCAAAGGAAACCATAAACAAGACAAAAAGACAACCCTCAGAATGGGAGAAAATATTTGCAAATGAAACAACAGACAAAGGATTAATCTCCAAAATATACAAACAGCTCAATATCAAAAAACAAACAATCCAGTTAAAAAATGGGCGGAAGACCTAAATAGACATTTCACCAAGGAAGACATACAGATGGCCAAGAGGCACATGAAAAGATGCTCAACATCACTAATTATTAGAGAAATGCAAATCAAAACTACAATGAGGTATCACCTCACACCAGTCAGAATGGCCATCATCAAAAAATCTAGGAAAAAAAAAAAAACTCTAGAAACAATAAATGCTGGAAAGGGTGTGGTGAAAAGGGAACCCTCCTGCACTATTGGTGGGAATGTAAATTGATACAACCACCAAGGAGAACAGTATGGAGGTTCCTTAAAAAACTAAAACTGGAACTACCATATGATCCAGCAATCCCACTACGGGGCATATACCCTGAGAAAACCAAAATTCAAAGAGACATGCACCACAATGTTCACTGCAGCACTATTTACAATAGCCAGGACATGGAACCAACCTAACTGTCCACCAACAGATGAATGGATAAAGAAGATGTGGCACATATATACAGTGGAATATTACTCAGCCATAAAAAAAATTGAGTTATTTGTAGTGAGGTGGATGGACCTAGAGTGTGTCATACAGAGTGAAGTTAAGTCAGAAAGAGAAAAACAAATACCGTATGCTAACGCATATATATGGAATCTAAAAAAAAAAAAAAAAAAGGTACTAATGAACCTAGTTGCAGGACAGAAATAAAGAGGCAGACATAGAAAATGGACTTGAGGACATGGATAGGGTGGGAGGGCAAAGTTGGGGCGAAGTGAGAGTAGCATGGACATATATACACCACCAAATGTAAAATAGTTGGCTGGTGGGAAGCAGCCGCATAGCACAGCGAGATCTGCTTGGTGCTTTGCGATAACCTAGAGGGGTGGGATAGGGAGGATGGGAGGGAGGCTAAGAGGGAGGGGATATGGGGACATGTGTATACATATGGCTGATTCTCTTTGTTATGCAACAGAAACTAACACAGTATTGTGAAGCAATTATACTCCAATAAAGATTTTTTTTTTAAAAATCTTGCAGAGACCATCCACTACAAAGAATCGCTCATTCACAGTAGGATGGATTTCTAACACCTATTGCCCTTTTTAATACTGTGACTGACTACAAGAGACATATCTGGGTTTTTTAGTTTTGGGGTTTTTTTTGAGGAGTGTCGTATCAGTTTTTTTCCTTCTAGCAATACTGCAATGAAAAAAATCAGCAGAGAGCAAAATGACCACTAAACTCAGATACCAGGGGTTCCATTTCTGGGATCCTTCCTACAGTCACATGGAAAGAATCTTGTATTTCTTCTCTACCCTTAGTAGATTTCCTAAGTAAAACAGATGTGAGATAGCCTAACATCAATATCCCACCCGTCAATAATTTCTTAGTCTTTTGAACTCTAAGCATTTGAACCCAATAGCTGACACAATTCTTTTCTGATAACAGGATGCTAAAATTGGCTATGACACTGTCAAAATATCTTACCTAGTGTGATCATTTAAAATATGCCTGGGACTTCCCTGGTGGCGCAGTGGTTAAGAATACGCCTGCCAATGCAGGGGACACAGGTTAGAGCCCTGGTCCGGGAAGATCTCACATGCTGCGGAACAACTAAGCCTGTGTGTCACAACTACTGAGCCTGCGCTCTAGAGCCCACAAGCCACAACTACTGAGCCATCATGCCACAACTACTGAAGCCCACGTGCCTAGAGCCCGTGCTCCACAACAATAGAAGCCACCATAATGAGAAGCCAGCACACCGCAATAAAGAGTAGCCCCCGCTCACTGCAACTAGAGAAAGCCCGCACAGCAACGAAGACCCAACACAGCCAAAAAGAAATTTTTAAATAAAATTTTAAAAAAACCTTAAAATATATAAAATAAAATATGCCCAAAATTCTTTAACAGTCCTCCCCCCTTCAACAGGTGGAGGCCAATTTCTTTCCCCTTGAAGGTGGGCTGGACTTAGTGACTCGCTTGTAATAAACAGAATATAGTGGAAGTGACAGTGTGTGACTTCTGAGACTAGATCATAAAAAGGTATTGTGGCTTCGTCCTTGCTGTCTCTCTTGAATCACCTACTCTGGGGACAAGTTAGTGTGAGGACACTGAAGCAGCCCTAGGGAAATGTCCACGAGGCGAGGAACTAAGGCCTCCCACCAACAGATGTGTGAGTGAGCCACCTTCCAAGTGGTCTTCTGGGCCCCACTGAGACTTCAGATGATGGCAGCCCTGGCTGAAATCTTGGCTGCAATCTCTTGAGAATCTCCAAGCTAGAACCACCCACTCAGCTAAGCCACGCCAAGATTCCAGACTCCAGAAACTATGAGATAATAAATGTTTACCATTTTCAACCTGCTGAATTTCAGGGTAACTTGTTTAACATCAATAGATAACTAATACACTTAGATATTTTCTAAACTGAGGAGATAAAGAAAAGCTCTAACTGGGACTTCCCTGGTGGTCCAGGGTTAGGTCTCAGCACTTGCACTGCAGGGGGTGCGGGTTTGTTCCCTGGTCAGGGAACTAAGATCCCACGTGCCGCGCAGTACGGCCAAAAGGAAAAAGAGAAGAAAAGCTCTACCCAATTGCTAGCAGAACCCACAGAACCCACTACTGTTGAAGTGCAATTTAACAGGATTATGATACCAATTCAATGAATGATTATAGAGATTACTTAATAACTAATCCCTCTTGATCTTCCACCTTCTGAGATAGATACTAGAGACTGTTCTGAAGCATTTTCTGTAAATCTTGGCTTAAAATTTAGTCTTGCGAGCTCAAGTGGTTTATGAAAGTTTAGTTGGAATGAGAAGCCCTCTTAACTAGTAACCTAATACACTGTTCCAAATGCCTATGATCTCATTTTCTCTCCATAATTCATACTAATAGAGAACTGAAACTAGTCCCAACTGGTCAAATATGAACCTTATTCTTGGTCTTTAAGAGGAAATGCCATTAACAAACATGCCTTCACCACACCCTATTCCTAGGTTTGCTGTAAGTTGCTCCTCAGGCACTATTTAAATTTAGGACTGTATTATAAACTCATTTTTTAAATGTAATACAATCCCTCCAAGAGAGAGATGTCAGTGTGCTAACATTTCTAATGAGCACTTTTTAAAGTACTATTTTAGGGAATTCGCTGGCCATCCAGTGGTTAGGACTTGGTGCGTTCACTGCCATGACCTGGGTTCAATCCCCGGTTGGGGAACTAAGATCCTGCAAGCTGCGAGGCATGGCAAAAAAAAAAAAAAAGGACTATTTAAAATCTATTATTTAAAATGTTGTTGGAATTATGTATTTTCCTCTCATTTTTTTCTGCCAACCTCTCCATCCACCCCTGAACAAAACTGAATTGGAAACAAATTCTTACCTGCAGCGGTCTCCGTAAATACAGTACCCTCGCTGAAAATACTTGCACACTACACCATATGGACTGTCAGAGAGGTCATGTGAGTATCGACAGTTATCTCCTTCCTTACAAACCCCATGCATGAAATACCTGTGAGACAAAGAACCACAAGTTGGTTTATAAGTCAGTACTCAAAGAATTCATGACCAATATATTCTAATAACACAGGAGCACTATATACTAGTACTTTATTCTACTGTTATAGTCTATCTACACAAACACGAGAAATGAACACAAAGAAAGTAGAACTAGACTGTATGACCATAAAATTATCCATGATGGTACTACAGGAAGGTTGCCTGTAGATACAGACACCAATTTAAACTTTGAGGTCATCATTAATCTTGTCTCTACAGGTTAAGTCTGACTACTGCTCTCATTTTACAGTCCTACAGAGGTAGCTTCTTGTTTTCCACTAACTTCAGCCATAATGGCAGCTCTATCTGCAAAAAAATCAAAGATAAGCAAGAAACAACATAAACCTGAACGGGTCAGACTACTGTATATGTTTCAATTCTTTGAGAAACCACTTTAATTCTTTAAAAGCCACATGTGAAAATACAAGTAAAATTTGTTGCAAAGGTAGAGGCAAAGGGAAATCACTTTCTGTCCTTCATTTAGCAGACTCTTGTTCTGAAGGAGAACATGTGTACCTAACTAGCAGTTTCCAAAAACCAAGTATCAGAGAATGACTCAGTTTCTAAGAGGACCTGGGAATTTGCTAAAAGTGCAACTTCTGAGACACCTCACCTCAGACCAACTAAACTGGAAATGGGGCGGGGGGCCAAGCAGCAATCTGTAAGTAACTAGGTGGATCAGGGAAGTGATAAGGGGCTTTATTTTTTGTAGATAATCCTGATCTTGTAAAGTGGGTAGAACTACCACCACCCCTTGCATCCTCCCTCCCATCACTGACTTTGGTCTCTTTCTCTTGAGTAGAGTTATGAAAATTTCATGTTGGCAGACCATTAACTGCCCCAAATATGCATCTATGTACAGCTGATCCAGAGTAAGGAAAAAGTGCCTGCCTCCTGGGTGTGTCAATTATCTAGAGAAGGAAGGTAGAATAGCATTAAGTGCACTCCACTTGTCCACTGGATTGAAGGATGTATAGAAAAGAGACTCATATTTACCTAAAGGAGCCTTGAAGAAGCCTGCCCCAAATTGAAATGTGAAAGGTTCTATTCAAATTACTGGCATGGGGCTTCCCTGGTGGCGCAGTGGTTGGGAATCCGCCTGCCAATGTGGGGGACACAAGTTCGAGCCCTGGTCCCGGAGGATCCCACATGCCACAGAGCAACTAGGCCTGTGCGCCACAACTGCTGAGCCTGCGCTCTGGAGCCCTGAGAGCCACAACTACTGAGCCTGCGTGCCACAACTACTGAAGCCCACGCTCCTGGTGCCCGTGCTCCACAACAAGAGAAGCCACTGCAATGAGGCCAGCTCACTGCAACAGGGAGTGGCCTGAGAGCCCGCGAGCAGCAACGAAGACCAAACGCAGCCAAAAATAAATAAATTAATTAATTTTTAAAAATTACTGGCATGTATACCTTCTATGTGACATAGAAAGAAAAAATGTTAACATCTTGGTGGAACAGCTATAATTATCAAGAAGATCCTGAACTACCCTAGGGTTTCAGTCCATAACAAAACATAAGAATATAGTAGTAGGAAGTCAAATTCTAACTATAATTAACCTAATTTCAACTATTATCAGGTTTAACTTAATCTAACTAGGTCTGAACTTTTGCTCAACTACAGGGCAACTTTCTGCAAGCTTTGAAGCTGTCTGAACACCACATAACACAAATTTGAGTTAAACCACTTGCGCCAACAGGTACTTTTTGACTGTATAAATGAACAGACTAACACTTAAAAAAACCCAACAACCCAACAAGTCAATAATTTCATTGTAATCACCACTAGTATAATCATGCTTCAAAGTATCTATAAAAGTATCCACACACACACACACAAAATTATCCACAGTTGGTAATTGCTTATTCATTTGAAACAGTCTCACTGTTTGAATACAGTTGCTTACTGTCCCATCCCCAGTGGGAACTTTCACAATTCTCAACACAAGACAAAGCTGTCTATACCTTCAATATTCTTTGGGGTCAGTTTGAAGTCAGAGGTGCACATACTGATACAGTTTTAAGGCTTGATAAAATACCTGCCCCTGGAGATTGCAAAGCCGTTGCTCCAAGGAGTTCATCTCCCTGACACCTGCATTTCAGTGTCCAGCAGGATGCTCTTCCTCAACACTTGTGCAACACCTCACACCACTATTACTTTCTGACATCCATGATAGTAAAAACTGTTCCCGAGAATCCAAAATGAAAGAGTAAAACTCAGAGTCACTGGCCCAAGACAGTGTAGCATGGCCTCTTGGCACCTTTTGACCAAGAGCATAATACAGCAATGACCAAGAATGGAGAGAACAGAGGGGAGGACAGGCTGGAAGGCTAGGGAACAGATTCTGCAGGGCCTTTTAAGTCAAGTTATCTTAAAGCAGTAAGAAACCACTGAAAGATCTGAAACAAGGACATGTCAGAATTAAATTTAAAATTTTAAAACACTACATTAAACTGCCTTCTTCCAGGCGATTACATTTACGTCTAGGGACTTCAGTTGATTCCAAGTTTCAAGAGCCAGCAGTGGATGCAGCTACCAGAACAGTTAATACAATCGGGCTGCAGCAGCAGTCAACTGTTTGGATCCAAGTAGTAATAAAAAGCACACAGTTTAAGAACTGGGAAGACTGTTTAAATTCCAGCTTTGTGACCCTCAGTAAAGCTATTTTGTCTTAGTTTCACCACTCTTTCAGATTTAAGAACTTAAAAAAATAACAAAAAAACCCCTCCATGTGTGCAGTAGCAGCTGCATAGTGTCTTTGCTGGCACTCGAGTTCATTTCCCCATCTCCCCTTCCACATCTCTTCTCTGCCTTGACTACATTTGTTTCCGACCACACACTGTAAGAGGTACACACTAATGAATCGGATAAGAAAAGCAAGAGACCTAGATGTCATGCCATAAGATGATTTTAAGTAACTGGAGTAGTTTGGCCAGAAGAAAAAGGAATAGCCTTTTGCAGCACTATTCCTGGCAAAGTCAATACATGTGGGAAGCTACATCATAAACCTGGCTCAGTGTAAGGACTGAGAACTAGAACTATCCAGCAATGAAATAAGCTCCTGAGGTCCACAACTAGCATCACCAAAGGAATTCAAGCAGACACAAATCACCTGATACCGCAGAATCAACAGAAACACTAGAATACAAGCCCTAATTAGTTACTGCCAAATACTAAGCATTATTTTACATGGTTGTTTGGTACATATGGTCTGGGTTTCTGGTTTGTTTTACTTGCCTTTTGTCTCTCAGTGATATTAACACTGTTGGTATAATTATAAACAGTCCTCACAGTGAAATCCCTTCTTGCCAATCCATGTCTAAGAGATTATGACATGATAGTGTAAGTTATAATCTAAAGAGGAAGAAAGGCAACTCTCCCAAGAATTTCTCCCCATTTTCTTTTTTAAATGCCACCACCAAAAAGTCATCATCCAAATTCACCTTAATGCCAGTGTCCAGGCTGAGCTTGCCTTCAGTTAAAGACTGGGCCATATGATTTCTATGGTTCCTTCCACCTTGAAGATTCTATGACTCCAATCAGACATTGTCCAGTAATAAAGACAAATACAACTGACTAGAATCCCCGACTGCTGTACCTCTTGGAAACATAAGCATGGTTACCAAGATGTATATAAGAAACCCCAACAGTAGCTTGTGAGGGTGTAAGAGAACCACCCAATACCCTCAAAGTACTTCTAGGCGTCATAACAACCTGTCTGGGGATTTACAGAAATTACAGAATATTAATTAATTTGGCACTTAATCACTTAATCTGCTGTGACACTGTTTACTCTGTTACTTAATTCTTGATAAGTACATGTACCCTATTTCTCAAACTAGATTGTAAATTCCTGGTGTTTAAGAACTATAGTTTATTCTGCTTTTTATCTTCTGTAGTACCTGTACACATAATACTTAGATATGTGTTCAGTAAAAACTGTAGAAGACAGCTAGGTGTCATGGGGAATCACAGTGCCAGTAGCAAATTAATTTCTTTCCCTGGGCTGAATAACTTTTTCAATGCCATCCCTTCAAAAAACACTAAAGTCTGAAAGCAATAAATTTTACTATGGATATCACAGCACTTGGATAAAGACTTTCCGGAAAAATTCCCTTCATTTTTACGCTACACTTAAAGTTTTTGAAAAATCAAAATGAAAAAACACTTGGTTTTTGTGTATTATTTCAATACACTCTTCTACCATTGTAGAAGCACTCTGATAAAACATTGTCTAAGTTCAAAATTACAACTTGCAAGTTACAACTTTGTTGTTTTAACCCCCAACACTCAAGAAAACTAGAAGAAGCAATAGCATTTCTAGTTCACAGCACTAAATTCTAATAAAAGATATCAAAATGGCCTGGTGGGGGCAGCATAACACAGTTCCTTGGGAAAAGTATACCTAGGTTTTCCTTAAAGGCCGCGAAGATAAACACAATGACAGAATTTCAAGAGAAATATTTAGACAATACTAACCAACAAGAAAATACAGATGATTCTGAGCAACCAAAAACAAATTTATAACATCCAAACAGCTAAGAGGATTATACTCTTGGTGAAGAAAACAGCCTTAGTCAAATTCCTAGATATAAAGGGGGGAAGAGGCACAAACTAGAACACTATCTTGAATTCTCTTCAAAGGAGATTTTGCTATCAAACACAATGAAAATATTTATAATACAGGCATTTCTGCATTTCCTTCAACATCTAGCTCTATGTCTCTCGTTGTAAGCACTAATGCTTATTTACTGAATAACTGAATGAGGTAGTCCCAGAAAGATATACACATGTTCTATTAAGTCCTTTGTCTTTGCTGATTTACAAGGGTCGTCCACTTCTTAACGAAAGCAGAGGAATCTTACAAGCACATATCAAAGTGGGTAATTTTAGGTGTGGATTTATCAAGATCAATTTAAGCATTTACTGAGTATACCAGAAACTGAGTAAAGCCCTACAGATACAATGATAAACAAAACAGGGCCCCTGCTCTCAGAAAGCTCAAAGCTTACAATAAATAAATGAAGATATCATATTTGTTATTCCCCTATTCAAAAGGAAGAAAGATTTTTTAACAGGAGATCGTGTTAGTACTTAGAACAACTGAAAACAATATCAAATATTAAAATCCAAGACTTATCAACTAGCCTGTGCTTTTTTGGATAACTGTCTCAAGCAAAAGCTATACACAGCTTTATATGAAAAACAAAAACAACAGCACATCTAAGCCTGTATCTGATACATAATGCTTCTTAGAAATATTACTCAGCTATGTAAATTTCTTAAATATATAAATCTATTGGTTCATGGGCAAGGAACTCCCACTGGTCCAGGATCAATCTGGGATCTTTCAGAAACTCAAAGACCCTAAAGGTAGACAAAAAGGAATGATTAGTCTGGTGAGCTGTTCTGAATTCTGATGACACTGGTGAGGAAGTAGAAAAGGGGAAGTAGATAAGGGAAAAGTGCCTAACAGGGGAAAGTAAAGTGTAGAAGTAATACCACATTCTGGGCAGAAATGAGTTGAGCTCAGATACAGACGCAACAGGATAATAATGAGACAAGTAATATATAGTAATGTCAAGTTAGTGATGGGTATTCAAGGCTAAACTATATTGAGATCAGAGTCTGTGTAAAATCAAGGCACTGAATAGAGTTCTTAAAGAACCCACATACTAAAGGAAGATTAGTCTGTGTATAGATAGATTGGAACTGCAGGATGAATGGCTAGAAAATTCAGGAATGTAAAAGGTTACACTACTCCCTTTATTTTTATATTTTTTATTTTTATTTATTTATTTTTTTGCGGTACGCGGGCCTCTCACTGCTGTGGCCTCTCCCGTTACGGAGCACAGGCTCCCGACGCGCAGGCTCAGCGGCCATGGCTCACGGGCCTAGCCGCTCCGCGGCATGTGGGATCTTCCCGGACCGGGGCACGAACCCGTATCCCCTGCATCGGCAGGCGGACTCCCAACCACTGCGCCACCAGGGAAGCCCCTAGTCCCTTTATTTTTAAAATAGTCAACTAGCACATACATATCAACTGTAACATTGTAGATAAAAAAGAAGTAACAGACTCAAATAATTGGTTCCATGAATAGGAATTTTTAAATTCTCATTCTTTGGGATACTGCACAAGTATTCTAAGGATCTACAGATCACTGATAAAAGAAGCTACCTAAAACGGCTTTTATGCTTTCTACATCCCGTTACTGAAAATAAACTTAAACTTATCATTCATGCCTTAAATGTATCATGTTAAGCACTGAGAACGCTTCACTCTCGCTGTTAATACCAGGGAAGTGAGTTTTGTATATTAAGAATACTTTCAAACATTTACATATAAATTAAATTACCCCACCTAAGTGAAAACCGGCGTTTCAACTGATTTTTTCAACCGATTGAAAAACAAAAGCTTCTAGGCGCTTACTGATCACTTTTTAAAAATCCAAGTACAACATCCAATTAAATGCCCTAATCTTAAACGTACAGCTCGATAATTTTTTACAGGCGTGCACACGTCAGTATAACCGTCCTCCACTAATCACTTAATTTTTTTTCCAAATATTTTCATCCGACATCCCAAAACAAAACAAAATCTCTCTCCTTTGGGAGCGACGAGCTCCTTGACTCCCTGAAGTAAGATGCGTGGATTTCAAGAGATACCTTTAGCCGGGCCACGGGAACGGCAGCTCGTCAAATTTAAGGCGGAGGAGACGACCCCGGCCCGGCACTCGGTTCTAAGACAAAGCTCAGAACCGCCAACCTCGATAAACATACAAAGAAGAAATAACCAAAGCTCCTGCTCCAGGTGGGGCGGGGGCCGAGAGACCCGAGAAGACTTTACAAACGGATGACACGGCGGCGGGGCCCGGCAGCCAAGCCCCCTCGCCGGGGCCCGCGGCGGGCTCCAGGAGACACCACCAACCTCCTTCTCGAAACGGCGAGCTGGAGGCAGGGGCTGGGGGATCCGGCGACAATAAAAAGGAGGGAGGAGTCATCCTACCTCTCCCCGTGCGCGCTGCGCGCTCCGCCGGGTGCGGGGAGACTGCGGGCGGTGCGGCGGCTCCGCAACGAGGCCGCGCGCGCCCGAGCCTCGGCGGCCGGCGGGGGTTGACGCAGCGCGGGCGGGGAGGCCGCGGCGGCCGCGGGGACAGGAACGCCGGCGGCGGCGGCGGCGGCGGCGGCGGCGGCGGCGGCGGCGGCTACGAAACGCCGGCTCCCCTCCCACCTCCGGCCGGTCGCCCGCCCCTTCCTCCGGGGTCTCGGTCCCCTCC
This sequence comes from Monodon monoceros, assembly GCF_005190385.1. Taxonomy (NCBI): domain Eukaryota; kingdom Metazoa; phylum Chordata; class Mammalia; order Artiodactyla; family Monodontidae; genus Monodon; species Monodon monoceros. The sequence continues at coordinate 91,607,124 of NW_021703776.1, forward strand.
CCGCGCCCGGCGCCGGCCGCGCTGCGTCTCACCTGCAGGTGACCTGTTTAGTCCAGCCGCCGCTGCTGCCGTCGCTGCCGCCTCCCCCGCCCCCCGCCCCCAGGGACAGGGAGGTGACGGTGGGGGTAGGGGTGGGGGAGGCCGCTGCCACCGCCGCCGCTGCCGCTCGTGCTCCTGATGTTGTGGCTGTTGTTCCGGGAGCTGCAGCCTCCGCCATTACTGTTTATCCCACACAGCAATGGCGCCGGAACTTCCGGGATCACATAATTCCGGTCCGGCTGCGGGGAGGAGAAGGCGGCAAGGCGAGGGGTGGAGAAGGACACTGAGGCGCCCGCTCGTTCCCCTCTGCCCCGCGTCGCGTCTCAGAGCGATCTCGCCGCTAGCACTGCGGGCCGGAGCCCGAGCGCCCCCGGCCCGCCCCCAGGGCTCCCTGATTGGTGGACGAGGCAGCCCCGCCTTGGAGGGGCGGGGCGAGGGCGGGCTACCCCAGGTGAGGCCCACCCCCCCCACCTACTGCCCCCAGGCTCCGCATCCAGGGAACCAAAGTCCTCATTTCAAGGGCACTGACTTAGAGGAATGCGTCCCAGCATAGGCTGATGCAGTGGGGAGGCGGAGTGGGATTGGGGTCCTGGGTTTGAATCCAGACTTCCCTGGCTCTACCAATTACTAGCTGTACGAACTTGAGCTGGTTACCCATTCTCTCTAGCCTCAGTCTCCTGATCTCTCAAATGGGGGTGAGAGTAGGCCCCACCACATTGGGTTGTGGTGAGGTTTATATATGTGTGGCAATCACTGAGCTTAGTGCCTGGCAGACTAAACACTTAATAAATGTTCTCTATTATTCTTCCCATCAGAGGTGGGATCTCTCAACCCAAGAGAATAGCATGGTGGCTAAGCAAATGCTCTGCAGTCAGCCTGTCTCCGTTACCTCCAGGCTTCTCCCATTCCTAGCAATGTGTTTTTGAGTAAGTTAACTTACCTCTTAGTCTCCTGCTTTCCATCTGTAAAATAATAATAATAATTTAAAAATAACTCCCTACCCCAGAGACGATTATGAAAATTAAATGAGAGTCCACTGTGCTTCACACTACAGTTTTAACTTAATAGATATTGAATAACAAAAGCTGTCTGAAATATCCCAGCTTCTAAGAGTTATTTCTAAAACTAAGAACATTAAAAAGTATTTAATCCTACTTTCTGATTAAACCCCATGGTCCACACAGATGCTGCATATTAAATCTTGAGCAGTTTTTCATGAGCCCTTAAATTTGCTTTTCTATAGTCTCTCTACCTTGAGAAAGTGAAAATCCACCCCACTGATAATCAGACCACAATGTACCCAACAGACACAAACAAGGACAGTGGCAAAGCCAACAGAAAACAATGTTTCACCCAAGGCCACAACATGACTGCAAAATGACTAACAATCCCCTTTTGAGTACTCACAGCTTTTTGCTAATGACCTTCCCAGCCCCACTTCACTTCTCCCTCTGACCTCCCAAAGAAGATTTATGAGACACCCAGTTTCTAAACTGCCCCACCTCACGACAGCACCCCAAACCAGAGCTGGTCTCCTCTTCTGCTGTGTTTGTTACCCAAAAAGAGCTTCAACCCTGTGAGAAGCCCCTCCCTATTCCCCTTTCCAAGATGCCCACATTCCGCTCCTGGGTGGCCTCCCCTGCTGCGGCAAGTTAATAAATCTTTGTTGGACTACAGGTGTGTCCCTGGTAGTCTTTATCTGTTAGGGTTTATCTGTTGTTGTTAAATAACAAAATTTCAACCAAGTCAATTTTATGATCTAATTGGCTTTATTGAACAATTCATGAATTGGACATCTAGAAAGGAGTTGCACTGAGCTGTAGAAAAGGAAAGGTTTTTAAAGGCTGAAAGGGCGCAGAAAAAGGAACTTATTAGCAAAGAAAGCATTGTTTTCCCAAAAGGAACAGAAGGGGCCTACTGGTCATTATCACCTCACCTAGTGCTGACCAGGTAATTCCAGGTTGACTGGTTAAAGGTTACATTCCTGGGGGGTTGAGACAACAGTTAGGCTAGGCATTAAGTCTTGGTTTGGTGATGTGCGGTTTAGCACAAGTGACTCCATTTTGGGCATTCTGTCTCCTTTTTAACACAGTCAAGTGATAAATTGTGTTTTTAAAACGTGGGAGTAGGAAAGGAAGTACTGAAACTTTTTTATGTTAAGAAAGAGGGTCATTTAAAACAATTCTTCTATTTTAGAAAAATCCTCTTGTAAAGTATGGATTCTTTTTGTCTCCTCACTGCTGCCCTCACCTGGAAGCAGTGATGCTCAGCTCAGGGTCCTCAGTGCAGTCACATGAGATGGTAAAAGATCTGAGTCACAGAGATACACCTGGAAAGGCCCTGGGCCTCAACTTTAAGATGGATTGAGGATGGAACCCAGAGCTGTCCCCAAGACCCCATGTGCCCAGCCAAGCTGAGCTCTGAATTTTAGATCTTCCTGTTCAGCCCTGCAGCCAAAGTGACTTTCTCTGCTCCAAGTTCTCCAAGGAGGGTTTCAATCAGGGTAAGTCTTTACTAGGCCCCATCTACAGACCTCATCTCTCTTCTGCCCCTTTTTCCGCTTCTCCAGGAACTCTGACCTCAAGCTTGTTACCAAATGCAAGTTTGTGTGCCCGAGGCACAGTGAGGCCAAACAGACCTAAACATCAGAGTTTGGTGCAGAGAGAGGTTTATTGCAGGGCCAAGCAAGGGGAACGGGTGGCTCAAAAAACCTCAACTCCTCGATGGTTTTCAAGAAGTTTTTATAGGCAAAATTTGGGGTGAGGGCTGCAAGGTGTGTGACTTTCTTCTGACTGGTTGGTGGTGAGGTAACTGGACGGTGCTGCAGGAATCTAGCGTTCAGCCCGAAGTTGCGAAGTTACCATCCTCCACCTGGGTGGGGACCTTAGTTCCTGCAGAAGAACTCAAAGATATTGTTATGTACATTCCTTCAGGAAGAACCAGGACTCTGCCCCAAGGTTTCACTATTGTTTCTTGACTACTCCTTCCTTGTTTCTGTATTCCCTCCCTTCCCTGATTAGCAACTGTTTGAATCCACCCTTTGGGACTCAGGGAATATCAAGGAGGCTGAATGAAGCTTATAAACATGAAACTGGGGGCAGGGAAAGGATTTGTACTTGGTTTCATGCTGACCCAAACACACAAGTCACACTCTCACAACCTCATCATCTAGACATTTCCTTGGCTACCTCCTCCAAGCTTTTGCCAAAACTCAACCAGAAATTCTCAAATCTCGGGGCTGGGGGTGATAAATTGGGAGATTGGGATTGACATATACACACTACTATATATAAAACAGGTAACTAATAAGGACCTACTGTATAGCACAGGGAACTCTACTCAATACTTTGTAATGACCTATATGAGAAAAGACTCCTAAAAAGAGTAGATATATGTGTTGACTAAAAAACTCTTCACAACCTAAAAGTTGAGAGTTATGTTTTATTCAGCTGGAGTTTTTAGGACTTCAAGCCCGGGAGTCAGCGTCTCAAGTAACCCTGAGAAAATTGCTCCGAGGAGAGGAGAGGGGAGCTGGGGTATATACTTTTGTAACAAAGGGCAGTTAGTAGGAACAAAAGATTACTGTTAATAAAAGAAAACCAGATATCTCAAGTTAAGGAATTTAACATTTTTCTATGTATGGGAAGATGCAAAAGTTGGGCTCACTGAAATCATTCCTTTGATATGCACCTCAGCTGTCTGGGGCCAGTATCCTGTGTTTTCACGTCCTGAGTTTCCTCAGGGCTCACCACAGGGAGTGGCTGCAGTCTGATGGCTGCTAGATGGCAGGTATGCTTTCCTTCCTGAGTCCCCTCAGGGCTCACCAGTGCAGCCTAGTGAGCTGCAACCGCTGATGACTGCTGATCCTTTGTTTACTGATAATGGCAGGCAATATTCCATTTATCATATGTATATGTATAACTGATTCACTTTGCTGTACAGCAGAAACTAACACAACATTGCAAATCAACTATACTCCAATAAAAAATTAATTAAGGGATTCCCTGGTGGCACAGGGGTTAAGAATCCGCCTGCCAATGCAGGGGACACAGGTTCGAGCCCTGTTCCAGGAAGATCCCACACGCCACGGAGCAACTAAGCCTGCGAGCCACAACTACTGAGCCTGTGTGTCTAGAGCCCGTGCTCTGCAACAAGAGAAACCACCGCAATGAGAAGCCCGCGCACCACAACAAAGAGTAGCCTCCCACTCACCACAACTAGAGAAAGCCCGCGCACAGCAACGAAGACCCAACGCAGCGAAAAATAAATAATTTAAATAAATAAATTTTTAAAAATTAATTTAAAAATTAAAACAATTAAAAAAATAAATTCTCAAATCTCAATTTCTCCTCTGACTGCCTTTTAAAATATTGCAACGTTTCCTCACCACCTCACCCCACCCTCCTACACTCCTAATCCCCTTACTCTGCTCCATTTTTCTTTTTCTTTCTTTCATTTTTTTTTTGGCATGCAGGATCTTAGTTCCCCGACCAGGGATCGAACCCATGCCCCTGCAGTGGAAGCTGGAGTCTTAACCACTGGATCACCAGGGAAGTCCCTGCTCTATTTTTCTTTATTGCATAGTATTTACCTTCTAATTTACTATAGAATTTCTTGTTATTTATTTTTTAATTGTCTATCTCTCCTAGCTAGAATATAAGTTCCCTGAGGGCAGGAATCTTTACCTATTTTGTTCAGATGTATCCCAAGTCCCTAGTACCGTGTCTGGCATATAGTAGGTGCTCAATAATATGTGGGCAATGGATGAAAGAATTCTCTGTTGTTAGAAAAATTACTACGCCTTGTCTCACCATCCATACCAGTAGGAATAATGATGTTTTGTATTATAGGGAAACAAAATAAACAAAGAGTCATCCCTTTCTCTGGGAGAAAAGTTCAGCACAGGGCAATCCATTTACCTCTTCACTCACAAAATATTTATTAGTGATTTTGATTTTGCTGGACCCATGCTACCCAAACAGTCAGGTTACATAGGAATCATGAGCGGACTTTAGCACCTGAACGTAGTAGCCCGGTGACATTGGGCAAGTTCCTGCCTAAGTATCCTCACTGGTGAAATAAGGCCAGTGGTACACCTTCCTTATAAGTATTAAATGAGTTAATATATATAACCCTCAAGGAACAGTCCCTAGGTGTAGTAACTGCTAGGTAAGTATTTATTATTGTTTCCATTGAAGTTGTTATATGATGTTAAAACAGGGTTGCCAGATTTAGCATATGAAAATACAGGATGCCCAGTTAAATTTGAACTTCAGATAAATAACAAATCGAGTTTTAGTGTAAGTATATCCCAAATATTGCATGGGATATACTTATACTTAAAACATTCGTTGTCTGAACTTCAAATATAACTAGACCTCCTATATTTTATCTGGCAACCCTACATCAGAATCATACTTGATGCTTTTCAAAGGCCTGTCACCTCCTTGTCTAGTTCTAGTCTCACAACGGGCTTTTCAAGTTGAGCAAGCACAGATTATTTTGCCCCTATGAATCTGAGCAGATGAAGTTGAAGAGACAGGCAGAGATGCTGTGCAGGATCACACAGCCCATGAGTGACAGAGCAGAGCTTGAAGCTTGAGGAATTGTAGCTGTGGGGCTAGTGTTCCTTCCCCAGCCGGTACTGGAAGTCAGGCTCTCCCCTAGGGGAAGCTTTTAATGTAAAAGGGAAAGACTACAGACAAGACGCAATCCCACTTGTCAGTCTGTGCTGAGTGCTACAAAATTAAAGAAAGTATAAGAGATAAGGCTAGCATCGTGCCAAGCCACTGTGGATTCCATTGCTGTGGGCAGATCTACTTTGCACTCTGTGGAACAACCTTGAAAACCTTACTGTGTGAATTCTAGTCCACACAATAAGCACCAATATTAATCTTCCTGTTATTTTCTTTCCAAAGGGGGTTCAAATAATGATTTGGTCTCTGTAAAAACACTTTGTATTTTCACATAGGTCAGTGGTTCCCTGCCTTCTTCGGTGTAAGTATCCTCTCCAACAATTTATGAATTATTTTGTATTAGACGCTGTGTTAATTTTTGCTTTGTATAATTTTTTTTAATAATAATACAATCATGTGACTAAACATTCTTTTTAAAAGTAGAAAAGGGCCTGACAGGGACTTCCCTGGTGATCCAGTGGTTAGGACTCAAGCCTCTCACTGCCCAGGGCCGGGTTTCGATCCCTGATCAGGGAACTAAGATCCCACAAGCGTGCAGGGCAGCCAAAAAGAGGGCGGGGGGGGGGGGGTCATGACAAAGATTCTTTGACTAAACTCTACTCAGGCTCCCCTGAACTTTACAATAAAGCCTCAATTTTTGGACTTCCGTGTTCATCTCTGCATCCAATTTTAGCAAGAATCCTGTTAAATTGCTTTAGCCAGAATCCTCCATCGCACCGGTGCCGGGTCGAATCTGGGAGACAGAGTTTTGGGTGAAGTAGAAAAGGACACTATTGCTTTGCCAGGCAAATGGGAACACACAAGGTTCCTGCCTCAAAAAAATGTGTGTGCCAACCCAAGAGGATTTGAGGAGGAGTTTTATAACAATACTTCAAAGGTGGGGTTGCTGACAAGATGAGGGTGTGTGCAGGGTCTCAGGGTCTCCTGATTTGATGGGCTTCTCTGCTCCCTTTAATCTTGCCTCGGGTGGTTTCTCGGCAGCTCCTCCCTTGATTAGCAACTGCTCCAATCTGCCCTTTGGAACTCAGGAAACGTCAAGAAGGCTGGAGTCTTGCCTACAAGAAACGGGGGACAAAAAAAGGCTTCCTTGCCCAGGATCCCATAACCCCACCCCCGTTTCACTAAGCACTGGACCACCAGGGAATTCCCCCCTCTCTCTTTTTTTAAATGGAAGTAGAGTTGATTTACAATTATTTGCCATTCCTCTTAATCCTCATAAGTTTAAGAGATACTTTATTTCCTTTTCTGTCTATTCGCAACCTTTGCCCATTTTTCTCTTAGATCATTTGTAAGCGGAATTAGGGAAATTAGCATTTTGTTTCTCATGAACTGCAAATATGTTTCTCAGTTTGTTGTCGGTGTTCTGATTTTCCTTGTGATTTTTGCCATGTGGATTTTTTTTTTAAGATGCAGTCTAATTCTATGTTTTCTGGATTTTGTATCATAGCTATAAAAGTCTTCCCCACCCCAAGGTTATTAAAGTATTCACCCCTTTTTTTTTTTCTTAGTAATTTTATGGTTTGATTTACTACATTTAAATTTATGATCCTTTTGTAATTTGTCCGGGCACAAGGTGTTAGGTGTGACAGCTTTGATTTTTCCCAGATGGTTACCCAGTTGTCTCAACACCATTTATTGAATAGTTCATCTTTTCTCCACTGACTTGAGATGCCATCTTTATGGCATATTAAATTCTTTTTTTTTAATTTTAATAGTGTTCATTTCTTTTTTTTTTTCTTAAGGAATTTATTTATTTTTGGTTGCATTGGGTCTTCATTGCTGCACGGGCTCTCTTCAGTTACAGAGAGCGGTGGGCGGGCTTCTCATTGTGGTGGCTTCTCTTGTTGCGGACCACCGGCACTGGGCCAGAGGGCTTCAGTAGTTGTGGCTCGTGGGCTCTACAGCACAGGCTCAGTAGTTGTGGCACACGGGCTTACTTGCTCCGCAGCAGGTGGGATCTTCCCGGACCAGGACTCGAATGCGTGTTCCCTGCATTGGCAGGCAGATTCTTAACCACTGCGCACAGGGAAGTCCCATATTAAATTCTTATACTCAAGTCTGTTTGTGAACTTTCTGTTCTCTTTATTTAAATCCCAGTGCTGTATATTATTGAAGGTATATAATATCTGTTAGTGCCATCTTACTTTTTTTTCCAGAAAAGTTCTCACTTTATCTTTTACATATGAAATTTAGAATCTGATTGTCTAATTTTTAAAATCCTGTTATTTTTATTTTTAACATTAAACATTTTGCCCTACCCTTCCCACAGTCTGCACATAACGCTTGGAGCTCTTTGTCCTCAGCTTTAGCTCAGTGCCTGGCCCAAAATCTTTGTTGAGTAAACAAATGAATAGATAAACCAACGGGTAGATGCAGGAATGAATGCAAATTTAGGTTTGTGCTGGTTTACCCTAGCACGAAGCTCCCCTCCCCCACTCTAAAGGACAGGAGCTAAGGTCTTAGGAAAAAAATTAGGAAAACTTGTAGCAAACTCAGTGCCTCCTCTTTAAATGGCCTGGTGTCTCAGCCCTTCAGCATTCCCACACCCCCAAGCCTTTGTGCAGACCAAATAGCTTTTGCAGTTTGAGGGCTTTCTTTTTAGCAGGGAGCAAAAAATGCTAATAATGTTTCCAGTTTCCATTCTTGCCCTTGCTAGGAGTGTGAGCTGTAATCTCCAAAAGTACAAAAAGGCCCGGGGACAGCCCTAGGGGTGGGTGGGAAAAAGATAAACTAGATTTGAGAAAAGTAAGCATTTAAAATACCAAGAAGTTAGAAAAATCTTATCTGCTTTAACCTTGACTTTCTAGGGGGTGTGTGTGTGTGTGTGTGTGTGTGTGTGTGTGTGTGTGTGTGTGTG
>NW_021703776.1:91615725-91654060 GCF_005190385.1 Monodon monoceros
TGTGTGTGTGTGTGTGTGTGTGTGTGTGTGTGTGTGTGTGTGTGTGTCTTTTAACCGTTAGAGTAAATGCTACTCTCTCTTCTGCCCTAGTGAAACCAAGCTTTCTAGGAAACAGAGGCTGGAGAGGGCAGCCTAATCTCCGTAGGAATTATCTATTTCAAAAGACTTCTTGAGTCCAGACTAAGAAATGGGTGCTGAGAATGAATTTAAGAATTCCCTAGGCTGGGATTAACAGATACACACTACTATGTATAAAATAGATAACCAACAAGGGCCTACTGTATAGCACAGGGAACTCTACTCAATATTACATAATAATCTATAAGGGAAAAGAATCTAGAAAAGAATATATATATGTGTGTGTGTGTATATATATATATATATGTAAATAGCTGTGCTTTACACCTGAAACTCACATGATATTATAAATCAATTAAAAAAAAAAGAATTCCTTAGCCTTATTTGGTTAAAAAACAGAATTTTGTTTGTTTGTTTGTCTTTTTAAGAAAAAGCTTCTCCTGGGTACAGTCTAAATGGGCCACAGTCTTAGAATAATGGCATCAGTGAATGTATTCACTTATTCATTCATTTAGATAGGGTCATCAGGGAAGGCTTTTCTTTTCTTTTTTTTTTTATAAATTTATTTATTTATGTATTTTTGGCTGTGTTGGGCCTTAGCTGCTGCAAGGGCTTTCTCTAGTTGCAGAGAGCGGGGGCTACACTTCATTGCGTTATGCGGGCTTCTCATTGCAGTGGCTTCTCTTGTGGCAGAGCATGGGCTCTAGGGGCGCAGGCTCAGTAGTTGTGGCCCATGGGCTTAGTTGCTCTGCGGTGTGTGGGATCTTCCCAGACCAGGGCTCAAACCCATGTCTCCTGCATTGGCAGGCGGATTCTTAACCACTGCGCAACCAGGGAAGTCCAGGGAAGGCTTTTCTAAGATGATATTTGAACAGACACCTAAAGGATTGGCAAGAATAAGCCAATTGAAAATCTAAGGGAATAGTGTACAGGACAGAGGGAACAGCGAGTACAGAAGCCCTGAGATGGGGTCATGCTTGATATAATCCAAGAACTGCCAATGCCAGTGTGGCTGGAGCCCACTGAGCCAGGCTGAGTGTGGCCAGAGATGGGGCAGGCTGGCTGGGGAGAAATGGGAAGAGAGAGTGAGAGACAGGGTCCCGAGGAGCAGATTCCTCCTAACACCAGTTCACAGCATGCTTTGGGTGTGAGTCTACCAGCCAGGCAGAAGTTATCAAACCTATTGAAACTGCACTGAAGCAGCGGGCATCCTGGTGTGGCTACCTGAAGGGAGGAGACAAAGGGATGCTGTGAGGGGAAGGGAGGGACAACACAGACCCCTTTTTCATTCTCAAATAATCACAGGTACAGAGTGGCTTTCTAGCTTTCTGTCTGTTTATCCTTTTGGCTTCACTCGTAGCAGGGAGCTTTGATCTGAAGGATTACGCAATGCATTCTGGATTTGGTAATTACATGGGAGAAAAAAAAAACTTTCTCTACTCTCTTAGGTTCATTATCTAGGACATGCAAATTAAACTGATAAAAGACAGATTAACAGGAGAAAAGTGTTTGTTTCATACGCATAAGAGTAGCCAGCGAAAGAAGTAGCTGGCTTCTTAAATGGCTAAAATTAAAGGCTTATACACCTAACTTAGTAGGGAAAAGGGAGGGAGAGAGAAGGCTTCTATGGGAAAAACCCGATAGGTTTCTTTAGGGAAGCCCAGTGGGTTTTTAGAACAGGTGAGAAATAAGAAGGTTTGTGATAATGATTGTCTACGTGGGTATGCATGGTATATCTGCCTTCTTGAGGGCCATTGAGGGGATTTACGGTATCCTCATTTCCTAGCAGTTGCTGATTTTAGTTAGGTAAGGAAAACTCAGAGAACCTTTTTTTCTGCATCTGTTGAATCTTAAATGTCTTCAGCTTCAAATCATCTTGATATCAACTCTGGGGTCTTGAGTGGGTCCCCACATTATCTAATATATATCTCATAGCATCTTGTGCCTATTTTCCAAAATATAAAAATGCACATGTAACTGACAGATGAAACTAATGCCCTTTGATCAGAGCGCTGCACAGAGAATACTCACTTTATATGTCCTCATAGGACAGGGATCTGAGCTCCTAGGACTCACCCTTGAAGAGCAGTACAAGACCACCAGCCCCCCAAGCCGCAGAGGAGCCTTCACCTCGCTGACCCCACCTCAGCTCGGTGCCTGCAGCTCCTTGTTGCCTCTCACAGCAGCGGCCAGGCTTCCTGAGCACTGGTTCCCATGCAGGACCACCAGCCAAGCCCAGAGGTGACGGATGCCTTCCTCTCCCTCTTCCCAAAGCCCCCCTGTGCCCAAGTCCTGGCCTTTTCACTTCTGAAATCTATCTCAAATTTGCCCTCTTGCATCTCCACTGCCACTACTCTAAGCTATCATCATTTCTTGCTGGGCTATTTCAGTGGCCTGGTCATTGGTCTGTGGGCATCTACTCTGGCTCATCCCATTCCATCCTCTGCATTGTAGCCAGTGATCTAAATCTGAAGATGCTGTGTCATTCTCTTGCTTAAAACTTTTTCATAGTTTCTGGTTACTTTTATTATTTTTTAATTTATTTTTTAAACATCATTTATATATATATATATTTAGTTACTTATTTGGTTGCACTGGGACTTAGCTGCAGCAGGCGGGCTCCTTAGTTGCGGCATGTGGGCTCCCCTGTTGTGGCGTGTGAAATCTTAGTTGTGGCATTCATGTGGGATCGAACCTGGGGCCCCTGCATTGGAAGCATGAGTCCTATCCACTGCACCACCAGGGAAGTCCCTCTGGTTACTTTTAGAATGAGAATTAAATCCTTAGTAGGATCTACAGAGCCTTATAAATTTTGGCCCTGTTATGGACTGAATTGTGGCCCCCTCTCCCCCAAATTCCTGTGTTGAAGCCCCAGTTCCCAGCACCACAGAAATGTGACTGTATTTGGAGACACAGCCTTTAAAGAGGTAATATAAGGTCATTGGGGTTGCCCCTAATCTAAAATGACTGGTGTCCTTATAAGAAGAGGCACTTAGGGCTTCCCTGGTGGCGCAGTGGTTGAGAGTCCGCCTGCCGATGCAGGGGACGTGGGTTCGTGCCCCGGTCCGGGAAGATCCCACATGCCGGAGAGCGGCAAGGCCCGTGAGCCATGGCCGCTGAGTCTGCGCGTCCGGAGCCTGTGCTCTGCGACGGGAGAGGCCACAGCAGTGAGAGGCCCGCGTACCGCAAAAAAAAAAAAAAAAAAAAGAAGAGGCACTTAGGACACAGACAAGCAAAGAGGAAAGACAATATGAAGATACAGTTCATCTGCAAGTCAAGGAGAGAGGCCTCAGAAGAAAGCAACCCTGGGACTTCCAGCCTCCCCAGCTGTCAGACAATACATTTCCATTGCTTAAGTGGCCTAGTCTGTGGTACTTTGTTACGGCAGCCCTAGCAAACTAATACTGGCCCCTACGTACCCAGCCAGCTTTAATGTCTCCACAAAGCTCCCTTTACCAAGTTTCTAGAACTTGCCTTGCTCCCTCCCACTATGTATCGGTACCAAGCTATTCCCAACCTTCTTTCCCTTGCCCGTTCCCACCACAGAAGTGAAATACTAGCTTTCCCAGCATCCCTTGCACCAAGGGATGGTCATATGATCATAGACCAAGGAGCTATGAGGGGAAGGCTGCAGGGAGGCCTCTGGGAAAGATGTCCTGGGTTTTCTGGATAAGTCAGGCTTCTGCTTGGTCCTCCCTACCTCCTGCCTTTGAAAACCATCCTTATGTCTGGAGCTGGGCTGATAAGAGGACAAGCCTGAGCACAAGAAGTAACGTACAGAAGATGGTAGAGCAGAGAGCAGAAAGAGCCTCAAAGACAGAGTGCAAGAACTGGCCCAGTGCCAGCAGCCACCACCTCCATATTTTTTGTTGTACGAGAAAAAACAAAAACACCCAATTGTTTTAGCCACTGGCAGTCAGATTTTGTTTCTTGAAGCCAAAAGCATTTCTAACCAACGTATGACTTAAGGCTTTGCACATGCTGTTCCCTTCTCTGGAATGCTATTCCCTCCTCTCCCCAACCTTCAGACCTCAGCTCAAGTATCATTTTCTTGGGGAAGTGTTCTCTAGGCTCCTGACCAAGTCCAACCCCTCTGATCCACTCTCACACTCCAATTCCCCATCCTTCATAACACCTGTCATGATGGAAACATTACGTTTGTTTGTGTATGATTATCTGAATGTCGGTCTTCCCCCCAAAATCTCTTGAGAGCAGGGACTGTATTTATATTTGTTCACTGTTGTACCTCCAGTATCTATGACACTCAATATGTGTAGAATGAATGAATGAATGTCAAGAAGGCCCAATCCCAGGACATGCATTCATTCACACTAGAGCAGTGTCTGGTGCATCATTACAGTTCAATAAATATATGTCTAATGAGTGAATGAATGGGGGAAACAAAGGTGAAAAGTAGCAGCACCTGTCCTCAAGGAATTTAGAAGCTAAGAGGGGAAGCAGACCCCAAAGCAGAACATTTTACTGGGAATGTGCAGTGGTAGAGGCACCTGCAAGGTGCTGTCAGAGGTTAGAGAAGCAGCCATTATGCCAGACTGATTGAGAGTGAGGGTAGCAGGGAAGGTACCACATGAGCTGAGCCAGCCGTGCCCCCTTGCTGCAGACTGCAGACTCACAGGCGTGGAGCTCAGGGACCGGATGGTGGAGGAGGGCAGCTGGAAGCAGTTCTACATTCACTGTTGAAGCATAAAATCCTCGGTAGGGAAGGGCAGGCTGCAGCCAGCTCTGGGGGAGGTGGGGAGGGCAGGGAGGGGCTGGACTTGGCCTGCAGGCAGTGGGGAGCCCTGGGAAGGTCTTGGGCAGGAGCCTGGCGCCGGTGCAGGTGGTCAGATCACAATCTAGCAGCAGAAGAAAGGTAGCTCTGAGTCCTGAGCTGCCAGCTTCACTGTGGTTACCTACCCTTCTAACTGGGATGATTCCGAGTCCCAGGCAAGGTTTCTCCACACAAGCTGTTCCGAAAAACAAATTAACCCTGTTAACTGAGTCACGGAAATGGGTCCTGACCATTCATCAAAGACTCTGGCATCTGCCCTGCAGTCTCTCCACCCCAGGCCAGACCAGAAGCCCAGTTGTCTTTAAAATCCATGGGGAGACTTCCCTGGTAGTCCAGTGGTTAAGACTCCGAGCGTGGGTTCGATCCCTGGTCGGGGAACTAAGATCCCACATGCCACGCAGCGTGGCCAAAAAAATAAATAAAGCAAAGCAGTATGCTAACACATATATATGGAATTTAAGAAAAAAAAATGTCATGAAGAACCTAGGGGTAAAACAGGAATAAAGACACAGACCTACTAGAGAATGGACTTGAGGATATGGGGAGGAGGAAGGGTAAGCTGTGACAAAGCGAGAGAGAGGCATGGACATATATACACTACCAAACGTAAGGTAGATAGCTAGTGGGAAGCAGCCACATAGCACAGGGAGATCAGCTCGGTGCTTTGTGACCGCCTGGAGGGGTGGGATAGGGAGGGTGGGAGGGAGGGAGACGCAAGCTATAAGAGATATGGGAACATATGTATATATATAACTGATTCATTTTGTTGTAAAGCAGAAACTAACACACCATTGTAAAGCAATTATACTCCAAAAAGATGTTAAAAATAAAATAAACTCACTTTAGAGATTAAAAAAAAAAAAATCAAATCAAATCCACGGGGACCACCCTGACTCCAGTTTTCCATGCACTCACCCTCAGGGGCCATTTCCTACCTTAAAAAAAAAATCCCTACTATATATAAAATAGATAACCAACAAGGACCTACTATATAGCACAGGAAACTGTATTCATTATTTTGTAATAACCTATAAGGGAAAAGAATCTGAAGAAAAACTAGATACACATGTATGTATAACTGAATCACTTTGCTGTACACCTGAAGCTAACACAACATTGTAAATCAACTAGACTTAAATATATATATATATATATATATATATATATATATATATATATCTCCAACTTAAAAAAAAATCCCAGATACCTTCTCTACTGTTTATACCCAGGCCTTTTCAGCCCCCCTAACTGCTCTACCTCTAGCCACTGCTCTTATAGCCCATTCTCTAGGGGTTTCAGGGACAATCATCCTGTGAGCCCAAGACCCCCCAAGAAAATGCCACTTGTCATAAAATCTTTCTTGGTCATCAGATCCTGCCCTAAATCAATGAAAAGCTTCAGGCTTTAAATAGAAAGCTGAGACTTCCCTGTTGGTGCAGTGGTTAAGAATCCACCTGCCAATGCAGGGGACATGGGTTTGAGCCCTGGTCTGGGAAGATCCCACAACTAAGGATCAACTAAGCCCGTGTGCCACAACTACTGAAGCCCGCGCCCCTAGGGCCCGTGCTCCGCAACAAGAGAAGCCACTGCAGTGAGAAGCCTGAGCACCGCAATGAAGAGCAGCCCCTGCTTGCCGCTGCTAGAGAAAGCCCGCGAGCAGCAATGAAGACCCAACACAGCCATAAATAAATAAATAAATAAAATTTAAAAATAAAAAATAAACAGAAAGCTGGCCGATTCCATTTGATTATACTCTGGCAATGGGGATTCTGGTTCCAACACTGCATTTGAAATGTAAAATGTGTGGTGTGATCCAAGTGTCCATCAACAGATGAATGGATAAAACAAAACGTGTTTAACATTCCCTGGTAGTCCAGTGGTTAGGGCTCCGCATGTCCACTGCAGGGGGCATGGGTTCGATCCCTAGTCTGGGAACTAATACGATGGAATGAATATGATTCAGCCTTAAAACAGAATGAAGGGCTTCCCTGGTGGTGCAGTGGTTGAGAGTCCGCCTGCCGATGCAGGGGACACGCGTTCGTGCCCCGGTCCGGGAAGATCCCACATGCCGCGGAGCGGCTGGCCCGTGAGCCATGGCCGCTGAGCCTGCGCGTCCGGAGCCTGTGCTCCACAACGGGAGAGGCCACAACAGTGAGAGGCCCGCGTACGGCAAAAAAAACCAAAAAAAAAACCAGAATGAAATTCTGACACATCTCCAACATGGATGAACCTTGAGGACATTATGCTAAGTGAAATGAGCCAGTCACAAAAGGACAAATACTGCATGATTCTGTTTATATGAGGTACCTAAACTAGTCAAATTCATAGACAGAAAGTAGAATAGAGGTTGTCAAGGCCAGGGGAGGGGAGAAGCGGGGAACTGGGAGAATGGGTACCAATTTTCAGTTGGGGATGGCGAAAAGTTTGTGGAGATGAAGGATGTCATTATGGTTGCACTAATTTAACACAATTAGAAATTTCAAAAATATGAATGGGTTTAGGAGTATTTGGAACAGATAACACATACACAGTTGAGTGCCTGTTCTGTGTGAAGCCCTGTGTGAGTCAGAGCTGCACCAGGAGCCCAGTGTGCTCATCAGGAAGGCAGGCATCACTGGAAAGAGGATCCAGCACCGGGCACTGCAGGCAGCTACCAAATAAGGAGGCGTATGAGATATAAATAGCTGCTAAGGCTGGCTGAGGCATGCCCTGACTTTAAGACCAGCTCAGCTGTTAGCTGCCTGGGATACACTGGGCTCTAGCTCAGTGTGTTTCCTCCCTCCTCACACCCCACCTGTCCTGCCAAGGCCTCCAGCTGCTCCCTCCCTCTTGCATCTGCCCAGTGGCCCCGTCAGCTGAAGGCCCTGGGATCCCGCCCTGACCGGGCTTATAGACCACACTTCCTGGTTGTGGCCACAGGTGCTCCAGCAGATAATCAAGTCTGGGGTCAGAAGGGACCTCTTCAGGGACCTCCCTGGTGGTCCAGTGGTTAAGACTCTGCGCTTCCAATGCAGGGGGCCCAGGTTCGATCCCTGGTTGGGGAACTAAGGTCATCCCACATGCCACATGGCGCGGCCAAAGAATAAAAAATAATTAAGAAGGGACCTCTTCACCTACTTTACAGATGGGGAAATGGAAGGGCTGGAGGCGAGGAGCTGTGCCCCAAGTTCCACCGTCACCCGGAGGCAGAGCTGGGTGAGGATGTTCCATGCCTCCCTCTCTCCCAAACCTCACTGTCCTTTTGGTGCCAGGGCCTTCCCAGGGGACAGGTAAGAATCCGGAGCAGTGGCTGAAATTTATCTCTTCCTCTCCCCCAGGTGAGGCTATAGGACATTATCAGTTTGCCAGTGAGATGTCCATCTGCTGGGCCTACACAAAACACTCAGGGAGTGGGATTTCCTGGTGAGGGAGTGGGACTTCCTGGTGGCGCAGTGGTTAAGGCTCTGCCCTCCTGATGCAGGGGGCCCTGGCCAGGGAACTAGATCCCACATGCATGCCGCAACTAAGGAGCCTGCCAGTTGCAACTAAGACTTGGTGCAACCAAATGAATTTAAAAAAAAAAAAACGAGGGTGATGACTTTTCTTTCTGGTGTGTGTGTGTGTGTGTGTGTGCGCGCGCACACGCACATGCATGCAAACAGAAGAGTGTGTAAAAACAACGTGCATAGTTCGAACTGAAGGAGAACAGTCTATGCTACCCCAAAATGTGCCATTCTGGAATGAAGATTATTTTGAGCTGAAGGCAATTGAGAATCAACAGATGCAGGAAGGGTTCTCTGTCCTTCTGCCCCTTTTCCTCCTAAAAGCAGGACATATATTTCCCTTGTGAAGGTACCAGAAAGAGGAATGCAACTCTTATTACAGAGGTGGAGGCGCCAGCATTGGGGTGAGTCTGCACAACCAAATCTTACTAACATAACCCTTATCTGTCATTAGCTTCCCCCATATATTTCCTAGTCCCTTCACAGTTTATCGTCCTTTGAAACCCAAACCATGTTTCCTTTGTTAAAATGGTATATGAGCCCGAGTCCAACCATTTCTTTGATTTTCACTTATTTTCTGTCAACTCCCATGCACATAAATATTGATAAAAACTGTGTACATTTTATCCTGACAATCTGTCTTTTGTTAGTCTAATTCACAGACCCTAAGAGCTCAGAGGAAGTTTTCCTCCAACAAAACACACCCAGGCACCCATCACCCATATCACGAAGTAGAATATTATCATACCCTAGAAGTCCTGCCCTGTGAGCCTCTTCTTCCTTTTTTATTTTTATTTTTATTGGAGTATAGTTGATTTACACTGTTGTGTTAGTTTCTGCTGTACAGCAAAGTGAATCACTTTTACATACACATATATCCACTCTTGTTTAGATTCCTTTCCCATATAGGTCATTACAGAGTATTGAGTAGAGTTCCCTGGGCTATACAGCAGGTTCTTACTAGCTATCTGTTTTATATATAGTAGTGTGTATATGTCAATCCCAATCTCCCAATGTATCCCTCCCCCCTTCCCCACCATGTGCCTCTTCGGTAACACATCCTGGTCCCAAGTAAACCATTGTCCTACACTTTGTTTGAATCTTTCCTTTGGTTTTCTTTACATTTGTTTTTAGCTGCACACGGATTCCTAAACAGCACATTATTAGGTTTGCCTGTTTTAAAATTCGATTTAAGTGGAATCTTACTCATATCCTCTGTTTCTTGCTGCTTTAGCTTATGTTTGTGAGATTAACCTATGTTGGTACACATGACGTAGGTTATAGATTTTTCACTGTTGCATAGTGTTCCACTGTATGGTTATCCCACACCTGATTTACACATTTTACTGTTGATGAATATTCCATTACCTCCAGTTTCTGGCTGTTACAAATGATGCTGCTCTGAA
Organism: Monodon monoceros; assembly: GCF_005190385.1. Lineage (NCBI taxonomy): Eukaryota > Metazoa > Chordata > Mammalia > Artiodactyla > Monodontidae > Monodon > Monodon monoceros. The sequence goes on from NW_021703776.1 coordinate 91,625,484, forward strand.
TACTCCTGTACGTGCCTCTTGATTCACACAGGCACGCATTTTGTCGGGTGTATGCTTAGGAGTGGGATTACTGGGTCATTGGTGATCAGTTGCTTTACTTGGTAATGTCGGTTTTCCAGCGGCTATACCATTTACTTCTGTCACATCCTGTTGCTCCTGATTCCTACATTTTTTCTTTTTTTTTTTTTTTTTGCGGTACGCAGGCCTCTCACTGTTGTGGCCTCTCCTGTTGCGGAGCACAGGCTCCGGACGCGCAGGCTCAGCGGCCATGGCTCACGGGCCCAGCCGCTCTGCGGCATGTGGGATCTTCCCGGACCGGGGCACGAACCCGTGTCCCCTGCATCGGCAGACGGACTCTCAACCACTGCGCCACCAGGGAAGCCCCCCGATTCCTACATTTTAAACTGTACACCCAGCAGGACCTGAACGTTCCCAAGCCCCTGCTCTTCCAACTCCAGGCCGAGGCCAAAGCCGCTGCCCACAGCAGTTTGAAAAAGATGTAATCTTTCTCAAGTGATGAAAGTGTTCTGCAGTTAAACAGTGGTTATAGTTGCACAACTTTGTGACTGTGCTAAAAGCCACCAAACTCTGCACGTGAAAAGGGTAAATGTTACGGTATGTGAAGTGAGTTATATTTCAATTTAAAAAATTGTCTGACTTTAATTTTTGATCATGTGGGAGGTTTGAAATGGTAACACGTAGTGGTTTCAATGTGCATTTTTCTGATCAATATTGTATTTGAAAATACTTTCGTCTGTTTATAGATCATTTGTACTTCCTCTTCTATGAAATTACTATACTCTTTTTTAAAGTATAATTGATCTTTTCTTTTTATTTGGCTGCGTTGGGTCTTCGTTGCTGTGCACAGGCTTTCTCTAGTTGTGCCGAGCAGGAGCTACTCTTCGTTGCGATGCGCGGGCTTCTCACTGCGGTGGCTTCTCCTGTTGTGGAGCACAGGTCCTAGGTGCGTGGGCTTCAGTAGTTGCAGCATGCGGGCCCTAGAGTGCCCAGGCTTCAGTAATTGCAGCCCTTGGGCTCAGCAGTTGTGACTCACGGACTCTAGAGCGCAGGCTCAGTAGTTGTGGCGCACGGGCTTAGTTGCTCCGCGGCATGTGGGATCTTCCTGTATCAGGTATCGAACCCTCGTCCCCTGCATTGGCAGGCGGATTCTTAACCACTGTGCCACCAGGGAAGTCTCACTATACATTTCTTTTGCCTATTTATCTGTTGGATTGTTTGTCTTTTCTTGTTGTCTTTTCTTATTGTTATAAGCCCCCTTATAGCCTAGGGGCTATTTACATATATTTAGGTCCTAATCCTTTGTTGGTTCTATATGTTACAAATATCTTCCCCCAGGTGTGGCTTATCTTTTTACTCTACAAAATGGTATCCTTTGATGAAGTAAAGATTTTTTCCACCGTGTTTCTTTTTTTAAATTGCATTTAAAAAACTGAAATAAATTTACAGACAGTAACATGCACAGGGACTTCCCTGGTGGCGCAGTGGTTAAGAATCTGCCTGCCAATGCAGGGGACATGGGTTCAAGCCCTGGTCTGGGAAGATCCCACATACCGCGGAGCAACTAAGCCTGTACACCACGACCACTGAGCTTGCGCTCTAGAGCCCGTGAGCCACAACTACTGAGCCCGTGTGCCACATCTACTGAAGCCCATGTGCCTAGAGCCCGTGCTCTGCAAAAGAGAAGCCACCACAATGAGAAGCACGCATACTGCAACGAAGAGTAGCCCCTGCTCTCCGCAACTAGAGAAAGCCCGCGCGCAGCAATGAAGACCCAACACAGCCAAAATAAACAAATTTATATAAAAAAATAACATACACAGAATAAATAAAATAAATTTATATAAAAAAATAACATGCACAGAACTTAATTGTTGTTTAGTGAATTTTGACAATCGTGTACACCCATGTGATCACCACCCAAATCAAGATATAGAAGATTCCCACCACCCTGGATTGTCTGTTGTTCTTTCTCCCTTTTAGTCAATTCTCTCATCCCAGCACCACAATCACTTTCTGAATTTTATTATCACAGATGAGTTTTGCCTTTTTTCGGATTTTTATATGAAGAGAATAATGCCGTGTGCATTATTCTCTTTCTGGCTTCTTTTACTCCACACACTGGGAGGTTCATTGTCTGGGTCAACAGTCTATGTCTCCTCCTTGATAAGCAGTGTTCCACTGTATGAATACACCATGATTTATCCATCTTTCTCCCTCTATGATGTTCTTATTTTTACTATATTAAAGCTTTTCAGTCTTTTGCTTTATAATTTGCACTTTTTATGTCTTGTCAAAAAAATTCTTCCTCGCCTTGAAGTCAGATAGGCATTTTCCCATATTGTCGGTTTTTTTTTTTTGGCTGCACCACGCAGCACGTGGGATCTTAGCCCTCTGGCCAGGGATAGAACCTGCTCCCCCTGCACTGGAAGGCGGAGTCTTAACCACTGGACCGCAGGGGAAGTCCCCCATATTGTATTCTAAAAGTGTTGGATTTATGGGAATTCCCTGGTGGTCCAGTGCTTGGGACTCCACGCTCTCATTGCTGAGGGCCCAGGTTCGAGCCCTAGTCTGGGAACTAAGATCCCACAAGCTGCACGGTGCGACCAAAAATTTTAAAAAATAAAAAAGAAATAAGAAATAAAAGTATTGGATTTAGCTTTTTACACATTAATTTGTTTTACCAGCAGTTAGTTAGTTACCAAGTTCACAACATATTAACTAATTTAAACCTCACAGGTACTTCCTTGGCGGTCCAGTGGTTGACTCTGTGCTTCCAATGCAGGGGGCATGGGTTTGATCCCTGGTCGGGGAACTAAGATCCCACACGCTGCGTGACCAAAAAAAAAAAAAAAAAAAAAAAGGTAAACCTCATAAAATATTCTTTCCATTTTATAGATGAGGAAACTGAGACAGAGACATTAAATAACTTGCTCCAAGCCCCACAACTGGTGAGAGGGGAGCCAGGATTTCAACCCACACCATGCCCAGAATCCACACTCTTGACAGCTGACATACTTTGCTGGATATCTGGAATTAATTCGTATGCATGGGCTGAGGTGGGGGCCCAATTTTCTTCTTTTTCTTTTTTTTTTTTTTTTTGTCTGCATCAGATCTTATTTGCAGCGCGCGGGCTTTTCTCTATTTGTGGCGTGTGAGCTCCAGAACACGTGGGCTCTGTAGTTTGTGGCACGAGGGCTCTCTAGTTGAGGTGCACGGGCTCAGGAGTTGTGGCGCGCGGGCTTAGTTGTCCTGTGGCATGTGGAATCTTATTTCCCCGACCAGGGATCGAACCTGAGTCCCCTGCATTGGAAGGCAGATTCTTTACCACTGGACCACCAGGGAAGTCCCTCTTCTTCATATGGAAAACCACTTTTTCCAGTACCAGAGGACAGTGTGATTCAGAGATACTTTGAAGTTGCTTCAGAACCAATCACTGCTCTTTCAGCACTAAAAAAAGGAAAGAAAAGAAAAGAAAAGAAAAGAAAGAAAGAGAGAGAGAGGAAAGAAAGAAAGAAAGAAAGAAGAAAGAAAGAAAGAAAAAGAAGAAAGAAAGAAAAAGACCAAGTACATGCCCCCTCCTCAAGCACCCTGTCCTACCTACCCTTGGCCCTGCAGATCTTCAGGGGCAGTAGGAGCCTCTCTCTCCTGTCTTGGGCCCTGATCTTCCTTTTCCAATACAATGCAAAAGCACCCAACATGCCCTTTCCTACGTAAATTGGTGCAGCCACTATGGAAAACAGTATGGAGGTTCTTCAAAAAACTAAAGTTGCCATATGATCCTGCAGTCCCACTCCTGGGGCATATATCCAGACAAAACTACAATTCAAAAAGATACATGCACCCCAGTGTTCAAAGCAGCACTATTTACAATAGCCAAGACATGTGGCATGTGGGCTCAGCCACAACTACTGAGCCCACGTGCCACAGCTACTATATGTCCATTGACAGAGGAATGGATAAAGAAAATGTGGTATATATATAATGGACTATTACTCAGCCATAAAAAAGAATGAAATAATGTCATTTGCAGCAACATGGATGAATTTAGAGATTATCATATGAAGTAAGTGAAATAAGTCAGAAAAAGAAAGACAAATACCATACAATATCACTTATATGTGGAATCTAAAATATGACACAAATGAACCTATCTAAAAAAACAGAAACAGACTCATAGACATAGAGAACAGACTTGTGGTTGCCAAGGCGGAGGGCGGGAGGGGAGGAATGGATTGTGAGTTTGAGATTAGCAGGTGCAAATTATTATATATAGAAAGGATAAAGACAAGTTCCTACTGTATAGCACATGGAACTGTATTCAATATCCTGTGATAAATCATAACGAAAAAAAATATGAAAAAGAACATATATATATAACTGAATCACTTTGCTGTACAGTAGAAATTAACACAACACTGTAAATCAACAATATTTCAATAAAATAAAATTTTAAAAAATGCCCTTCCTCAGCCACAGATGGGTTAGCATGTGTTTGAGCTGGAAAAAACTGCCAAAAACACTACAGCTTTCTCATTCCTCTTTCAGAAGAATCCCTGGTCTCCTATGTAGAGGGCACTGTCCACTGTCCACTGCTGTGAGACTGGCAATAAAATCCCTGTGTTGGGGGACTTCCCTGGTGGTCCAGTGGTTAAGAATCCGCCTGCCAATGCAGGGAACATGGGTTCGAGCTCTGGTCCGGGAAGATCCCACATGCCGTGGAGCAACTAAGCCCATGTGCCACAGCTACTGAGCCTGCGAGCTACAACTACTGAGCCCGCGTGCCGCAACTACTGAAGCCCGCGCACCTGGAGCCTGTGCTCCACAACAAGAGAAGCCACCACAGGCACAGTGGTTAAGAATCCACCTGCCAATGCAGGGGACACGGGTTTAAGCCCTGGTCTGGGAAGATCCCACATGCTGTGGAGCAAATAAGCCTATGAGCCACACCTACTGAGCCTGTGCTCTAGAGCCTGCGAGCCACAACTACTGAAGCCCACGTGCCACAACTACTGAAGTCCGCGCACCTAGAGCCCGTGCTCCCCAACAAGAGAAGCCAACGCAATGAGAAGCCTGCGCACCGCAACAAAGAGTAGCCCCCGCTCGCCGCAACTAGAGAAAACTCGTGCGCAACAATGAAGACCCAATACAGCCAAAAAAATAATTAAAAAAAAAAAGCCACCACAATGAGAAGCGCACGCACCGCAACGAAGAGTAGCCCCCACTCGCCGCAACTAGATAACGCCTGCACACAGCAACGAAGACCCAACGCAGCCAAAAATAAATAAATAATAAAAATAAATTAATTATTAAAAAAAAAATCCCTGTGTGGGGATGGCGAGGGGCCTGTGGAAGTGGCGAGTGTGGGCCGGGACAGAATGTTCGAGCTGTTTCACGTTTTATTTCAGGGCTGGACGCAAGGCCAAGATCAGTGAAATATTTGAAGTCTGCCTATAGCCAGTTGATGAGTCTCTGGGAGGAGGAACAGCCAGGGAGATACTGTTGGGAGTTTTGTGTACAGAACACGCAGTAAAGCACGGAGTGAAGGGTCAGTTGAGATAATGATATCAGCTGTTGCGGTGAAAATACGCTTTTCTCTCTCTGTTTTTTTTTTTTTGGTTGCGTAGCCCAGATTGGCAGCTTGCAGGATCTTAGTTCTCTGACAAGGGGATTGAACCGGGTCACCCCCACTGGACCGCTAGGGAATCCCCAAAATACACTTCTTTAACGAGCAGAGTCTTTAACAATTATGAGGAAACTGTAAGCGCGCCTCTGTGGTAGATTATTGGTCACAGGGGTTGCTGTGACAGTGGCCCCGCACGCCCAGATCCATAAACCAAGATGGGGGTTTTCTCTCTCCTGATGTTGGGGTGTGGGTGCTGCTTCTACTTTCTGCAGCCTATTGGGTCCCCAGCTACAGGCTCAGCTTGTCCCATACACCAAGCTTGCTCCCCTTGTCCCCCAATGGCTGGTCTTGTCTTTTATTTTTATTTTTGGCCATGCAGCATGTGGGATGTTAGTTTCCTGACCAGGGATCAAACCCACAGCCCCTGCATTGGAAATGTGGAGTCCTAACCACTGGACGGCGAAGGAGGCCCCCTTGTCTTTTTAAAGGAGCATTTATTTATTTATTTTTGGCTGCATTGGGTCTTCGTTGCGTTGCGCAGGCTTCTCACTGTGGTGGCTTCTCTTGTTGCAGTGCACGGGCTCTAGCCTCGCGGGCTCTAGAGCACAGGCTCAGTAGTTGTGGTGCATGGGCTTAGTTGCTCCGCGGCATGTGGGATCTTCCCAGACCAGGGCTCGAACCCATGCCCCCTACACTGGCAGGCAGATTCTTAACCACTGCGCCACCAGGGAAGTCCCCTCCCCACCCCCGTCTTTTATTTTTTTTTTTAAATTATTTATTTGGCTGTGCCAGGTCTTAGTTGCGGCATGCGGGATCTTTAGTTGTGGCATGTGAACTCTTAGTGGTGGCATGTGGGATCTAGTCCCCTGACCAGGGATTGAACCTGGGCCCCTGCATTGGGAGCGTGGAGTCTTAGCCACTGGACCACCAGGGAAGTCTCTTGTCTTTTATATTTTTAAATTAATTTATTTTTATTATTTTTTTTGGCGTTACGCGGGCCTCTCACTGTTGTGGCCTCTCCCCTTGTGGAGCACAGGCTCCGGACGCGCAGGCTCAGCGGCCATGGCTCACGGGCCCAGCCGCTCCGTGGCATGTGGGATCTTCCCTGACCGGGGCACGAACCCGTGTCCCCTGCATCGGCAGGCGGACCCTCAACCACTGCGCCACCAGGGAAGCACTCTTGTCTTTTATTTTAATTGAAATATAATTCACATACTACAAAAGTTCACCCTTTTAAAGTGTGCAGTCTGGTGGGTTTTAGTATAGTCGAAAAGTTGTCGTGTAACCATCACCACTATCTAATTCCAGAACATTCTCATCACTTCAAAAAGATCTCACCTCTTTTCAGCTGCTGTGGGCAGCAGCTTGGGCGATGTCGCAGTGGAGGAGCAGGGTTTCAGGAGGGCTCAGATCCCTTCCCACACTTGGCTGAAAGCGAGGAGGTTTCAGTGCTCCCCTGAAGGTCATCAGTGTCTGTAGGGGGAGCCCAGGCAAGTCGTGCTGCCTCAGACGTGGGCGGGCTTGGGTGCTAGGGAAGCTGCTTGGCCGGGCAGGCACAATGGAGACAGGGGCGGACGGCAAGTCCAGGGGGAACATTCAGGACAGGCCCCACCCAAATGATATCTCCCCTAAGCGCCAGTCTTAGCGCTGCAATCCACACTTTTGGGGCTACAGCTCAAGAGTCAGCAGTTGAACCGGAAATGCCTTGCAGGGGTGACTCCCTAAACGGTTATCACCACAGTCTTTCTCTGAGGGAGCTTATCTCAGAGGCCGGAGGGAACACTGAGCTCTGGGGCTGAGAAAGGAAGGAGGAGGGGCTGACTTAGAGAAAGGAGAGGAGAGCGGGAAGACCAAGTTTTAGCAAAATTCTGTCAGGCCAACCACAATGCACATTGCTTTGTCCTAAGGCTCCGTTTGTCATCCCCAAGCCTCTGAGGAAGGCATTAAAGAGCTCCTTCACAGTTCCCTGGACCAGTCCTGCAATAGTAAGAGCCCAAAGTATTAAGAGGAATATATATAACTTTACCAAGTGGACTTAGTAGGAAGTGCTCTTAGGATAAATACCTGTGGAACGGAAGAAAACAATGGCACAGAGGAAGAAGTTGGCATTTATCCTGTAGAAATACATGTGTGAATGATATATACCCAAGGTTGACATAATTGCACAGAATATAAATGCATTGCAACATTACTCCTATGGTTGTTTGTTTTTTGTGGCATTAGGCACATGACATAAAATTTGCCAATTTAACCATTAAGTTTACAGTTCAGTGGCACTAAGTACATTCACATTGTTGTGCAACCATCACCTGCTTTTTTTTAAAGAGCAATATTTTGACGTGGCTGGAAAGTGCAGGACAGTGACGGTCCCCCTCAGTGTAGCAGGACCCTTGCCCTACATATCTCCTAGAGGGCAAATGCCTCCATCTCGAGATAGGGGGCAGCTTTCGGCATCTCTCTGCTTCCACAGCCCCATCTCCGCACAGAGCAGGGCTTGACTAGCCTCAAGGGCCCATCTGGCTGGTGGGAACCAAGGGCGTGGAGCCAGTGGACCCCATGCCTCTGGGAAGGCACTGACCCCCTCGCCCTGTGAATCACCCTAGCACAGCTGATCCTGGCTTGGCCTTGGCAGGGCTGCTGTGCCACCTCAGTTTCTGCCCAGAGCTTCCCAGATCCACCAGGCCAGGGATAAACCAGGGCGGGGAGGGGAGAAAAGCGGCCTCGGCCCCGGGACCCGAGCGGAAGGCAGCAGGGCTCCGGTCTGCTAGGCTCGTTGCCGGCCAGCCAGGCCCTCCGCTCTGCTGGACTCTTGGCCTGCCGCCTCCCAGCTTGTCAGGTCCGGCTGCCACCCACAATCTCGTTGGATAAGCCCTTTCACACCTGTCCAGGGGCCTGGCGAGAGTTAAGGGTGGGTCCACATGAATCTGCCAGAGAAAACAACTCAGCCCGCATTCCGCCTGGGGGGATAAGGGATGAGCTCTGTCGTAGGGAGGACAACCTGTGGTGAGGTTCAGTAGCAGGGTTTAACCCGGGCTCTTAGGATTAGGGTTGGGAGGGGGAGGGGTGAAGGCTGTAGGCAGGAGAGTAAGAGGGGCAGGTAGGGAGCCCTGATCAAAGGTGAGACGCTCCCTGGCCCATTGTCAGGGAAACTGGCTCCAGGCCTCTGTTAATTGTAGCTTGAAGGAAGTTGCAGGCTGGCAGCTGAACCCCATGCAGCAGCTGGGTAGGGGCGAGGTGTGGTCACTGGACAAGCCAGGGAGTGAAGTTAATTGGCCTTAACAGGTGCCAGCAGCTAAGTGGCCCCTCTCACCTGCCTTTTGCTTTTCTTACTAACCTTTGCTCAGCCAGGAATCTCCCCTTCCTCCTCTACCTGTTTCAGCCCCTCCCAAACACCCAAGTCAGGCTCTGAACTCAGCTCACATCAAGCCCCCCTGAAGTCTGAGCGAAGCCTCCAGCTCCGGCCCGCCTTGCCCTCCTCTGAGTTCACGCCCACAGCGATCTCTCCTCAGGATTTTGGGGAGCCTAGCCTGTACTGCCTTGGGTTGGCTTTTAAGCCAACCTTTTTAAAAAGCCTTTTTAAAAAAAAACATACAAACAAACCTGAATTCACCAAGTCTGTGGGCTCTTGCAAGCTTTCATCAATGCTTTTATTCTCTAATGCACTTTAGAAGCTCTTATGTAATGCTGAACTCAGGCCATGCGTGCAAAAGTCTTACCTCCAAAACTTGGCACTAAGATTACTCTCTGTCAGTGAAACTCAAGGGAGAATTTGTATATAAGGGAGGAGATGGGTCACCTGAAGAAGTGAGACACCTAAGACAGAGACCTGTACATATTTGAAGATACTTGGGGGACTCCCAACCAATCAAGGGTTCTAGGGCCTTAGCCCCAGATAAGTCAAGGTGGATCCCCGGCATCTGCATTTTAAACTAGTACCCCAGGCAGATTTGATGCAGGTGATGTCAATCACCCCTGAGAAACATGGGGCTTCTCTGAGAGGTATGGCTGGAAGGTGAAGGATATAACTAAGAAAGCTGGAATCTCTCTGAAGAAAGGGAGCATAGGAAAGGGGGCACCCCTCATACATTGTGGGCAGGAGTATAAAATGGTGCAGCCTCTGTGGAAAACAGTTTGATGGCTCCTCAAAAATGTAAATGTGGTAATTACCATATGACTCAGCAATCCACACCTAGGTATATACCCAAAGAAATTGAAAACAGGTACTTAAATACCTGCATACACATATTTGTTGCAGCACTATTCACAATAGCCAAAAGGTGGAAACAACCCTGGTGTCCATCGATGGATGAATGGACTTTTATGTTATGTGAATTTCCCCCCAATAAAATAAAGAGGAAAAAAAAAAGAAATGTAGGGCAGGGGGCGGGGGCAGGGGAAGTGCCAAGGATCAAGGAGTCAGCAGGGCAGGGCAGATGGAGCACTGCCCCGGGAAACAGACCCTCGGTGAGATGGGAAAGTCTGTTGGGCTCCCCTCCCCTCCTGGGGAGACGTCCCTCCAGACTCTCCAACACCCTTTGCTCTGACTTCCTACTCACCAAGCAACCTTCTGATTATTAATGTGGTCTCCTAGGAGCTTGGTGCTTGTGCTGAAAACAAGCTATCGGAGATGCCAGGAATGGCTGTTACGGTCAGTAGCAGGCTGCCTCCCCTTGATGAAGTATTCCTTTGGCTTTGTGGGGTATGCATCCATCGCTACTGAACTTGCCGCCTGCGACAGAGACAGTATAGTACCAGTTTTATTTTTTATATTTTTAAAATTTTTATCCGTATATTTTATTTTTTATATCTTTATTGGATTATAATTCCTTTACAATGTTGTGTTAGTTTCTGCTGTAAAACAAAATGAGTCAGCTACACGTATACATATATCCCCATATCCCCTCCCTCTTGCATCTCCCTCCTACCCTCCCTATCCCACCCCTCTAGGTGGTCACAAAGCACAGAGCTGATCTCCCTGTGCTATGCGGCTGCTTCCCACTATCTATTTTACATTTGGTAGTGTATAGATGTCCATGCCACTCTTTCACTTCGTCCCAGCTTACCCTTCCCCTCCCCGTGTCCTCAAGTCCATTCTCTAACGTCTGCGTCTTTATTCCTGCCCTGCCACTAGGTTCATCAGTACCATTTTTTTAGATTCCATATATGTGCGTTAGCATCCGAGTACCACTTTTAGTACTGTTGTGGGAATTGTTTCTTTGGTCAGCAAACATTTACTGAGAGACAACTCTGTGCCAGGCGCTGGTTTTAGGCTCTGGGAATTCAGCAGTGAATGTGATGGACATAGTCCCTGCCCTCATGGGGCTTACATTCTTGTGATCAAATAACACATATGATGAACTCAGCATAGTAATGGGCAAAAAGAAGTGCTCAATAGAGGGCAGATCTTATCACTATTCTTGGTCTGAGTGAGAAGAGGTTTGTGTGGTAATTCCTAAGAATTCCTTCTCCCTCGTCTCAGCAGTGTTGACAGCTGCATTCTCGCTCAGATTTGCTCTCTCCGGCCTCTTCCCGAGACATGCCAGCTGCACCTGCTCCCACTCACCCCTTCCCTTGCCCACCAGTGTCTCTGATATTCCATAGCAATAAAATCCACCCAACAAGCCTGCTCCAACTGTTTTTCGTGGCCAGGTAACTGACCATGAATTGAAACACAATAATGGAATGCTTCTAAACACATATTCTTTATGGAAACTGTATGAGTTTTACTGGAATTAGAGGACTTGGTTCTTGGACAGATGGTTGGTGTGAGGCAAGAACCAAAGGTTGAGTGGTTGTGATCTGGTCTAACACACCCATGCTTTATGGCCATGCTTTGTTTCTGAACCCAAATAGCGTGATCCATCCAGATCTACCCTAGAGTGAGCAGAGATCACAAACCTACTTTTCTCTTTTGTCTCTGATCCTCCCCAGCCCAATTTACCACTTTGCAAAATGTAGACAACTTGTTGATTTAGTTTCAACTTAGAGTAGGATGGGAGGGATGTTGGGAAGCTGAACCGTGTACAATGATGTTCTGCTTCTTGATATGGGTGCTGGTTACACAGATGTGATCATTTGTGAAAGTTTGTCAGGCTGTGTATATTTCATAATCTGTGCACTTTTCTGTATGTATATTTTACTTCAAGCAAAAATGAAAATGAAAATAGGGCCAATGGACTAAGATACTATTTATTTTGGCTGCGCCGCGTGGCTTGTAGGATCTTAGTTCCACAACCAGGGATTGAACCCATGCCCCCTGCGGTGGAAGCACAGAGTCCTAACCATTGGACTGCCAGGGAAGTCCCTGTACTAAGATACTTTTACGAAGATGCTTTTCTCAGTGCTCCTTATGATATTAAAAATTGGAAATACATTGCATGCATGAGAGGATTGGTAAAATAACTTTTAGTATATCTATAAAATAGAATATTATGTGACCATTAGAGGTGTTGAAAAGATGTATAGTTATTCACTTGGAGGTGTAAACAATATAATATGAAATAAGTTAGAAAAGAAGGTAGATTATAAAATATTAAAAGTGATCATCTCTGGGCAGAATATTGGTATTAATAGAGTTAACTAATCTGAGGAGCTTGTTAGTTACAAATTCCTGAGTCCAAACACTCAGAGTCTCTTTCAGTCTTCCCCCAACCCCCAACCACACATATCTACCCAGGTTAACTGTTATGCATAGTCTCATTCTTACCCTTTTGGGGGGCCTTGGACCCCTTTGAGAATCTGATGTAAACTATGGATCCTCTCTCCTCAAAAACGAATGGACACACCAAATCTCGGATACAATTTGGGGGGTCCATGACTTTAGTTAAGAACCCCTAATGTAGAATGAGAGGTCAACCTCTCCTTATTTTCCTCTTGTTCTTATTTTTCCTCAGAAGACCCCTTGCTCCCAACTCCCTAAAGGTCAAGAACCTCTGCCAGGGGGCTTCCCTGGTGGCGCAGTGGTTAAGAATCCGCCTGCCAATGCAGGGGACATGGGTTTGATCCCTGGTCCGGGAAGATCCCACATGCCATGGAGCAACTAAGCCTGTGCACCACAACTACTGAGCCTGCGCTCTAGAGCCCGTGAGCCACAACTACTGAGCCCGTGTGCCACAACTACTGAAGCCCGCGCGCCTAGAGCCCGTGCTCCACAACAAGAGAAGCCACCGCAATGAGAAGTCTGCGCACTGCAACAAAGAGTAGCTCCCGCTCACCGCAGCTAGAGAAAGCCCGCGTGCAGCAACGAAGACCCAACGCAGCCAAAAAATTAAAAACAAACAAACAAAGCCTCTGCCAGGCAGCACAGGCCCCTGGGCCATTGCCAAGGTCAGAGCACATCCCTTTCGTGTGTTCTTGCAGGGTTCCTGGTGCCACCCAGAGGGAATCCACCAGTGGGATGTGCAGGCAGTGGGTTGGCCGGGGGGTGGCCCGGAGGCCTGCTTTGAGAACGTGCCTGTGCTGCCGACTGTTCTCTTCCTGCCGCCCTGCCTCAGGCCTTGCAGGACAGCGCCCCCCGGAATGCAGCCTTCCCCTGCACCCCCGCTTCTTCCCCTCTGGCCGCACAAGTCTGAGGAAGCTGTCCCCAAAGTTTTGATGCGCCTTGATAACATCAACAACAGAAGTCCCTGCATTCATCCTGAACATGTACTAGTTCATGTACGCTGCTCTGGGTCCCTACACTGAGATGGGAAAATTTCATATAGTATAAATAGGAATGGGCTCAAAGCAGTGGCTCACATGTTTTAAGATGGGCTCTAGGCAGCATCATAAACTTTAGGACCCTAAGAATATTTTATTAACAGATTTTACGAGGAGATTTCCTCTTTTTGTGTGTACCTCTAAAAGTCATGGGCTGCTTGGGCAGGGGACGGCTCTATGGCTTCTAAGAGGAAAGAGGCCGTCCAGAAAAGTCAGGTCCATTTGGGACCAGAGGAATCAGTGGCATGACAGCAAGTGGCCTCGGCCACCAGGTGGCATCACCAGCCAGCCTGAGAGCGCAGCTCATCCCAGGAACCCAAATCCTTTTACTGTTGTTCTCTTTCTTCCTTTTCAGCACAGATTTGACTCCACTCCACTACCTGCCAGTCCTTTCCCCAAGAGGACTCCCGTCCCGACACCTGTGGTGTGGTGTCTGTAGTGTCTGTAGGCGTCGCCACAGTGCTCCCCTCTTCACCCCGCACTTGTCCCCAGTTCTGCCCAGAGGAGCACCTGGGGGCCGCCCCTTCCCATCTCCTCCTCTTGGCTCCAGAGCACAACTGCCAAGCAGGATGAACCAGGGAGAGGTGACACAGGTCAGGACAGTTGTCTTAGCCTTGGCATAATAAAAGGAAAACCCAAACACTTTTCTTTTTTTTTTTTTAATATCTAAGATAAAAAAAATTTAAAAAACCCAAAACCAACAACCAAAACAATCCGTTTGAATGTGCCTGGTCTCAGGTCCCATTTCCAGTGCTGTTCTAAAGAAGCGGCACCTTCCGGTGGCTCGGGGGGTCCCGGGTCCTGGGGAGAGCCCAGTGGTGGCCGGAAACCATCCCGGCCTTTATCCCAGCCCCTGGGACAACCAAGGACCCAACATTTCAGAAAGACCACCAGGACTGTTTTTAAGACATGTGGTTGCCCTAGGAAAAGTTCTCCCTGGAGGCTGGATTGAGGGCTATTTCTTGTGGAGAAACTTCATTTTATTGCCTAAAAAAAGAAAGTGAGAACATTTCACCAGGCAGACAAAGGGGCTGAGTTAAATCCTGCCCTTTTCACCCCAGAGGCAGTGCAGACAAGTGTGGCCTCCCCCCCCCCCACCCCCACCCCCAGAGCTTCAACCCAGAGCTCAGGAGAAGTTGGGGGACTTCGCCCTGCCTGGCTGCCCTCCTCGTGCCTCCCCGTGAAAAGGGGTCTTCCTCAGACTTGGGGAGTTTTGAAAGGAAGCATGTCAGAGCTGTAGATGTTGCTTCTGAAACGGTGATACAGGAAGCACTGACTGTAACACATCCCTGAGAGCCAGGTGAGGAGAAAACTCCCAGCAGCGCGGGAGGTAGGCGGTCCCTTCCCAGGCAGCTGGCCATCCTGGCTGAGGCACCAGCACGGCCCCTGCAAGTCCTCCGTGGGGTCCTCCTCACTGCAGTTCTTCCTTACTGGGGCCTGCTTCCTCCTTCACCTTTTTCGCTTTCTTCTCCTCCTCCCTTTCCTAGTAAGGGCCTTTTTCCTGATTAAACTGCAGTCCTTATTAACATTCTTACATTTCCACTTTTTGGGGGCATCATCTGGAGGCTGGTCCAGGTCTTTACTGCCAGACACCTTTCTCTGGTTCCATTCATCATGCTTCTAAGCCCAATACCCCAGAAGGTTTAAGAGTGTGGGAGATAATAGTGAAAGAACAGCAAGGCAGCCAGGGGCCCAGGAAAGCAGGGAGGGGGCCATTTGTGTCCTTTGCTTACAATCTGGGGACAGATTAGAACAGGTGGGTAAAATGCTGACTTGGCCCACTCGGTGCAGGCCTCAGAGCTCTGTATTATTAGGCCCCAGCTCTAGGGGAGGGAACTGGCCAAGACCCCACGGCTCGGAGGCTGTTGATAGGAACCGAGACCCCTAGGCCTCACCTAGTCCCTTCAGGAACTTGTTGACACCACTGTGTTCTCCACTGGGGAGTGTTTCCAGGTACTCTTGGGCTCGGACCTCAAAAAGACCTGTTGATAAGAGAAATCCCAGCCATTTTAGTTCTTTCTCTTCGTGCTTCTAGACATATCCATTTCCTTACTGCCATAGGAAAGAGAAACCTTGCTTCTGAGATGAAGTTGCTCCTATAAACGTGCTCTGAATCATGAGATTTATAAGGGCTTGTACTGCCCTTATAATTGTCCAACCTGTGCAATAAGTGTCTTTGGAAAGCTGTAAAGCTAGCTCGTATGTGAAATCCTATCTTTACTGGACAAACGCCTTGCAAGCATGTGCACCGTGCCAGGCCCGCGGTTTCAAAGATGAACCAGACGGCCTTGGCTCGGGAGCTCCTGAGGGCTCCCTTTTCCTCGCATTCTCCCACAAGAGGGCCCCTGGCCAAGTGGTTTGGCCTCCTGGAAACCCGGCTGCCATCTGCAGACTCAGGAGGGCGGGCAGGCCACCTCTGAGGGCCCTTCAGTTCTCACCCGGGACTGGAGCCTCAGGCATGCTGTCTTCATCTCTTACTGATCTTCCACAGACGGGGCTCCTTCTGTGCTACTTTTAAGCCTTATGTCTCGCTCTCTCTATCAAATAGTGATCTGTGTACCCAGCAGGTCTTCTATTAAAAGGAATCCTTTCATCAGGAGTTGTGGGACTCATACTCGCTAATCCATTTTCTTTTGTCTCTTCAGATAGCACTCATCAGAACACCTGAAGTGTGACAGACTCCCTTTCTGCCTTGCAAAGAGCTCTGGGAATGTAGAGCTTTGGTTCCTCAGATCAGTCTCTGCAATCGCAGCCCCAGAGGACACCAAGGCCTGGGCCAGCTGCTTCCCTGGCCCCCACCCCTGGCCATTGTGAGGCATCTCCTCAGTGTTGAGCATCTTTCCCCTTCTGGGGTCTAGCTCCCATCTGGGATAGCCTTTACTGACATTTCTAGTTTTTAGATTCCCACAAGGACTTAAAATGATGTAAGAAAGAGATGGGAACGGTTTCATCCTCCTGGTGCACACTCCCTGCTCCTCCATCACTAGAAGCGTGATGGAGTCCAGCAACAGGGACAGGGAGGCTAGGAGAGACAGGGGAACCTCACAGAGCGAGGGCTGGGGTGGGGCTGGGTGGTCTCGTGGAGCGATGACCCACAAACCCCGCAGGTTGGGGCAGTCTCTGCCGTCCTGCCTCCCCCATGGCCAGCCCGCTGGGCTCAGTGGCACCACGTACAGCGGAGGGCGTGGGGCTGTCCTCCCCTCCTCTATCCGATCCCCAGGTCCCGGAGGAGAGGCTGAGGAAGCAGGGCAGAGGGAACCAGAGGAGGCCTGAGGAAAAGGAGAAGAGGCGCCACAGAGAGGGGAAGGGAAGGGTGTCCTTGAGACTTTCGCTGAGCTGGGGAGAATAGAAAAGGAGGGAACTTGCCACCAGAACCTGCAGTGTGGTTCTGGGAATGGGAAGCAGAGGGGAAGTGACGCCTGAGGAGACGGCAGGACACAGGGGCAGTTTCCCCAGCTCAGAGGTGGCGAGAATGAACGTCCTCCAGAGAAGGCTGCATGCTGTTCCCATCCGTGCCCTGGCCCACGACCTTCCGCCCTGCTCAACACCCACCCGGGGTCTGGGCATCTCTGGCTGCCTCAGCCCCCCACAGGGAACATGCCTCCTGACCTTTGGCATCCTGCCGGCGCCGCTCCCGCTCCTGGATGAAGCCCCGGAACGTCTGGGTCTCCATGAAGACCTCCAGGAACCGGCGGAGGCTCTTGGAGGAGACGGCTTTGCGGAAGGCCTCTCGCTGCAGGGTCCTCTCCTCTCGCTCGCCTGCCGTCAGGAACAACGAGTAGTGGCCCACGATCTCCACGAAGAAGCGGACAAAGGCTTCGGATACCACTTCGTTCAAGGGGCTGGACTCGGGGCCTGAGCAAAATGGGGAAGGACCAGGACCGGTGAGGGCGGAGGGCTGAGGCAGAGCCTTTGGGACAAGCCAGGCACTAAGACAAGGATGCTAGCTCCCTGGATGGCAAACTGCAATGATCCACAAAAAGATTACCCACAGTGAGCATTCATTTCTTCCCCACCTTCAAACAGATATTTTAGGGCCAAAATGGGGTGGGAAAAGTCTTCCCCACAGCTCATTGTTAGAATGAGGTCCTGATAAAGGGGATGAGCGCCCAGCCTCTCTCCCTGTATACCTCTCTGCCGATTTTCCTGCTTAACACAGAGCCAAGTGGGACAGATGCCCATAGTCCATTTGCTCCCTGACTCCAATGATGGAAGAGGGGGTGAGGTCTGGGAGGTGGATGAGCATTTACCACGCTTGCAGTCTGGGGACCTGTCATCCTGGTCCCTAGCCAGGTCATTCCTCTGTTCCAGAATGTGTTCCAGGGCTACCTGAAGCTTCCGGGGCAGAATGGAATCCTCGTCATCCATCTGTAAAGCAGAAAAAACAGGTGGGCCATCGCCCCAGTGCTTCTGGGGATGGTGGCTGCATCCTGGCCAGCAGGACACATTGGACACTGCAGGGCAGGCCTGGCAGGGTTCCTGGTTTAGTGGAAAGAACACAACTTAGAACTAGAGGTCTGAGGTTTGAATCTTGATTCCACTTTTTACAAGCTATGTGAGCCTCAGTTTCCCCACCTGTAAAATGGGCTACCAATCAGCATCTACCTCACCGTGAAGATTAAATGCACCATATAAGACGGTGATGAAAGAAACTGAAGAAGATATAAATTAACGGAAAGATATTCTGTGCCCATGGATTGAACGAATAAACACTGTTAAAATGTCCATACTACTTAAAGCCATCTATAGATTCAATGCAATCCTTATGAAAATTCCAATGACGTTTTTCACAGAAATAGAAAAAACAATCGTAAAATTTGTATGGAACCACAAAAGACCTTGAATAGCCAAAACAATCTTGGGGAAGAAGAACAAAGCTGGAGGCATCATAATTCCTGATTTCAAACTTTATCACAAAGCTACCGTAATCAAGATAGTATGGTACTGGCAAAAAAACAGACATATAGACGCACAGAACAAAATTGAGAGCCCAGAAATAAACCCGTACATGTATGGTCAGCTAATATTTGACAAGGGAGCTGAATATTTAATGGGGAAAGGATGGTTTCTTTCTTTTTTTTTAAAAAAACAAATTTATTTATTTATTTATCTTTGGCTGCACTGGGTCTTCATTGCTGTGTGTGGGCTCTCTCTAGTTGCGGCGAGTGGGGGCTACTCTTCCTTGCGGTGTGCAGGCTTCTCATTGCGGTGGCTTCTCTTGTTGCAGAGCATGGGCTCTAGGTGCATGGGCTTCAGTAATTGTGACATGGGGCCTCAGTAGCTGTGGCTCATGGGCTCTAGAGCACAGGCTCAGTAGTTGTGGTACATGGCCTTAGTTGCTCTGCGGCACGTGGGATCTTCCCGGACCAGGGATCGAACCCATGTCCCCTGCACTGGCAGGCGGATTCTTAACCACTGTGCCACTAGGGAAGTCTGAAAGGATGGTTTCTTAAATAAATGGTGTTGGGAAAACTGGACATCCACATACGAAGGAATGAAATTGGGCCCCTATCTTATACGAATGAAATTGGACCCCATCTTATATGACTCACAAAAATTATGTGGATTAAAAAAAATTGGATTAAAGAGTTAAAGGTAAGAACAGAAACTGTAAAACTACTAGAAGAAAATATAGGTGAAAAGCTCCTTGATATTGATCTTAGCAACAATTTTTTGGGATCTGATACCAAAAGCACAAGTAACAAAAGCAAAAGTAAACAAGTGAGAGTACATCACACTAAAAAGCTTCTGCACAATAAAACAAACAATCAGCAAAATGAAAAGGCAACTACAGAATGGGAGAATATATTTGTAAAGCATATGTCTGATAAGGGGTTACTATCCAAAATATATAAGGCACTCATACAACTCAATAGAAAAAAAAGATGTGCAAAGGACATGAATAGACGTTTTTATAGATGTGTATGTACGTGTATATACATGTGTATGTGCATATATACACATAGATACACATACACACAATGGAATATTATCCAGCCATAAAAAAGAAAGAAATACTGGGCTTCCCTGGTGGCGCAGTGGTTGAGAGTCTGCCTGCCGATGCAGGGGACACGGGTTCATGCCCCGGTCCGGGAAGATCCCACAGGCCGCGGAGCGGCTGGGCCCGTGAGCCATGGCCGCTGAGCCTGCGCGTCCGGAGCCTGTGCTCCGCAACAGGAGAGGCCACAACAGTGAGAGGCCCGCATACCGCAAAAAAAAAAGAAAGAAATACTGACTTTTGTGATAACATGGATAGACTAATACTAAGTGAAGTAGATAAGACAGCAAAAGGTAATACTGTATGTTCTCACTTATATGTGGAATCTAAAAAAACTGAACTCTGGGAATTCGCTGGTCGTCCAGTGGTCAGGACTCAGTGCTCTCACTGCCAGGGTCCCGGGTTCAATCCCTGGTCAGGGAACGAAGATCCTGCAAGCCCCGTAGTGCAGCCAAAAAAAAAAAAAAGTTATATATATATATATGAACTGAACTCATAAAAATAGAGAGTAGAATGGTGGCTACTAGGGGCTGAAGGGTGAGGGAAATGGGGAAATGTTGGTCAAAGGGTACAAACTTCCCACTATAAAATGAATAAATTCTGGGGAATCTAATGTACAGTTTGGTGACCATAGTTAACATATACTTGAAAGTTGTTAAGAGAGTAGATCTTAAATGTTATCACTACACAAAAAAGGTAATTATGTGAGGCAATGGGGGGTTAACAAACCATATTGTGGTTATAATTTCTCAGCGTGTATGTACATCAAATCATCATGCTGTACATTTTAAACTTACATATGATATGTGTCAATAATATCTCAATAAAGCTGGGGGGAGATTAAATGCAACACAATTAATTTGTGAAAGTGCTTGGCACCTAGTGGCTCCTCAATCAATGTTTCCCACTGTCCCCTACCTCCCACCCCATGGGGTGGCTAGTTCTAATGTGGGGACTCGGGTCAGGGCAGATGACCAGTATTTTTTAAAGCTGGCTTTATGATCTGGGTCTCAAAGCAGGAAGGCCTTGGGATGGGCCTACCCAGAGGGGCTCTGGGAAGTGAAAGTAGATGGAACTAATGATAAAAAAAAAGGCATTAACATATATAACTTTTCAGTGGCCATTCCAAGTGTAAAAGCAGTCCTTCAGAATGCCCAGAAAGCGCTTATGTAATGATTCTTTGCAAGATCTGATAGGAGTCAGGCCTTTCTGGCAAGTGATAACAAGAAACTAACTGTGTATTACTTTCTCTGATAATGAAAGTAGTTTATAATCATTATAGAAAATACATGAAAGTATCAAAACAATTAAAAATCACTCATAATCTGTCTCCTTTTCAGTCTCCCATCCCAAGACAACCAGAATTAATGTTTTGGTGAGTTTTCCTTTCAATCTTTTTTAGAGTTATATATATATATTTTTTTTTCTTTCTTGTTTCTATTCTTTTTTAAAAAAACAAGGTCAGCAAAATAGTGTATACAATTTTGCATCCTGATTTTTCCACTTCATATTATATCATGAAATTTGTTATCAAATATTATTGAAAAGCATGTTGAAAAAAGACAAGTGTCCATAGTTATAACCTACACAAAGATTCTAATTGTCAGTAAACCGTTTTGTGACAGAACACGTGGGAATCAATCCTTTGTCCAAAGCCCTCCTCTTTGGCCCCGTCTTCTGTCCTATCCTCAGTCAAGCCCTGGCCAGGGACTGCCCAAGCCCCTTGACCTGTTGTGCAATTTTAGGCACACAAGGGAGCCTTTCCGTAGCTGGAAAGCTGAGCTCCAAACAACAAAGAGCTGAAAACAGAGCAAGCAGTGGGTTGAAGCTGCACTTCTTACTCACCTGTCTGAGGAACCGATTGTTGACAAGGTCGACCACAAGGACCTATGAGATAAGGAAAAGGGACTATTATTGTTACCAGGGCTTCCGGGATAGAGATGGACTCTTAGCCTTCTTCCTTCTTGGCACCCAGAGTGGCAGCAGGGATGGGGGTGGAGGGGGCCATTTGTGGTTTCCTGACATTGCCACTGTAGCCACAAACGATGAAGAGGGGAGGTGGGGCAAAGGGCTTTCCAGAAACACACACTTTCAACACTGTAACTGCAGGCTGGGACATGTGTGGGCCACAGGCTGGACTCCCTGCCCTGTTCTCGGACTGGCTGAGGCAAAGTTGCTGACTGTTTTTTAGCGTGTGGGTCACTGAGGAGCCGCCAGAGGCCACAGCCCCCCATCGTTCCCATTCCACTCAGTTCTGCCACCCCCCCACCCCCCAGGCCTCCCTCCTACCTCCCAGTGACACACTTAGCCCTGTCATTTGTTTTAATGGGGTAGGAGGGGAGATACCCAGAGGACTGGACCCAACGGGAGAGTAAGTCAAGCTACAGGTGCTGGGCTTCCATGAGTCAAGGCTTTCAGGCTAAAGCACCTCCCTCCTCCCTCCTCAGAGTGAGGCTGAGACCCAGAGCCACAACTAGGGTGAAGCAAGTGAAGGGCCTAGGGCACGAAACTTAAGGAGGCGCTCACTCATAGGATCACGCAAGTGGCCGAGCCCCAGGCCTCAGCGTGGGCCACTGGCTCTGATGGAGGATGAGCAGGGGGCCTGGATGGCCACCATGATTGCACCGGCAGCGGGAATCATGGGCTCTGACACATGGCCCAGGAGTTAAGGGAGCGCTCTCCTTCCTTCTCACACCTTCTCCTGGGGTAGAACTGAGCCATTTGCAGGATTGAGGGTACCCAGGCAAACTCTTTGCAGTTCACAAACCCACACTCAAAGACCTGAGTCTGATGGTTAATATTTAACAGGACTTGGACTCTCTGGGCAATTAGAGGAGCTGCATCTGGGGACACGGGGAGGATTTCAGGCCCAGGGGTTCCCTGGGGGTTCAGGACTGTGCAGCGTCATTCAGTCCCCACGGTTCTGCTCTGACTGCTGGAGTTCTCAGTACACGGGGACAGACTATTTAGAGGAAGGGGCTGGGACTAAATAATCACAGAAATGCCAAGGGCTTTCCTCACTTGGATGCTAACTTAAAAATCCAGAACTCGATCATTAAAAACATTTTGGTTGTGGTCTTTTTAACTGATATGGAAAAGGACCTCCTCGTAGGAGCACAGTCTTTGTCAAGACTTCGTTATTAGCCCAAAGATAGTTTCCAGTTATTGTTAGCTCTTTGTGTGCTGTCTTCCCCCGGTGCTGCAGGGTGGAGAAGGGAAGGATAGGGCGGATGGCTATTTACGGATTAGGTGTATTAAAATCTGGGTAACTTGTTGATTGCTGCCCTTCTCAATGGGTATACATGGCAGTAGGTTCATTTAGAGGGGAAACCGAGTCTGCAGTCACTGGGGGTCTACTGAAGCCGACTTGGGGCGGCTAACTCCCAGACAAAGCTGTGGGGTACCCCTGCTCCCTGACCCTGCCTGCTGGCAGAGCCACAGCCAGCACCTCCCCTCTGCCCCGCCCCACAGGCAGGGCACAGGGGACCTCCCTGAGCTCACCTCTTCCAGCGGCAGCTCCCTGAGCAGTGGCAGCGAGCTGGTGAGCAGCCCAATGAGGAAGGGGGTTGGCGAGCACACGATGTCGATCATGGCAGGTGGCAGCACGGGGATGTAGGTGTGCTGCCAGGTGAAGGGGTAGATAACCGCCACCATCGCGTGGCAGCACGTGGACAGGGTGCTGCAGTGGGGAGAGAGGGGAGAAAGGGCCGATTTAGGGGAGGTGGGCAGCCTCCACGGGGAAGCCAGAGAGAGCTGTTCACACTCCAGCTCCCATTCATTCCCTCTCCCTCCCAAAACACACCCAAACAACAAAAGCCTCTTTTCTCATGGGTACTCCTTCTCTTATTGAAGATGCTTTGTATGCAAACACACAGTCTCTCCGCCAAGCATGAAAGCCTAGGTGTGATCAAGGGAAAACAGGGTAAGTCCTTCAGTATTCATGTGCAGCCGTCCGCTCCAAATGACTCGGTTTGTGTAAAAGCGAAACTCACATACAGTTGCTTCTTGCCCAGAATCCAAAACACAGAAAAATAACAACATTCAGAGAAATAGTCTCTCTTAAAGCAGAATGATCATAATGTAGCCTTTTAAAAATATATATATATATATTTATTTATTTAGGCTGTGCTGGGTCTTAGTTGTGGCACATGGGATCTTTAGTTGCAGCATGCATGTGGGATCTAGTTCCCTGACCAGGGATCGATCCCAGGCCCCCTGCATTGGGAGTATGGAGTGTTACCCACTGGACCACCAGGGAAGTCCCATAATGTAGCCTTTTATTGGCAAACGCTGGGCCTTATGAATCGTGCGTGATCCACAGCGCTTTGCTCAGTGCCTGGATTCAAACTCAGTTTGTTGAATGAAGGGTGGATTATTTGGGATTATCACTTTGATATCAGTTCTGCGGAGTGGAGCCGCAGCGCAGTGATGACTGGCGGCCTTCCGAGATGAGTGAGAGCAGACTTTCTCTTCTTCCTTGCAGTCGTTTCTTATCGCTACTGAGCCTGCTCACAGCAGCTCCCCTCTCCTCTCATTCTAATATGCTGTTTCTAAAAGGCTATGGGATTGGAAACTTCAGAAGCTTGTTAGAAATGCCTAAGGTAAGAATAAAACAAAAGTGAGGGCCCAGTGGATTCGTCTGTGAGTATACCAAGTCATCTTCAGGGCCCTGTAACCAGCATTTCATTTGTTAGGACATCTTTTGAACATTTGCCCTGGTTCTCAGCTGTGCTCTGTTTACGTAAAGTTGCAGGGAAGCTGAGTTCTAGATAGATGAATGCTCCTTTACTAGGTTCCCATGATGTCAGGCACCTATAATCTCATTGTCATAAAACTTTCCTGAGGCCGTTTAAAAAAATCACTTAGCTCTGGTTTACTTAAGGAAAAAAGAGGTGGATTAAAAGATATTGGCTAAGGACTTCCCTGGTGGTCCAGTGGTAAAGAATCCGCCTTACAATACAGGGGATGTGGGTTTGGTCCCTGGTCGGGGAACTAACATCCACATGCCGCGGGGCAACTAAGACCATGCGCCACAACTACTGAGCTCCCACGCCTCAACTAGAGAGCCCGTGTGCCACAAAGTAGAGAGCCCAAGCGCCACAACTAGAGCGAACTCCACGCCCCCCCAACGAAGAGCCTGCAATGCCTCAAAGAAGATCCTGCATCTTAGCCGCAGCTAAGACCAACACAGCCTAAAAAATAAATAAATAAAATAAATATTTTAAAAAAATGAATTAAGCCAGGCAGAAAGAGACAAATATTGCTTGATTCCACTTATATGAGGGACTTAGGATAGGCAAATCCATAGAGACAGAGTAGAATAGAGGTTAGCAGGGGCTGGCGGAAGGGAGAGTGTTGCATTGTTGCTTAAAGGGTACAGAGTCATAGCTGAGATGATGAAAAAGCTCTGGAAAGGGATAGTAGTGATGGTTGCAAACACCGTGAATGTACTTAATGCCACTGAATCGTACACTTAAAAATGATTTAAATGGTAAATTTTATGGTTATGTATATTTTACTGCAATAAAAAAAGCAGGGCTTCCCTGGTGGCACATTGGTTAAGAATCTGCCTGCCACTGCAGGGGACACGAGTTCTAGTCCTGGTCCGGGAAGATCCCACATGCCAAATCGAACCCGCGTCCCCTGCATTGGAAGGCGGATTCTCTACCACTGGACCACCAGGGAAGTCCCTAAAATGTATTTCTTATTGGGGACTGCAGTAAAAAGGCGTGGAAGCCAATGATTTGGACGAGAGAACTGGTGGGGGCGGGGGGTGGAGACAGGTAGACAGTGATGGTTGAGTTGGAATTTTGACATTTACGTGTTTTACTAGGATGTTGGTTTTCATTTCCAAGTGACTAGAGGGAGTCCCTTAAAAGAGACCCTAAGAAGGAATTCCCTGAAGGAAGCCTTGTGCATGAAATCCACCTCTTTTTATAGCACATTTGTTGTTAAGTTCCTAAATATTACTTGGAGAAAGAGTGGATCATGAGATGGTCCAGTCCACAGACGCTGTCATCCATGGTCTCTTCAGCAAGGCTTTGAAACTCTCACTTTAGTCAATTCACTAAAGGAGAATAAAAATGCAGCACTCATGTTTAACAGTCCGTTTACAGGGGACTTCCCTGGTGGTCCAGTGGTTGAGAATCTGCCTTCCAATGCAGGGGACGTGGGTTCGATCCCTGTCGGGGAACTAAGATCCCACATGCTGTGGGGCAACTAAGCCCATGTGCCGCAACTACGGAGCCCACACCACAACTAGAGAGCCTGCACCTAACTAGAGAGAAGCCCATGAGCTGCAACGAAAGATCTTGCATGCCGCAACTAAGACTCGATGCAGCCAAAAATAAATAAATACGTAAATACATAAATAAATATTAAAAAAAAGAGTCCGTTTACATTTCAGAGGTGTGATTTAAGCATTTTTGACTCCAGGGAAGTTATAGAATCACAGAATTTTAGTCCTGGAAGTGATTTTAGAGATGGAGTACATCGTGCTTTGAATTTTATACTAACAAGCCCGAGGCTAAAAGAGGTTAAAGTAGGGACTTCCCTGGCAGCGCAGTGGTTAAGAATCCGCCTGCCAATGCAGGGGACACGAGTTCCAGCCCTGGTCCGGGAAGATCCCACATGCCACGGAGCAACTAAGCCCATGCACCACAACTACTGAGCCTGCGCTCTAGAGCCCGTGAGCCACAACTACTGGAGCCTGTGCACCTAGAGCCCGTGCTCCACAATAGGAGAAGCCACTGCAATGAGAAGCCCATGCATCACAACGAGGAGTAGCCCCCGCTCGCCACAACTAGAGAAAGCCCGTGCACAGCAACGAAGACCCAACGCAGCCAATAAACAAATAAATAAAATTAAAATAATAATAAATAAATAAATAAAATAAAAGAGGTTAAAGTAACCTCTGCATTCAGGATGGGGGGAGGGTGGGGACAGAGGAGTCCTGCAGACTTGGGGTGGTAAAGAGATACACACTGAGGAATGGAGGTACGAAGAGGCACAGCCAGAAGCCTCTGGGTTTTTCTCAGTCGCTGCAATAGAAAAATACAACTGTTTTTTCCCCAACTCAAAGAAAAGGCCTCCCGCCCTTCTGCTTTCTTTTGGCCTCATCCCTAGAAGGAGAAAGTCTAATGGGTTCTCCCTTCTCTGTGCTACTGCAGCGCTTTGCGTCTCCTGGCTGAAGCCCTGCAGGGCCGGGGTTGGGGGACAGGGTGCGCCTGGCTTAGGTGCAGTGAGCGTGAACCAGCTGGACTGGGAAGGTGTTGGAACAAGTTGAGAAGATAATGATGAGCAACGCCGGAGCTAGATACGTCGGGCCGGTGAATAAATGTCACGAAAAGAAAGAAGAAAGTCATTCATTTAACTGGAACGCAGGGAGCTAAAGGACAACTGTGCTCAGTTTGATGACAACTCACTGCGATGGCCTGTTGGCCATGTAGCCAGGTGCTGCCACTGTTTGTGATTTCTCCTAACAAGTGGTTTCTGTTTGTTTGTTTGTTTGTTTTTTGAATAGTCTGATTCGCTGTTGCAGCTGGGTCCCAATGTTCCACACCTGGTTCCCGCTGCCACCTCGTTAGCTGGCACCTGTGGAACCCAGAGTGTCAGGAGCCACATGGCAGGTGGGCAGTGCTGGCACCGTCACATCCCTTTTGCTTTCCAGCTCCACCAATATTCTAAACAAAAGTTCTGCCTCTTGAAACACTATAAGGAAAGGTCAGATTCTGTAAATAATACAGCTAGTGGCAGCTCTTCCCCCAAAATAAATGGTGGAAGAGAAAAGAAGGGGTTATTCTGAGTGTAGCCTGTCGAAATTTTATTCCCCGACTCATGAAGGCTAGAGGAGCCTTCCATGGGGGTGGGTCCTGCTGGGATTGGGGGTTTCTTAGGAACATGCAGAGAACAGTCTATGGTTCTGGGGATGCTAAGGATGACTCTTCAAGTTCGCTTGCCCCTTAATGTGTAGCCTTACTGAGCATCTGCTGGTTGGAGGACAGGCAGTGTTTCTGAAGGAAGTCCTAGGAAGAGAGCCCTGGAAGCTGGCTTGCATTACAGTGGGGGTGGAGGACAGGAACACCAGGGCCTGCAGCTGTGATCAATTCCTACAAAAGCGAGGCGGGGGAGGAGATGCCCCAGTGGGAGGTTGCCTGGGCCACAAGGTTAAAAGATGGGCACAGGGGAGAAGGGTCAGGTCTCAGAATCCTTTGCCATTCTGTGGTGTTTCCTGAGGGTTGAAGCATCAGTCCAGAGACATCAGGATACACTTGTGACTGCTTAAGTTCTCCTGGAGAAGACACTATGGTTCTGGTTGCTACAAAGCCCTTGTGCCCTACTTGGGGTTACTGTGCTGGGCAGCCTCCCAACTCACCTAGCAACCAGTAAGAATCAAGCACAGAGCTTTCTCTAAGATGCTACCAGAAAAGTAAATGATGAGTTTCCAGAGTTGGATAGGCCCCAGGAATTTGAAGGATGAGCCCATCAGCATCCTTTAGCATATTCCAAGCAAAGCATTTCTCCTACTGTGCATCAATCCCAGGAACGTGAGTGAAAGGTGACTCGGATCTAGTCTGGGGCCTGGTGAGACCCCAGTAGGAGGTGGCTGCCGCATTTCCATTACTATACTTTCAAACCCTGGAGTAATGTGTCACTGAGTTAAAAAGAACACAGCCTGGGCCTCAAGAAAACTGGGTCTGCTACTCTCTGTGTGATCTCAGGTAAAGCCCTTCTCCAGGCTTTAGCTTCCTCATCTTTGACATGAGGAAAGTGGACGTTCCAGCTTTAACACCTACAAACTATGAACTATAAGAGAGAGAGAGGGCTTCCCTGGTGGTGCAGTGGTTAGGAATCCACCTACCAATGCAGGCGACACAGGTTCGAGCCCTGGTCTGGGAGGATCCCATACGCCGCAGAGCAACTAAGCCCGTGCGCCACAACTACTGAGCCTTTGCTCTAGACCCCGCAAGCCACAACTACTGACCCCATGTGCCACCACTACTGAAGCTCGCACGCCTAGAGCCTGTGCTCCACAACAAGAGAAGCCACCGCAATGAGAAACTCGTGCACCGCAATGAAGAGTAGCCCCCGCTCACCGCAACTAGAGAAAGCCCGCGTGCAGCAATGAAGACCTAACACAGCCAAAAAATGAAAGGAAGGAAGGAAGGAAGAAAAGAAAGAGAAAGAAAGAGAAAGGAAAGGAAAGGAAAGGAAAGGAAAGGAAAGGAAAGGAAAGGA
>NW_021703776.1:91654070-91655259 GCF_005190385.1 Monodon monoceros
GAAAGGAAAGGAAAGGAAAGGAAAGGAAAGGAAAGGAAAGGAAAGGAAAGGAAAGGAAAGGAAAGGAAAGAAGGAAGGAAGGAAGGAAGGAAAGAGAAAGGGAGGGAAGGAAGGAAGGAAGGAGAGAGAAAGCCAGGAAGTGGAAATAGGAGCCAGGAGCTGGAAATAGCGACATTGAAAAGAACCAAGGCCTGTCATCAGAGGGTAATTCTATAGCTCATTAGCAGAGACAGGACAGAAGAGCAATGGCGACACCTCACTCTGAGCAACTAATGGACACAGGTGTTGGAGAGTTTTTAAACTGCTGCAGTAAGGCCCCAAAAGACTACACACAAAGCCAGCACAGCCTGGGAGGGATCTGAATCCGAGGGAAGAACTGGAGTACGCTTCCAGCCCGAGAATCTGTCAGTGATGGGTTTGGAGTAGAAGACAATTTGTGGCTATGCTACTGTCTAAATGTTGCTTCAAATGCTATCTTCTTGGTGTTTGTAGGCAAAAATAGGTAGTTAATATATAGTCAGTCTGACAGCATTGTGCTATTAAAGTTGCATTTTTCATAGCACTCTGCTGAATTAAATGTAGGTATCTCCCTGTCAGCCACTCTGAGGACCTCTGAAGTAGTATTCTGGGTGCCAGACCACCAAGATGGCAGCTACTCACACTTTTGGGTAGACCTTGGCAAGCTCACCTGCCTGGAGGGGGCAGGCCACAAACCCAACCTTTTTCTGAGATGGCAAACATTGCTGGTGCAACTGATTCCAGACAAGATAGGGGACCCCATTTAAGCTTACAGAAACTGATTAAAAATGAACCAAAAGGAACACACAACAAGACGAAGGTGCACAGCTACACATGGACTTATTTGCTTAGTTATCCCATGTCAAGGCCAAGGTTCAAACTCTAAATTTGTCAAGATTCGACCACCTAATCCTACTTATCATTAGTTAGAAGTCTGTCATTTGGCTTCTGGTCTTAATGCACTACAAAAAGATAAGAAGTAAATTTCTTGAATATTAAAAACTTCATCCTGGGACTTCTCTGGTGGTGCAGTGGTTGAGAATCCGCCTGCCAATGCAGGGGACATGGGTTCGAGCCCTGGTCCGGGAAATTCCCACATGCTGCGGAGCAACTAAGCCCGTGTGCCACAACTACTGAGCCTGTGCTCTAGAGCCCATGAACCACAACTACT
>NW_021703776.1:91655269-91727544 GCF_005190385.1 Monodon monoceros
CCACAACTACTGAGCCTGTGCTCTAGAGCCCATGAACCACAACTACTGAGCCTGTGTGCTGCAACTATTGAAGCCCGCATGTCTAGAACCTGTGCTCCGCAACAAAGAGAAGCCACCGCAATGAGAAGCCCGCGCACCACAATGAAGACCCAATGCAGCCAGAAAATAACTAACTAAATAAATAAATAAAAACTTCAACCTGTCTACAACTTTTGTACAAATTGTTTATGTGCAGCTCTGACTTTATTATTCAGCCTAGTTGTAGATTTGGCCAAAACTTTGGGAACTGAAATTAATAAACTAAAAAACAAAATGTTTATCATCAGAGAAATGAAGAAAGGGGTACAGGGAAATATTTATTTGGGTTGTTATGACAACAGAACAAGCCATCACAACAACATTCTTTCTTTTTCATCTGCTAAACTTTGGCTTGACAGAGCCTTAAGAAACACTCAGTGTCCACCCTAGAGATGAAACGGAGCAGAAATGTTATTCTAAATTCGATAGATTTTTGGCTCAACTTAAAACCCTTCTGTAACTCACACGGTGTTTGCCACGGCTCCCAGCTCTTCCCTCTTGCAGTGGGCAGCCGCAGCCGCGGTGCTGAGCAGATGAGTCGTGCGATGCGGAGGGTGCTGGTGGCAGTGACTACAGGCCTCAAGCAGGCTAACGTCCGCCCCGCGACGTCACGGGGCCACTCCCTGAGTTTGCAGCATGCCCTGTTCTCATGCTTAAGAAGACTGGGGCTACGGATGGCAATCGGGAGAGGCCTGCTTCTCGCTAAGCAGGGCTGGACTCAGCGCATGTGCAGCCTGGAGAGAGCGGTGCCAGCTGATGAGGATGAAAGTACTGGCGGAGCTTAGGCTGAAGGCGTTCTTCATAGGCCTTCCCAGGTCAGACAGCTGGCGGCCAGCTACTTGTTTGTCATGGCCTGGCTGAAAAACACTTCAATCCCCTCTAGCTATTTTCCCGGAAATCAGAACTAGACTGAGGCTGAGGCCTCCCAGAGGAGTACCCTTAGGCAGAGCGGAGGAGAGAAGGAGGGTTCTGGCTTTCTCCCTCAGTGACGTCACACCCACCATGCTTTCTGGTGGCGTTTCTGTGCTTCAATCATTAGCTAGGTCTCTGCCTCCCAGGTGAGGCAGACTTCTGTGCGCGCTCCCTGTTAGGGGAGGGGGCACATCTGCGCGTCAGAGAGGCCCAAAAAGAGAAGGCCGTGCTGAGGCCCCCTCAGAAGAGGGCAGTTAAAGCTGCAAGAGGAGGTGCAGAGGGTGCCCCCAGCTGCTGAACACAGGCTAGAGCAGAGGCCTGGGAATCCCATGAGAGCAGATCCACAACATGGTGTATATTTATCTTTAACCCACATAAGGTGAGGAGGGCCATTAGCGGAGCACTCACAGTGAGTTACCTCAGCATCTCACCGCCCTGAAGTGCCCACAATCAGAATCCCTCTAAGGGAAACGCTATCTAGATGGTTTCTACTGAACCAGATCCCCGGGGAGAGAAGTGGGCCTCCGTGAGGGTGGGGAGGGGCAGATGTCTGGTTATAGGGCTGACTTTCCCTCAGTAGCGCCTTCACAGAATCCCAGAGCATTTGAGCTAGAGGGGTCCCACAGGAACTACAGAGTCTACTCCCCCACTTCACAGCTGGGCAGATGAGGTGGTTGTCCCCTGGGGCACTTTTTTAAAAAAAATTTATTTATTAATTTTTGGTTGCATTGGGTCTTCATTGCTGTGCGCGGGCTTTCTCTAGTTGCGGAGAGCAGGGGCTACTCTTCATTGCGGTACACGGGCTTCTCATTGCGGTGGCTTCTCCTGTGGCGGAGCACAGGCTCTCGGCGCACAGGCTTCAGTAGTTGTGGAGCTCAGGCTCAGTAGTTGTGGCTCGCGGGCTCTAGAGCGCAGGTTCAGTAGCTGTGGCGCACGGGCTTAGCTGCTCTGCGGCATGTGGGATCTTCCCGGACCAGGGATCGAACCCGTGCCCCCTGCGCTGGCAGGCGGATTCTTAACCACTGCGCCACCAGAGAAGCCCCTTGTTTTTTGGTTTTTAAAAATATTTATTTATTTATTTGGCTGCGCAGGGTCTTAGTTGCGGCAGGTCGGATCTTTAGTTGCAGCATGTGGGCTCTTAGTTGCGGCACGTGGGATCTTTAGTTGCAGCAATGTGAGCTCTAAGTTGCAGCATGCATGTGGGATCTAGTGCCCTGACTACGGATCAAACACGGGCCCCCTGCCTTGGGAGCCCGGAGTCTTAACCACTGGACCACCAGGGAAGTCCCCCCTGGGGCACTTTGGAAATCACAGGATGCCTGAGGGGGATGAGTCCTGGGTAAGGAATTGGGGTGGGGGGACCTTAGTAAGTCCTGGAGTAAGATCGCTGGGAGGGCAGATACCAAGGAGCACAGTGCCAGGAGGCCTGGGGCACCCTGGCCCACAAAGTCAGAGAATATCATAGCTGGGAGAGACTTTGGAGGTCACCCAGTCCACCTGCCTCACTGGGGTCCCGGCTGGAAGGCTGAAGGCTGTAAGGGAGGGTGGGCCCTGGGGAGAAAAGCACAGATGTCTTGGCATCTTCAGGAGACAATTCTGGCCTGACTGCCAAGCACCAAGGGGGTCCTAATGGCATGTTTTTAAAAAGACTGTAGACGGACAGTCTCACAGACACTACCTCCCCGCCCCCCCACCCCAGACCACCGAGGCCTGCTCCGCTTCCTCCTTTGCCCTGGAGCCAGCTGGCCTTGTTTGAATCCCGGCCCTCCCACTGACCCCTCCCTCCCTTGAGCAAAGTGACTTAACCTCTGTGTGCTTTTTAGCTTCCTACTAATAGAACCCAACTGACTGAGTTGTCAAGAGCCTGAGAGAATACAGGCCCAACCCTTGGAGGAAGGAGCCTGGCCCAGGGCAGCTTCCAGCGTTCCCTGCTCTCACGGTTGCGCTGTTGTTATTCTCATCAGGTTCGCTCACGCTGTGTTTCCTTCTCTTCCTGCCTCAGAGCTCTCAGGGCCTTTCTTTCTTTATTTCCCCACCTCTTCAGGTCCACATGGAACTAGTGCTGGGTGGAAAGATAATTTATTGGGCAAGAGAGAGAACACTTCGAGCCATTTGTAACAGGACAATCATGGGCTGCTTCTGCGGACCATGAGACGACACTGAAGTCCCAGCAAGTCAGCGCTCCGAGGCGCCGGTCCCAGGCAAACCCCTGTTTCCTAAATGAGGAGACCCGGGGCCAACAGCTGAGGATGTTCAGCCTCCTCCCGATCCGGGAAGACCCCTCTTGTGTGATGAGAGATGGACGTGCAAGCCTGAATGTTGTAAAGGGTCTAAGCATGTAGCTCAGGTATTTTATACGCACATGCATGCACAGGCACACACTAATAGTGCACCATGGCCTGGCTCCGGACCCAAAGAAGGCGCCAGAATTATCCATGTCCCTGCCCTCGCCTCCTCCCCTACAAAAACCCCGTCTCCTCAGTGCCCCACGTCTGGCAGCTGCCGCAAAAGAAAACAGCCAGTGGGCAGTAAGGGCCCTATGGCGAGAATGGCGTGCAGCAGCTACAGCTGGTATTTCACGCTCTCGTGGGTGTCTGCTGCTTGAAGAGACTAAATCTCTCAGGGCAGAGTGCCAGGCACCATGGCAGGTGGGGTGACGAGAGAAACAACCAAGTCCTTCTAATCAGAACACCGCGGTGACTTGTCTCCTGCCAGAGCAGGAGGGGAGGGGGCTGGGAGGACCGACCAAGACCCAGGGCAGGGCAGGCTCCATTCTCAGGGATGGGGTCCCTTCACCGTCCATTGTCTCTCACTACAGCAGCTCCGTGTGAGGGGATGCCCAGAGTTCAACCTGTCAACCCAGAAATCTGTCCAGGGACAAGGTAGAGGTGGCCAAGTCCCTTCCCAGACATCTCTGTCCTAAGTACTTCCCGGTGTCTTGGTGCCCTGAGCCTCTGACACATGCCCTCTGTTGCCCTGCAGGGATGCACTGGTCTTTGATGAGGCTCCCCTCCCTTTCTGTTCCCAGCTTCTCTTTCATTGTACCTTCATGAGAAAGACAGGTGATACTTTCTGTTCTCCTTCCCCCTGAAGAAAGCCTGGATTAGGGCCGGGGCCCCAGGCCCTGGTGGCCACTCCTCTAGAGGCACGCCCACCTTCTCAGACATATTCTCAGGCTGGACCCTTCCCGAGTCTAACATCTTTAAACCAGAAGCAAGCGCCTCAAGGGACTATGTGCCCCATCTCCACTCCTGGTAAGCCTTCTACTCCTTGCCTAGGTCTTTCTGAGATCCATCATTTTCCCCTCCCCCAAAGGAAAGCCTGAGAATTCTACAACTAAAGACGGTGGGGGAGTGGGGGATGGTAGGGCTTCCAGAGAATACAGACAGTTACTAGAGTGCTGGTGAAATCCCATCCTGGTCATGGAGGGCTTATTTCTCAGCCTTAGCTTCCAGGGCCCTAACCCAGAGAACTCTCTGGTCCGAATTCCCCAGTGCCCAGGGAGCTTGGAGAGCTGCCTGGCGCCCAGCACCAGCTGCAGGCTATAGGCAGGGCCTGCTTCCTGAGCTGACAAAAGTACACAGGGAGTACAATAACTATGACATTAAAAGTGAATAGCTAGCTCAAAGGCAGGGTGGGAGCAGCCTGGGAGTAGCCAAGTGGCTGCCGTCCAAAGGGTAGCATCATCAAGGTGACCAGATGGGCTGCGGCGGAGAGAGGGCTGGATTCCATTTCCCACCACGCCTCCTGAGGGACCCCACATTCATACACCTTGTCCTTTCCATTCTTCTTTCCCTTTTCGTCTTCCTCCCTTTTGTTTTCTAGAGTTGAGAGTCATATTTCCTCTCCAAACCACAGTTCTCCAAGTTTTGTGTTTTGGCATTTCTTCTTTCCAGATGGACTCTCAGCTGGCCTCCCTGCCTCTCCTGGTCGGTTGGCCCACCTCTAGCTGGGCCCCATATCTCAGCCCTTTCTGGAATTGCAGCCACCACTTGTGCAACTATGTCCTCAGTTCCAAAGCGAGGAAGGCTCTGATTCGGTATTTTGAAATGATGAAAATGCCAGGAATTTTTTTTTTTCTTTTTTAAAGTTCAGAATTAACCCAAATCCCTACCTGCATCTCCTTCAGGATCTTCTTTGATTTGTGGCCTGGGCTTTGCAAATCACTGAATGTGACCACGAGGATGTGGGCGCATCCTACTGGGCAGTGAGTGTGTGTGTGTGATTTACGTTAGTACTGAGAGGAAGGGATGCCTTAGGCTGTGTCTCTGCTTTCCACCACGGTCCTGCAGCCCTCCAAGAACCGGGCCTTGCCCATCTCTGCCAGTTCCTGGCTTTCCTCTGGGCTTTCCTCTCTGCTCAGCTACACTGAGCTGCTTTGCAAGTTCCTGAAGGCGATGCTCTTGGCCTCCCGTCTCCCTGCCTTTGTACAGACAGCTCCTTTTGCCCGGAATGTGCTTTCTACTTGCTCTTCATCTTAAGACACAGGGAACTCGCCTCCACTGGGAATGAGCACCCTCCTCGGTCTCCAGAATGCTCTGCCTCTAGTCAGCCTTTACAACATGCTGCTGGGTGGTCTGTTTACCTCTCCATTCCCTGCCTTGGACTGAGGCCTCTTTGAGGACAGCTCTGTGTCTTTAATGCCTCTTTCCTTAGCACATGGAAGGGTGCCCAGCACAAAGCAGAATGAGTGAAAAGTAGACCAAGTACCAGAAAAGTAGTGCACAGAAGTGCGGGCTCACCTCACTTTACACAACTGGTGTGCCTCACAAACCTCCAGCCTTAGTTGTCCACTGACTCACACCCCTTCTTCAGAGGAGCTGCCTCTGCAATCCCAGGCAGTTCCTACCCCACAGATTCCAGACAGTGTGAGACGCCCGCCGCTCAAACACCTTAGCGGGAGTAGCCATGGGTGGTACCTGAGTTTGTCTGCGATGAAGATGACCCTCCTTTCCAGAAGCAGGGAGG
Organism: Monodon monoceros; assembly: GCF_005190385.1. Classification (NCBI taxonomy): domain Eukaryota; kingdom Metazoa; phylum Chordata; class Mammalia; order Artiodactyla; family Monodontidae; genus Monodon; species Monodon monoceros. The sequence goes on from NW_021703776.1 coordinate 91,661,228, forward strand.
CAAAAACACAGAGCAGGTGTCGGACGCTGAGACAGGAAAAGAGAGACTCAAAGTCCACGTGTTCGAGCCGGGAGTCCAGAGGGCGGCACAGTTCAATCACCTGCCGGGAAACAGGAGCAGCATGAGGGGGGCCAGGCCTCTCACACGCAATGCAGACCTGGGGCTCTGCGATCTGCAGTAGGGGTGGCCCACTGCCAGTGGAAAAGGGAAAGAGAAAAAAAAGGAAAACAAAAGGGACTGGGAAAAGAAAGATCGCAGGAGATTGGGGAAGGAGGTATGTTTGGTAGGGACTCAGTCTCACAGCTGCGTGTGAGGACAGTTTGGACAGAGGTGGGAAGAGAGGACTGCAGAACAAGAGGCCCTCGGCCCAGGATGGCTGGAGACCCTCCTTGTCGATAACATGGCTGGAGCCCACACAGGGAGTTCTATGACTGTTGAGGTCCTGTCCCTTGCAGTCCCACAGCAAAGCGTCTCCGTCTCACATGGGAATCGCAGGCTCACGCAGAAGGACCAGCAGATCCAAGCGCCTCTTTCAAGACTCACCTCCTCTAGAAGGTGACTCGTAATGAACTCAACCCCATCCCAGCCCCTTCCCAGTGATGGCTCTTCCAGCTTGTATGCTTAGTGTGCGTACCTTCTCACTCCGTACTTGCTGAAATGTTCCTGAGTCCAAGTCATTACTCATGTGCAGGTTTTTCTTTTTAAATAGCTGACTCCTTGGTGAGCAGAGACTGGCTTCTACTCTCAGCACGGCACCTGCCTGGTGCTGCCCAGACAGTGGGGCTCACTAAGGTTGACACCCCCATGGCCAAGCCACCTGCGTCTGTAGGGGTAGTTTAGGGTTCTCCAGCAACAGGGGGACTGCTCCTCTCTGTGCTGGGAAGTTGGGTTGTTCCAGAATATCCCAGACACATCCTCATCCTTCCCCTGTCCCCAGAGGTGACCTGCTCTTCCGAGGGCCTTTAGAACTGGAGACTCAAGGCTGAATGGGATCTGCTCTCTGATATCCACAGAGTCACACACAGGGAATGGGAAGGATGAAAACAAGCTCTGGCATCAAATCCCAGCCCAGCCAAGGAAAGGGACGTGCTTCAAAGTCTAGGATGAATAAAAAGTAGTACCTGAGCTTATCTTCCCTGAAAAGAATCTGCTTTACACTATAAAGCGGTAGAGGTGATGCAGACCAAAAACCTGAATAGGTTTAAATACGATTTATGAAGGCAGTAGGCTAATAAGAGAAGCTAAAGATGTTCACTGCCCTGGCACAGTTCTGAGCCAGAATCCTGGGCTGGATGGACTGGACTTAGGGTGGAATTTATGATACTCTTAGAAATGGGTGATCTGGGGCAGCCTGAGGAGCAAGAGGACATCACTGAATATGACAGCCCACTGGAAGCCAGCCCCTGGGATCACTGGGACTTGGCCACAGTCTGGGCTACTCCCCCCAGGACAGGAAAGGACTCTGATGGCTTACCTCAGTTCCTGATCCTGGCAAGAAGTTCTTGACAACAATGGTTTTGCCCAGGGCTGGGAAAGGGGCTTCCATGACGCTCCTCATGAGAGGCTGGACCAGGGCGGGAGAGATGCCTCGTCGTTTTTCCACCTCATCCAAGATCTGCAAGGGGCAGAAAAGCAGCTCAGCTATCCTGAAGTCAGGTCATCAAGGTGTAGCTCTGTTCCAGATGAAGTGGGCCTGCCACAGAGGCTGAGGAATTGTGGGGAAGCCCGTTGTCCTCATCAGGCCAAACAAAGTCTCTTTCACCTTGTGTGTTAGGGCCCCAATTCTCTCCTCTATGCAGCCCCTCTTTTTCCACGTGACTCTGTAATTTCTCCCACTAAAGGGGTGAAGTATAGTTTCTTGCCCCCTTGACTTTGAAAACTGTCCTGTTTGTCACACAGGTATGGCCATGTGATTTACTGGATTGATATATGCATTCTCAATGGGAAGAATAGCACCCCCAAAGAGGTAAAAATTGGTTTGGGGGTTGGTGGTGAAAAACTTAGATATTGTGAGGGTTTATAGCCTTCTAAGGTGCCACAGTACATAAACAGATATGCGATATATCTATGGAATTAAAATTTCTCTGGGGGGGGGGGCACTTCCCTGGTGGCACAGTGGTTTAAGAATCTGCCTGCCAATGCAGGGGACACGAGTTTGAGCCCTGCTCCAGGAAGATCCCACATGTCGCGGAGCAACTAAGCCCATGCGCCACAACTACTGAGCCTGTGCTCTAGAGCTCACAAGCCACAACTACTGAGCCCATGTGCCACAACTACTGAAGCCCGTGTGCCTAGAGCCCGTGCTCCGTAACAAGAGAAGCCACTGCAATGAGAAGCCTGCGCACTGCAACAAAGAGTAGCCCCCGTTCGCCACAACTAGAGAAAGCCCGCGCACAGCAACAAAGACCCAATGCAGCCAATTAAATAAATAAAAAAAAAAAAAAAAAAAAAAAAAAGTTTCCCTGGGGGGTAGCCATTTGGGCAACACAAACCAAAACCAATGAGATACCACTTCATACCCATTAAGATGGCTGAAATAAAACACAGGTAACAGGTATTGGTGAGGAAGTGCAGAAATTGGGACCCTCATACACTACTGGTGGGAATGTAAACTAGTGAAGTTTTTCTTTTGAAAACAGTCTGGCAGCTCCTCAGAAAGTTAAACATATGACCATACTATATGACCCAGCAATTCCACTCCTAGGAATTTAACAAAGAGAAATGAGAACATGTTCACATGAAAACTTGTACATGAATGTTCATAGAGCATTATTCATAGTAGTCAAAAAATGGAAATAACCTAAATGTCCATCAACTGATGAATGATAAACAAAATGTGATATTCATATAGTGGAGTATCATTCAGCCATAAGAAGGAATAAAATACTGATACGTGCTACAACATGGATGAAGCTTGAAAACACTGTGCTAAGTGAAATAAGCCAGACACAAAGGGACAAATAGTGTATAATTCCACTTAACATGAGCTCCTAGAGTCGAATTCATAAAAGAGACAGAAGGTAGAGTAGAGTGGTGGTTGCCAGGGGCTGGGGGAGGAGGGAACAGAGAGTTAGTGTTTAATGGGTACTGAGTTTTAGTTTGAGGAGATGAAAAAGTTCTGGAGAGGATGGTGGTGACGGCTGCACAGTAATGTGAATAAACATAATGCCAATCAATTGTGCACTTAACAATGGCTAAAATGGTAAATTTTATGTTATGTATATTTTAGCACAATAAAAAGACAAAAAATTAAAAATAATTCCATGGGGAGGGGAGGCAATTGAGAAAAAAATATCTAAAAAGGCTGCTTAGGGGATCAATAATGAGAAAAAGGTTGAGGACGACCGTGCCAGCAGAATGAGGCAGAAGTGACAGTGGGCCAGTTCTAAGCCCAGGCCTTAGGAGGCCTGTCTTATGTGTTTCTGCTCGCCCTCTCATGCCCCTGCCACAGCTGCGAGAAGAGCACGCATGGGACAGCTTACTGTCTAAGGGAGGTGACAGATGTGTGAGCAGACCCGCACCCAGACTTGCAGCCTTAAGCACAGCCCAGCCAGCCTAGATCAGCCAACCCCCAGCCTACTAGCAGCACATGAGTGAGCCCATGGAGACCGGCAGAGCCGAACCCCAGCTGCCTGCCCCTCTGTGAGAGTAAATGATGGCTGCTTTACACCACGGTCGTTTGTTACATAGCATTATTGTAGCAATACTTCTGCCTTTCTTCAGAGATTCTGAGAGCTGTTCTTATCCATGATTCCTCTTTCTGTACTAAAGGACAATTTGTCATTTTAGTTATCCTTGTCCCTCACCTAGAAATAGCTTGAGATTTTGGAATCATTTAGCCAAAGCTCTGTCTATGGTTCTATGCTGAATATTTGCTGTGTGATCTTTGGCAAGTCTTCATACTACAGTCTTAAAACATATGCTGTCACAAAACTGACATGAAAATGCAGGACTGTGCATCACACGAGTATGTGAGGATGTTTACTTGCTCTGCACCCCCTGCCCATGACATAGCAATGCAGCTTATGTGAACCCCAAAGCTGCCCCTGGGTGCTGGGCTACCTCACATCAGCTGTTTGCTCCTAGATTCATAAGCATTCTTGCAACAACAAGGGCTATGACCTACAGCCTTATTTCCATGTTTAAACAAACCCATGTTGAAGACTGGCATGAGCAGCAATGCATATCTGTGCTGCAGCTTGTAAATGACTGACTTTAATGTACAATGATTACCACTTCACATGGAGTGGAGGTAAGACCATGACTCAGATTACACTGATAACATTAACTACCTCAGACTTGCATACAAGTTCTACCGTGGCAAGAGGTCACGCTACATCAGTATAATTCAGGCTTCCTCTGAGTTCAGGAGGAGGGTGGGCAGGAGGGAGACTTTTGTTTCGGAATGCTTTTAGGGAGTGTTGCTTACATCCGTGGAGAGCAGATGTAGGACTTCAATTCTCTGAAAGAAAGCTCAGACTGAAATACGTGCTCAAGAAGGATTTTAAAAAAATTTATGGAGGTACTTCCCTGGCGGTCCAGTGGTTAAGACTCCAGGCTTCCACTGCAAGGGGCATGGGGTCGATCCCTGGTTGGGGAACTAAGATCTGCATGCTGTGTGGTGTGGCCAAAAAAAAAAATTTATGGATTATATATTTAGGTCTGGTTAACACAGGAAAAACGTTGAATTATACCTAACTTTTGAGATTGGCATCATATAGCATAGTAATTATCTCCTACACACCATTCCGGAATACTTGGGTGGGTAAGCCAATTCACCACGGCAATCCCTATGCCTTGATATATTGGCTCATTTTCCAAAAAGAAGGACCAAATTATACTAAGATTTTGATAGAGCACTCTTGCGATAACAAATCTTGCACACACACAACAGATATACACACACGACACATATACACAACACACAATGTGACAAAAGATAATGCTTAAGAGAAGGAAATTAAAACGTATGGAATATTCTGGGGAGATCCTCTGCCCCTCCCATCCTCAACTGCAATGACTTTGACCTTCTCCCCTCCCCCACTTTCTGGGCCACAACCTTCATCAACTCATTTCCTGTCCTAAAGTTTAGAGAATAGATGAGGCTCAAGGAAGGGAGGAGGAAGAAGTGGGAAGGAAAACAGGTGGGGGAATAAGAGGATAAAAGTCACACGAGTTAGGGTGTCTCCTGTGTCCTCCTGGGCCCTGCCCTGCATTCCCTCCCTCCCTTCTCTGAGGCCCAAGTCCTCACCTTCGAAAAGAGGCTGAAGCATCCCAGGCGGCTCACGATGCAGTAAACTTCAGGGAGACGCTTTCCTTTGCCACCAGGCTTTTTGGAGTGAAACACAAGGAAATCATGAGTGTTACCAATCTCAGGGGAGGAAAGACCCCAAATGTTTTTAACATGGTGCCTATTGTTTCCATACACCATAGCTTTTGAAAGTCAGTGAGGTAAGCAGTTACCAATACCCCGTCTTATAGGTGAAAGCACTTCTGGTTACGCAGACATATTTTTTAATTCTCCCAAAGGGACCAAATCAAGAGTGTTGTGCACATAGCAGGTGCTCAATATGGCCTATAGCACCATAAAATAAGGAATCTTAACTTGTTTACCCATATCATTGTAATTCCTCCCAAGGAAATTATTTATTCTTTATCATTATTATATTAAGTCCGAATGAGAAATCATTTCTGAAAATCCTTTTTGGAAACTGACTTTTAATTTTCAAAACAAAAAAGGAAAACAATCTCAACACTTAAACTCTAAAGTAATTATATCAACAAAATTTATTATCCCACTTAACTTTTTCGATTATTATCCATACTTTTTATTCACTAATTACTAAACAGCCACTATGTGCCATGCATTATTCTTGACTGTATTAGCCTATTTATAAAAAGACTAAAATATACTCTCGGTGGAAAATGATTTGCCACTACAGAAGATCGTCCCCAAAATGGGCCTCAAAAAGACCAGTTCTTAAATGTTTTGGCAAAATCATTTCATTGAAATAAGTTTCTGACTTTTACAGGTTAATGTTCTGAAGGAGACACTTAAATTATTTGCGTCATAAACAATAAAGCCATCCTTCTTCTGCCCTAACAACTATTATGAATGTTCTCTGTAAGCTCTCAAAGTCTGTTTAGCACACTTTATTAGAAAGGACATTTGGTTTGGGGAGAGAAAGGTCATTTATTTGGCAGGGAAAACAATGGAGAGAGTATTTTCTTTCCAAAGGAGACAATGTTCCCGTCTACCAGTAAGACTCACGTGGACCCCCAAATATTCCTTCCTGTTTTTAACTGCCCCGGTAAACTTGCTACACCTCCTGTCCCTTCTCGTGTGGCACGTGGTGAGTGAGACCTCAGGAAGCCAGCGCCGGCTCTGCACAGAGCTCTTGCTGACTGAGAGCAGGACGTACTGACCAGCAGTCTTCGGCAGTAACCGAACCTCCTGCTCCCATCTTCTCCAGTTAAGACAAACGAGAATGTTTCACTGTGGTTGGGAAAACGAAAGCGCGTTACAAAGCAAAACAAAACTAAAGTCACATCGCGTTGAACAACCAGGGGACATTCTGGAGGAGGCTGTCAAAAAGGGCTGCTCGCTGTCTGGCTTGTCCATCTCTGGGCTGGGGCTCCGGTCACCTACAGCTTTGGAGTCTGTGTCAGGGACAGGGAGATCTAAAGTGTCGCTGCGTCCTGAGAGGAAGTGAGGAATTTTCTTTTCACCCTGAGCCCTCATATAATCCTATCACCTGGGCCATCCCATTGCATGCACACAGCAGTCATTATCTGAGCCCGGGAGTGAGGTGGCATCTGCGATCTAGGGATGTGCCTCAGCGAGGGAGCAGTGGAAGAGTGGGACACTTCTGTGCCCCTCTCGGAACTGCCCCTTGCGCGGCTCTCCTAGGCACTGTCTGTGCAGGCCAGCCCGAGGCCTGGACCGTCCCTAAAGACTGCTGGGCCAACTTCAAGGAACTCAGTATCCCTCAAACACTTAGGATTTGGAGCCTCCTGAGTTTGGTCAGTTACTGAAACATGATAAAAAAATATTGGTATCCAACAACATGGGTTAAAGCAGAAATGTATGTAAACTTATCACAATCCGAGTAACAGCTGGATGGGCTACTGAAGAAATATTTCCAGAGCACTGGACAAGTATTAGTGACGGGCAATGTTTTCCTAGGCTATGAATTACCTTATTGCCCATCACGTCAGCTTATGAAACACACTCCCAGGTGGAGCGGGAGATCTGGGAATCTGCATACTTAGCAAGGTGATTCTTGTCTCCAGGCAAGTTTTAAAAACACCTGTGGAGGAAATTGCTACACTCGGGCCCACGAGGATCACTTAACAGTAGGACCGACTTATGGGGTCTACCATCTATGACCCCCTCTAGTTCTTGCTTCAGTCTTTGCAGGAGGGGAGGGGGATGCCAGCACATACCTGGTAAACTGCTGGACAGGAGTCCAGTCCTTGGCGTCAGGGAAACAGAATTGGGGGATAGCCTTCAGCTGGTCCTCAGCTTCTCTCATGAACTTGAAAGACCTTTCCAACTGCAGGGAGAAGGGCGAGAGAAGATTGGAGAATAAACCCCAGCACCGGAGAGTAAGGCAGATGCTTGGCAAGAGCTCATCTCCCACCTTCCTGAAGTCATGACTGCCACCTTAATCTCCACTTTGAGGAGGGTTTGCAGCTCAGTCTGCTTGGGGCTTTTTGTCCCCAGGGCAGTTCCAACTATAATCTTATGGGGGAAATGAGGAGAAAATAAGTGTGCTTTAGAGAAATGTTCTCTGTGCAGAACATTCTGGAATGTAAGTATTTTAATCAATAAAGAAACACTGTCACAGCAATCCCTTCCAAACCGGAGACTCATGAATCTGCAAGGCAGAACCTCAAATCCAGTCTTCTGACCTCTGGGCCCAGGCAAATGCGCCCCTCCTTGATCTAGGCAAACACGTTTTACAACTCTTTTTAGTGACTACATCCAGCTAAATTACATTATATGGTGAAATTTAACTCATTTCAGGAAGGCTTTGAATGTCAGAACTAAAGGAAAACTAGACATCATCCAGCCTGACCTTCTTATTTTAGAGATAAGAAAATAAGCCCCGGGAAGTTAAGTGATTTGTCCATGATCACACAGCTAGTATGGAATCTAGTAGAGAATCAAAATGATCTTAATCTCTAGCCTGTCTGTCTTTCTCTCTCTCTCTGATTTATCTGACATATCACAGACTGGATGAACATCATCTCATTTCAAAATGGAATGACTCAATAAAGTCTGATTTAGAGATGATATTTAAAGCCATGAGTCTGCTTGTTCTGTGTCTGAACAGGTTACCTGCACTAAAAAAAAGCATCCCATTCTGTTGGACAGCAATGCAGATGCAGTTAACCATACTGTACTTTACACATGGAGATGTTGGGATGGTGCATTTTATGTTATGTGTGTTTTTTTGTCTCAATTGAAAAACAAAGGCACTCTAGGTATAAGTTTGGGATGCAAAAAGGAATAGTTTATAATTAGCACAGTTAGCTTATACATTGGTACTTCTAATGTGTTGGGAAGAATTGTTGGCTTTTGTTGTGTTGTTGATGATAGGTTTACACTTGTTAAATTTCCTTTATAAACAGTTAAAGAAAAATAAATTATGCTAAAATTATCTTCAGTCATTTGAAATATGAGATATTTGAAGTGAGTGGAGTATGAATTTCTAAAGTTACGAAACTGTAATGTCTAACCTAAATTCTTACTATAATATTTTCCATAATTTCTTATTTTGTTTCTCATAGTTTGCCATTGGCCTCCACCTTAAACCAGGCTGGCAGAGAGTTTCTGACATCTGCAGGCCAACAGTACCTTTGACTCCTTCACAGAGGATCTACAAGCCTTCCCAAGGCCATGAAACGTCAGAGAAAGGAGGTCTCTGGAGAGCATCCAAAAGAATAGAGCACCGGGCTGATGGCTTTCAACTTGAAAACCTACTTCTAGTATGATTCCCCTTAGGCTAGATCAAATTTAACTAAAGCTGCTACTGTTAATGGTTGAGACAACTATCAATGAGTGAAACACAGTCACCATATGTAGACTGAAAGCCAGTCATTAATTGTCCTTTAGTTTTTCTTCTTCAGAACAAATAGTCACTCTTTCTTTTCTGTATAATTGTTCTCTCTTCTATCCATGACTCAGAGGCTTCCAAATGGTCCTGGAACAGTCTCTGAGTTGATAATTCACTAGCTCAGACTGTTGCCAAAGCAATAATTTTTGATTACCCTTGGACAGTCTTGCAGAGAAGCAAATACCAGCTGGGTGTAGTTGTTGGAAGGGGTCATTAATCATCACAGAGTGAAGGACCCCAAACTATAAATAATACAAAAGGAAGGAACAATGACATTTCTCCACAGTGGAAACAGCATTAGAGAACTGAAGCATAGGCCTTGTAGAGAAATGAGTTCTAGTGCTTTTCAACGTGGTCCAGTCACCATTTGGATGAACCCACCCTCAGACCACTTGCATGATACCCAAAAATATGTGTATATACACATGTGCTTACACACATTGTCATCAATGTATGAGTTATCAAACCGTATGTGCACATACATGCTCTTACATGCACAGGAGCACATTTATAGGAAGTGGCCCGCAGAGATCTCTCTTACAAATACAACCAATCACAGATGGCTGGAAAACAGCCTGACCTCCATGAGTTGTCATAAAGATAACTGCAAGATATCAAGCATTTTAAGGGAATACAGCAGGCATGATCTCTAGTGTGCAAATATGGAGTGTAAACCTTGATTAAAGTGGCTATAGTGGTGGAGGATAAAACTCATGAAAAAGAGTTAAAAGTGAGGAGGCAGAAGGAGAAAAGGGGCCTTCTGACAGAGGGAGCAAGTGAAGGGAAGGAGATATAAAGTAGCCTGGCATGCAAAAATGCATATAAAGGATGATCAGCGTAACATTAAAAATACATATCTAAAGAAATACCGGCAGCAAGATACATTTCCAACAGAAAGAGAGTGGTTAAATAGATTAGAGTAGGGGATTCCCTGGTGGCACAGTGGTTAAGAATCCGCCTGCCAATGCAGGGAACACGGGTTCGAGCCCTGGTCCGGGAAGATCCCACATGCCGCGGAGCAACTAAGCCCGTGCGCCACAAATACTGAGCCTGCGCTCTAGAGCCCATGAGCCACAACTACTGAGTCCGCGCGCCTAGAGCCTGTGCTCCGCAACGAGAAGCCACTGCAACAAGAAGCCCGCGCACCGCAATGAAGAGTAGCCCCCGCTCGCCGCAACTAGAGAAAGCCCATGCGCAGCAACAAAGACCCAATGCAACCAAAAATAAATAAATAAATAAATTTATTAAAGAAAAAAAAAAGATTAGGGTATACCCACATAATGCAGCATTATGTAATTTCAAAAATGATGTTTTAGAATTTGTATTAAATATGTTTATAAACAACGACAGGTTTATAAAACGACACGGAAATTACACAATGTATGATCTCAGTTTTGTAAGAAAATTATACTATGAGAAAAGACTGGAAGAAAACACAATAAAATGCTAACAGTGATGATCTCCATGGGATTAGAGATGGCTTTTTTCTTTATACATTTCCGGATTAGTCCCCCTTTCAACAGTGACTATGCAACTTTCCACTCTTTAAAAAAAGTTTTAATGTGATGTCTAAGAGTCTGGAGATTCCATGTTGCAAACTCAAGCATTCAACAGTTAGGTTGATTCATTAATTCATTCACAAATTAATGCTTTTATTCCTGGAACACTGGTTAAGTACTGCTATATGTATAACATTGTGCTATGCCCCAAAGGAAGTAAATAAAATAATAGGACAGTCCTTCATGCGTTGGTGCAAGTGTGGTTCTCAACTAAATATGGGCACACCCATAGCACTGGGGTTTTCAGAGCATCATCCCTGGAGCTCAGATAGAGGAAGTGGAATAAGTGCCGGTGTGGAGGGCTGGTGCCTGTGGTTTATTTCAGTTATACGTATTTCCATCCTAAACTCCAAGCAGAGGACTTGATTGCTGTGCTGGAACCCAGTGTGCAGGACAGAAGGAAGGCTGGCTTGAGAAAGGAGAGGGACAGCTGGAACCTAGGTCTCGGTAGATGCTGGGATTATGCTTGGGTGGTGGCAGCAAAGGGAGGCCCTGATGGGACTAGGACATGAGCGCCCTCTCCTTTTCCTGTCTCTGCGCACCTGCATTGTATGAACTGTAAAGAGACTGTCACATTGACCTTGTGAGTCTTTGTAGGCTTATCTCATGCCCTCCTATCAGAGTGTAAGCTCCTTGAGGACAGGAAACACATTTTGCTCATCTTTGTAATGCCCTGGGGCCAAGCAGAAAACAGCTTGAAAGTAAAAGGGTCTCAGTAAATTCTGGCTGAACTCAATTAGAATGTGGTGGAAGCTCTTTATTACTGATGTCAAAGGCTAAGAATAATTTATATATTCTAGGCCACGTCATTTTCAGCTTTATTGAGCGCCATTTCATTTTAGGAGCCATAATTTAATATATGGTAAAGCCACATCCACATAGCCAGGACCCATGTGAGCAGAGAACAGGATTCTCGTGCATACACACATACAGAGGCACACAGGGCACGTAGGGTGTGTAGCATGGACACAAACACGACACTCCTTAGGGAGAGTTGTGCGGCTGATGGAAAGAAGCTTCCAGGACAGGTTGGGAAGAGATGTGGCTGGATAAGGAGATGGGGAGGATGAAGAGGGTAGTACAGTCAGCACAGCGACCACAGGAAGGGGCTAAGTATTTCTGTCCCTGCTTTGAGTTTTGACTCTCACACCTCCTCGGACCTCGCAAATTCTCCAGCAGCGGTTTTTTTCATTTGATATACCTTAATTAGGACCCATTTTTGAAATTCTAAGCACTGAATGTTCCTTGGGCTCCTGTACCTCCCTGAAACCGTGAGTACCAATAAGATTTTGTCAAGAATGCTGCAGTCCCTGGCAGGCTGCAGACGCTTGGCCCACCCTGTACCTTCAGAGGGAACTGCTGGGTGAGTTCGGGCACATACGCAGCGCCGGCCTGCTTCTTGTGCAAAGACACGACCACAAAGTACTCGAAGAGCTGCCTCTCCTGGTACTCGATGAGCTCCCGGTCCAGTGATGGGTATCTTGGAGCCTGCTTCAGGCGTGACTTCACATTGACCAGGCGCTGGCTGTGGGCTAGAGAGGGAGTAGAGGGGAGAGAGAGAGAGAGAGAGAGAGAGAGGGAGGGAGAGGGAGGGAGAGGGAGGGAGAGGGAGGGAGGGAGGGAGAGAGAAAGAGAGAGAGAGAGGGAGGGGGGGGGGGGGGAGAGGGAGAGAGAGAAAGAGAGAAAGAGAGAGAGGGAGGGAGGGAGGGAGAGAACGCCTGAAAATGACTCACCCCCAATGTGGAATTGCACAGAGCTGCAACACGTTGTGTAATTCCTAGCTCAAAGAACTTTTTCTAATCCTAAAAGAGTGTTCCCACATTTAACAAATTAGTACAAAGCTCTTTATTTGGGATTCTTGCCAGAGTTCTAGTTGGAGCAACACCTGCCAGGCCACCAGGCTAATCGGGGTGCAGGAGCCTGGAATGTGGGATCTGCTGTCTGGACTTAGGGCTGCGGCTTGAGTGACCCTTGGGTTCCTCTGTCAGATGGGGTGGGGACTCCTCCCTTCACTCACTTTCTTCAGCTTTCAGTTTGGGGGATGTGACAAAATCCAGACCCTAGAGCTTTTGGAGCTGGGAGCTTTGAAAACATTCCATGTGGCTCAACTGGCAGAGACCTGACTAACTCAGGAACCCCATCTGCCTTCTCTCCTGCCACCATTCTGTGCAATGGAAGTGACTGGCTTCATTCCAGAGGTGGGAGCAGGTGGGTGCTGGAGGCAAATGAGGCAAGGCCACTGAGCAGATGGGTCCCCATCACCTCACTGAGCAGCCCTGGACTATGGCTTTCTTTGGCTTCCCCCCTAGGGTCTGAAAAGTTGTGGAAAACTCACTAAAGCCTAGACTGAGATCACCAAATTTAGATCCACAGGGATCAATAATTTCAGCGACTTCATTTGACAGATGAGGAACTAGAGGCCCTGGATCTCAAGTGATTTCTTCCAGATCACAGAGCCAGGAGTAGGGCAAGAGCCCCAGGTCTCTGGAGTCCCAGGCCAGCACGCTGTACCTTACACAGGTGTGAGAAACACCTATGACATAACGGAAAGGCACAGGAACGGGGTGTCACTGCAGTGGTAGCCACCCTGGATCTCTAGAACTGAGCTGTAGGCTCAGGGACCGAACAGGCCCACTCTGGCCAGGCTCAGACTTTCACGACTTGTCCAACAAGCTCGTGCAAGGCCACTGTGTCCCGTCCCTCACACTGAACAGGAAGGGCTACCTTCGCAGCTTCCCAGTCACCTGCACGCGCCCTGCACAGCAACTGCTCTTCTCACCTTTCAGCTTCTCCTCGGTGTCACTGTCAGACTCACTGTTCTCATCTGTCACTAGACAAAAAAACACAACAACAAAAGGAAGAAAGTTGCAAGTGTGGGTTTTTCTAATGCAGGAAACTTTTTATATGTGGTAGCACAAATCCAAGACTTCTAGTTCAGAGGGGCTGTTTTCTTTTTGTCTATTCAAATGTAATGAACAAACTATGTCTTTGTCCAACTACATGTGTTTCCAAATTAATTTGGCTTTAGTTCAGATGGTACCTATATAAATACAGCAAAAGATACTGGCCCCTTTAATGTATATTAAGCAAAGAAGGTTGCTCCCATGGTGAGGTCAGAGCATGCAGCCCTAGGCTGACCTGATGGATACACAGGGAGACAGGATGGTGGGGGACATTTCCAAAGCCCCCAACTTGTTCTCCTCCTTGCTGAGTCAACCCCAAACAACAGGAAGCCACTTCTAGGAAGATTCTGTTTTCAGATTCTTGGGGGAGAAGGGATGGTGGCGGGGCCTACCTTTTCCTGAGTTGCTCTCCGTGGACTGGGACAGCCTCTTCACCCGTTTCTTTCCTCTCCGGGCCTCATAAATGGCATTGATTCGCAACACCAGCTGCCAGACACGGGGAGAAGAAAAGCCAGTGTGAGCAGTCTCCTCCCTGTGGCAGCTGGGATTCCTTCGCTGCCCATTCTCTTTTAGGAGGGTGGCGGGCCAGGGAAAGGGGGTGGGGGGAGACATTTCCCACTGGCCCGCCGGCGTCTTTCAGTCATTCCTCTGGGCCAGATAGAAGCATGACTGTCAAGAACACTGAAGGACGCTGCCAGCCTCACTGATGTATGGGCGGGTGTCGTCTGAATATGCTAACGCACCCAGCTGAGACACAGAGGGAGACGATTTCATTGGCTAAATGGTGTGATGGCTGCTCCCCGCCGCTCAGCCCCCCCACCCCCCGGCCCTGATAGTGAAACGTAACTGTGGTTTGGGAAGGAGCTTTTGCCCCCAAAGCAAAACAAGGAAAGAAAGAGACAGAAAAAAAAATGTTCCCAGGCAGGGCCCCTTTCATAGGCACCATGCCAAAGAGTGAGCAGCAGGAAGGAACCAGGGACTGCGGTGGCTCTTGAGTCTGAGCTCAGGACTGCAGGGAGGAGTGCCGTGTACCGGGCACACCGTCCTTCCTGCAGAGGACACACTGGCCGCAGACTTGCTGAGGCCTTTCATGACCTCTCTGGTGCTCAGAAGCCGAGCTGCTCAGCAGACACCTTAGTAAGCAGCACATCCTCCAGACTGGCTATAGCAGAACCGTCTGGTGACTGAGGCCCTGGGTCACTTCCCTTCAGGCTTTACGGCACCACCTGCAACTTTCAAGAGAAGAAGCTTCCTGGACTTCCCTGGTGGCACACTGGTTAAGAATCCGCCTGCCAATGCAGGGAACACGGGTTTGAGCCCTGGTCTGGGAAGATCCCACATGCAGTGGAGCAACTAAGCCCGTGTACCACAACTGCTGAGCCTGTGCTCTAGAGCCCACGAGCCACAACTACTGAGCCCATGAGCCACAGCTACTGAAGCCCGTGCGCCTAGAGCCCGTGCTCTGCAACAAGAGAAGCCACCACAATGAGAAGCCCGCGCACCGCAATGAAGGGTAGCCCCCGCTCAATGCAACTAGAGAAAGCCTGCGCGCAGCAACGAAGACCCAAGGCAGTCAAAAGTAAATTAAAAAAAAAAACAGTATAAGCTTCCTGGGTTCTACCTGGTTAGGAGAAAGGGAAGTCTACCCATGCATAATCGACACAAACCAACTAGTGACTTTAAAGGGGAGCTGTCTGTAAGTTGCTGCCTTGAAAGGTTGAAAATTCTTTCATACATTGGGAAGAACAGGAGCGGGTGTGCTATGGTAAACTGGGTGATGCGTACCCGTCAGGGACAGTTGCTAATACCCACCTCTGCCCCCTACTCCTCGATCCCCTCCCTAAAGTAGTTCACCAGCTCCTCTCTACAAGCACTGGCCCACCAGAGAGGAGGGTGGCTTATTCTTAAGGCCTCCTTGTGACCAGCCTGGGTTCCGTCCCCCCAGCTCTGCGGACTCTCACTGATACGGCCCTGCCATAGCCTCGGTCATCTGCGCCCTCTGGCTCCTGACGGGAAGGCCAGCCCTGGCCTTGCCAGCTCTCGGTGTGAACTCCTCTTCCCTAACCGTGAACCTGACCCGACTGAGGCCTCTGCCTTCACCCCCAAATCCCTGCCATGTGGAAGCTCTTTATATTTGCTCTCACGAACCAGCCATCTCCTTGAGAGCTCACACCCCTGAACTGGCCTTCTTTTCTTTTCCCGCATGTTCTAACTAGTGGGATGTAACACTAATCCCATTTCCCATGCAAGAAGACACCGTATCAACAGTATTATTCACAAGGACCAAGAAGTGAAAACAACCCAAATGTCAACTGATGGATGAATGGATAAACACAATGTAGCATGTACATACAATGGAATATTATTCAGCCTTAAAAAGGAAGGAGATTCTGACACATGCTTCAACGTGAATGAACCCTGAGGATTTCATGCTAAGTGAAATAGGTCACAAAAGGACAAATATTGTATGACACCACTTATACGAGGTACCTAGAGTAGTCGAATTCATAGAGACAGAAAGTAGCATGGTGGTTGCCAGGGGCTGGGGGGAGGGGGGAATGGGGAGTTAAGTGTTTAATAGGTGCAGCGTGACGGTTGCAGAACAATGTGAATGTACTTAATGCCACTGAACTATACATTAAAAAATGGTTAAAACGGTAAGTTTTATGTTATGTATATTTTATCACGATTTTAAAAAAAAAGGCAGGGCTTCCCTGGTGGCGCAGTGGTTGAGAGTCCGCCTGCCGATGCAGGGGACACAGGTTCGTGACCCGGTCCGGGAAGATCCCACATGCCGCTGAGCGGCTGGGCCCGTGAGCCATGGTCGCTGAGCCTGCACGTCCGGAGCCTGTGCTCCGCAACGGGAGAGGCCACAACAGTGAGAGGCCCGCGTACCGCAAAAAAAAAAATACAGGTAAATAATGAGTTGCTAGGTCAAATTGTTTTTGGAGAGAAGGAAATTTTTAAACCTTTTCAAAATCTCCCCCCAAAATATCCAAAAATTAACTAGAAAGAAGACATTTACAATATAGTTAATATCCTTCCATTTGTTTAAATAAAATGAACACTAGACTGTAAGCTCCATGCAGGCAGGAATTTTTGTCACTTTTATTTACTGCTGTCACAGTACCTGTATGGGATGGAGCAGGGCCTGGCACACAGTAGGTACTCAATAAATATTTGTTAATTATTAATTTGTTGAATGAATACTGAGCATCTCCTATGTGCAAGGGATTTTGCTAGGAGCTGTGAGGGATAAAAGGATATATGGGACATGGCACACATTCTCAGGGAGTTTACACGCTAATAGGAAGGACGAAGGTGCATTCATAACTATAAGACAATTCATGAGTGCTATGTAAGTAGTATAAATAATATGACAGAGAAGGTTTTTCTCATTTTAAATCAGGT
Organism: Monodon monoceros; assembly: GCF_005190385.1. Lineage (NCBI taxonomy): Eukaryota > Metazoa > Chordata > Mammalia > Artiodactyla > Monodontidae > Monodon > Monodon monoceros. Next base: position 91,678,223 of record NW_021703776.1, read on the forward strand.
CATGGAGTAAGTGGAAGCCATATATATACTTCAGTTAATAAATCTTTGTTCCTTTTTATTTAAAAAAAATTTCCCCAGGGAGAAAAACTTAAACAGGCTTTCACATAATTGAACTTTAACAGGAGATAAGTTTTGTTGTTTAAAAGTGTTCTGAAAAAGAAACAAAAGTGTTCTGTACTAGAAGTATTGGCCTTTTTAGAAACTTTTTAAAAGTTGAAAACAAACATTTTTAACTATAAGCTCATTTGGAAGACAGTCTGTTTCAGACAGAGAGTCATCTGGGACCTAATTCTGCCTATGATGGCTGCCTAAGAAACAAAGGATTCCACATAAACCTGCTACAGTGCTGAGGGGGAGTTCACTTCTCATTATAAAGGACAGCACAATGTTTCATGAAACCTGGGGACATCACACCACTGTGTAATTAACTGCTCCATTTCAGCTGCCACGTTAATGAAGGTACAGGGTTGCTAGGAGAATATAGGGAAGGGCTGTCTCTTTCTCTCTCCCCTCCTCCACTGGGACCTTCATTCCTCTTAGGGCTGAGGCGGGAGAAATCAAGGGAAGCATCCATACTTCCAGAAGGGACTCATGTTACACGTTACAGCAGAGGCAGCTGAAGGAACACCAACCAACCCATTAACTGATGAGTTGTGAGTAGACCATTAAGTCCTTCTTGCTAGATAAAAACACAAAAGCAAGGGTTTTGGATAGCAAACGCTTTAAGGTTCCAAAACCTGGAAGTCATGAATGTGCCTGAAAAAGAAACTTTGACTTCAAGTAAAGGATTCAAAGCATTTGGAAAGGACAAGCCTAGGTTAAGATTAAGTAGCAAGTGACAGAACTGAGGATTCATGAGACTTCTAATAGACTGTAATGAGTCATTTTTAAAGAAATATTTATTTGTTTATTTGGTTGTGCCAGGTCTTAGTTGCAGCAGGCGGGCTCCTTAGTTGTGTCATGCAAACTCTTAGTTGCAGCATGCATGTGTGATCTAGTTCCCTGACCAGGGAATCAACCCTGGGCCCCCTGCCTTGAGAGCACGGAGTCTCACCCACTGCGCCACCAGCGAAGTCCCTGTAATTAGTCATTTGTTTTCTTTTTAAACATTCCTTTGAAGAATTGTGTACTTCACCTTTATGACTAAAATTTTAATAATATTTTGTTGTTTTTTTGTTGCTGATTTTTCTCCAGATTTGATTACACCTGCCAAACCCTACTTGAGTAACTGCCTGGACACTACGTAAGTGGGGAAACTCACTTCAATTTCAGGCAATAAAGTAAGAGGGAACAAACTGCTGCTTGCAAGTTAAACTCATATGAAGTGGCAGAAATAGGTCTACCTTTATCTCCGCCTCTCTACTTTTATATAAAATATGCACACATATTCTCTTCCCCTCAATCTCAAAAAATCTTTTTTAAATATTAAAATAGTATAAATGGGGAAGTGATGGGTAAAAGCGCAGGGGTAGAAGATAGAGGTTAAATGCTTATTAAGAGATACCTAGTCAAACTTAGAGTTGTATCAAAACTCTTTTAAACTCAGCTGATTCATTTGATTGTTCCTGTTTAATTTGCTAAAATAACAGTGAGGCTGTATAGATGTTAATAGCCACTTGTAATTATTTCACTATTGCAGGTTTTTGACATTACAGATATGTGTGAGTCATGCCAGAACAAGAAGAGGAGAGTTAAGACAGTGACTGAAAGACAGCCAAAGGGAGACAGAAAGCGATTCCACCAGGGGCGAGGGAGACTGGTATCCATGTACTAGTGGGAGTTCATTCAGCCAGCATCCAATGATCAATATGCAACCTGCACTGTGCCCCAGGTGGCGCGAGGCAACCAGGAGAACAGGAAGGGGAACGAGGCCTGACTCCTGCCCTCCATCAACAACACAAAGCAAGACATCTTCTCCCCTGTTCCACCTGCAACCCCACTGCTGGGCTGCAGGTGATAGGTCTTCTCTTGCCCACCTGAGCCTAACCGCCCTCACCCTTCAGAATGCATTTTTTTTTTTTGGCTGCGCTGTGCAGCTTGGGGAATCTTAGTTCCTCGAGCAGGGATCAAACCCGTGCCCCCTGCAGTGGAAGTGCGGAGTCTTAGCTACTGGACCTCCAGGGAAGCCCCCAGAATGCCCTCTTCATTGTCCAGGTGACTTAATTTCACTTGAATAAGAATGTGGGGGGCAAGGGTGATATTATGGCTCAAAGCACTGATTAACCAAACTGGGTCAGGAGGGACTGGCTTGTGAAAATGTCCCTGGACTTTCAGGTCAACGGGTCACTTTGAGAAATCTGATGAAACCCACAGACAACCCACCCCCTCTTCCTTTTATCCCCCCAAACTCATCCATACAGTTTTACATGATTTTGTGGGTTTCATGATCCCCTAAAGTCCATCCATGTACTCTGAAATGAAGAATTCCTGCTCTAAAAGTTCCTGAGGGAAGTTGGTATCAAAGTGGCCAAAGAAGAATGACAGGCACTGCAGGGGTTGGACTGAGCAAAGGAAATGTAACAGCAACAGCGGCCACATGAGATGCACATCCAAGCCCTCAGGCACGTTTTGCCTTTGGGGCTGAAAAGAGCCAGAAAAGATGTATTTTTGACAAGTGCTCCCTTGGAGCGCAGCCTCCATGTGGTGCCACCTCTGCAGTGGGAGGTGACGGAGTCTGAGTCAGAGCACGAGGGATGGAGCTCTGCTTTTTGAGGCCATGAAGGAGGGAGATGCGGCCCTTTGAGGCTGGGTCCTGGAAGCACAGGTTGGTATCCTAAGAGTGATCAAGGTAGGGAGAGGGATGGCTGAGAGGAAGGCTACAGGACCACCACAATTACTCTGACAAAGGGCCAGATATCTCAGCCTGCTGGCTTCACCGTGTCTACCCGGCCTGTGGTGAAGCAGGAAGAAGGGTCCAGTGATTTGATCTCTGCCCAGACTCCTCTGCAGCCTTCCTTTGCAGGGAAGGGGGAGTGCACATCTGAACACGAAGCTTGTTGTAAGCCTTACCTTGGGTATCTTTCTCTTCTTCCTGCCGTTCTGTGGGTCTCCGAGGTTAAAGAAAGTGTCATCAGGACTGCTGGGGGTGGAGGGAGGGCTGATTTTAGAAGGGGACCCAGTGCCATCCCGACTCAGCTTCCTAGTGTCCAGCAGTTTGAAGTTCCTCCTTTCTGAATTTTGCCGGAAAAAAGCAGGTTTGGACAAGGACTGCTGTGAGGGGAGAGGAAGAAAGAAGAGTAAGTAAATACAAAGGGACTAAATGAGAGGTAACTGGTGGTGGCAGTGATGGAGACCAAGAAGATCAAGAAGGGAAGCTGGTCTATGTTCCCAAGGGTATGTTGAGTCTGCCTATGCTATTCGTAAGTGCTCAATAAACACTTATCATTCAATTATGGAAAATGAGCATGATAAAGGATGCAAGTCTAATCCAGTCTCTTTTTAGACAAGTGGGAACTCACCTGGCTCAATCCCTTACTTTGCAAATGAGGCTTTCTGATACAATGTACCGGGAGTCACAAGACCTAAGCATAGCTTTGTCCCTGCCACTGGTAAGCTGAGTGCCTTCTATACAAGGAATTTCACTTCTCTGGGCCTCAGTGTCTTATTTCTAAAAATGAGCTGCTTTAAGGTCAAAAGGCAAACAAAAAACCAATTAAAAAAATTTGCGACTTATAGAATCATTTTTCTAATACATACTACATATTAATGAGAAGAAGACTAACAACTCAAGAAAAACAGGCAAAAGATGAGAACTGAAAGTTTACAGGAAAGGAAATATAACAACTTTTATATATATAAAAGATTCTTAGCTTCACTCAATCAGAAAAAAAAAACATTAAAACTCCACTGAAGAAACATTAAAAAAAATTTTTATTGGAGTATAGTTGATTTATACTGTTGTGTTAGCTTCTGCTGTGCAGCAAAGTGAATCAGTTATACATATACATATATCCACTCTTTTTTAGATTATTTTCCCGTATAGGTCTCATTATACAGTATTGAGTAGAGGCCCCTGTGCTATACAGTAGGTCCTTACTAGTTATCTATTTTATATATACTAGTGTGTATACGTTAATCCCAATCTCCCAATTTATCCCTAACCCCCAACCCCCCTGGTAACCATAAGATTGTTTTCTATGTCTGTGACTCTATTTCTGTTTTGTAAATAAGTTCATTTGTACCTTTTTTTTTAGATTCCACATATAAGCAATATTATATTTGTCTTTCTCTGTCTGACTTACTTCACTCAGTATGACAATCTCTAGGTCCATCCATGTTGCTGCAAATGGCATTATTTCCTTCTTCTTTATGGCTAAGTAAAATTCCATTGTATATACGTACCACATCTTCTTTTTTTTAATTAATTAATTTATTTATTTTTGGCTGCGTTGGGTCTTCGTTGCAGTGCGTGGTCTTCTCATTGTGGTGGCTTCTCTTGTTGCAGAGCATGGGCTCTAGGCATGCAGGCTTCAGTAGTTGTGGCACGCAGGCTCAGTAGTTGTGGCGCACGGGCTTAGTTGCTCCGCAGCATGTGGGATCTTCCTGGACCAGGGCTCGAATCCGTGTCCCTGCATTGGCAGGCGGATTCTTAACCACTGAGGCACCAGGCAAGTCCCCCACATCTTTATCCATTCCTCTGTCGATGGGCATTTATTTAAGTTGCTTCCATGTCTTGGCTATTATAAAGAGTGCTGCAGTGAACATTGGGGTGCATGTATCTTTTTAAATTATGGTTTTCTCCGGGTATATTCCCGGGAGTAGGATAGCTGGATCATAAGACAGCTCTATTTTTAGTCTTTTAAGGAACATCTATACTGTTCTCCATAGTGGCTGTACCAATTTACATTCCCACAAACAGTGTAGGAGGGTTCCCTTTTCTCCATACCCTCTCCAGCATTTACTGTTTGTAGATTTTAAAAGATTTATTTATTTATTTATTTACTTATTTATGGCTGTACTGGGTCATCGTTGCTGTGCATGGGCTTTCTCTTGTTGTGGAGAGTGAGGGCTACTCTTCGTTGCGGTGTGCGGGCTTCGCATTGCGGTGGCTTCTCTTGTTGCGGAGCACGGGCTCTAGGCGTGTGGGCTTCAGTAGCTGTGGCGGGTGTGCTCAGCAGTTGTGGCTCACAGGCTCTAGGGTGCAGGCTCAGTAGTTGTGGTGCATGGGCTTAGTTGATCCGCGGCATGTGGGATCTTCCCAAACCAGGGATCGAACCCGTGTCCCCGGCATTGGCAGGCGGATTCTTAACCACTGCGCCACCAGGGAAGTGTCTGTTTGTAGTTTTTTGATGATGGACATTCTGACTGATGTGAGGTGATACCTCATTCTAGTTTTGATTTGCATTTCTCTAATAATTAGTGATGTTGAGCATCTTTTCATGTACTGAAGAAACATTTTTCACTCAAAGATTAGCAAAGATTAAAAAATTTGATAACTCACTGTACTGATGAAAGTGATGGAATAAAATCACTTTCACACTTTCATACACTGTTGGTGGGAATGGAAATTGGTACATCTCTACGGAGGGCAATCTAGCAGTGTCAACAAAAGTACAAATACATATATGCTTTGACCCAGTAATTCCACCTGTAGGAATTTGTCCTACTGATATGCTCATACTTATGCAAAGTTATATTGTACAAGGAAAGTCATATTATGCAAAGTATACCGTACACTTGCCATGGTTTGTAAACACAAAATACTGGAAACAACCTACAGGTTCATCAGTGGAAGCTGGTCAAATTATGGTACATCCATAAAGTAGAATACAATGCAGGTATAAAAAAACTTAATGGACTGGTATAGAAGGTTCTCTCATTTATATATTGTTAAGCATAAAAGGTAAGGTGTAGAATAGCTGGTATAGTATGCTGGTGTGTGTGTGTTGGGGAGCTATTCTGCTGGTATAGGCATAGGACAGTTCTGGAAGGATACACAAAAAACTAACAGTGGTTGCTCTGGGGAGAGAGACAGGGGTGAGATAAAGACTTTTCATTGATACTTTTCATACTAAAATTTTGAATGATATGAATGTAATAACTACTCAATAAAATAAGGAAAATTAATAAAGATTTTAAACAGCTTTGACCACATGTTCTCTAAAGGTACTTCCAGATGCATGTTTTATGATACCATAATTATAACTGCAATGTCTCTTTTTAAAAATTACCTAATGAATTAGATGAGATAAAGGTATCTAGCAGAGTACCTGATACACAATAGGCATTCAGTATAAGTTTTTCTTTCTTACGACATCGACATTTTTTCATACTTTAATGTTCTAACTGCATTTTTCTTTATTATATTGTTTATGTTCTTTTCCTGTTTATTCTTTGGGATCCTAGTGTTTTTATTATTATTTTGGATGAGCTCCCTATATAGAACAGATATGAACTATTTGTCAGTTTTGCTGCAAGTCTGTTTTTCCCGTGTGATTTGTTTGTATTTTTATTTTGGTTATGTGGAATTTTTCACATAGCATTTTTTTTTTTTTTTTTGGCCTCACTGCTTGCAGGATCTTAGTTCTGCGACCAGCGATCAAACCCAGGCCCACAGCACTGAAAGGTTGGAGTCCTACCCACTAGACTGCCAGAGAATTCCCCACATAGCATTTCTATGTATGAAAATCTGATCTTTTCCTTTGTGATTACTCTCTTCTTTCTTTCCCTAGAAAAACAACACCTTCTTAAAGCTTTAATATATATTTAATTCCATTTTCTTTTGGATTTTCTTAGTTTATTTCGAATATATTTTATTCATTAATCCATTTGTAATTTATTTTATTGTACGTTAGTCTAAACTGATTTTTTCCTTCAAGCTAACTTATCCCTATTCCATTTAATAAATGAGCCTTTCTTTCTCTATCAATTTATAAGACCACATTTATCATATCTTAAACTCTCATAGAATAGTTTTATTTTGTTCCTTTGGTTTCTCCATTCTTATTTAGTTCCAAACACTATGTATCAATAACTCCAGAAGCATTTTTTTTTTTTTTTTCACGGTATGCGGGCCTCTCACTGCTGTGGCCTCTCCCGTTGCGGAGCACAGGCTCCCGACGCACAGGCTCAGTGGCCATGGCTCACGGGCCTAGCCGCTCCGCGGCATGTGGGATCTTCCCGGACCAGGGCACGAACCCGTGTCCCCTGCATCGGCAGGCGGACTCTCAACCACTGCGCCACCAGGGAAGCCCTCCAGAACCTTTTTAAAGATTTCCAGGAATAAAGACTCCCAGGCTTCTCAGGTGGCCTCCTCCTGTGTCATCATGGGTCTATAGGGAGCAATCAATTGCATAGCACCGCAAGCCCTGAGTAGAAGAGGCTGGCCTGACTTGCTCTCTATGGGCTTCTTAATAATTAAAGCAGCACAGAAGAAGGAATAATGACAAGTCTTCTTCAAGACCAAACTCCATCTGCAATGAAATCCAAGGAAATGGCCCCAGTTCTTTCACTGCATTGGAATCTCATACCAAATTGTTGGCAAAAAGAAGGTATCTGTTTTTATTAGAGATTTAGATTGTGATAGAGTTTGTTCAAAGAAGTTTTGACCTATGAAAAGGGCTGAGAATAAAGAAAACGGAAAGGAAGGAAAACACAGCACATGACTTTCTAAAGGGTGTGAAGAGACCTGGTGGAGGCTGTGTAGGGGTTGCATCTTCCAGGGGTCATGCTGCTGGAGAGGGGGCCTGGTGTGTCCCAGAGCACCCAAAGGAAGCCACCAAATGTCTAGGGAGTTTTCATGAGGGGGTGGAATTTCATTAGCTTCTTCTTCTTTTTTTTTTAATATTTATTTATTTAATTTATTTTTGGCTGCGTTGGATCTTCGCTGCTGCACACGAGCTTTCTCTAGTTGCGGCGAGGGGGGGCTCCTCTTCGTTGTGGTGCGCGGGCTTCTCATTGCGGTGGCTTCTCTTGTTGCGGAGCACGGGCTCTAGGCGCACAGGCTTCAGTAGTTGTGGCACGTGGGTTCAGTAGTTGTGGCATATGGCCTCTAGAGCACAGGCTAGTAGTTGTGGTGCACGGGCTTAGCTGTTCCGCGGCATGTGGGATCTTCCTGGACCAGGGCTCAAACCCGTGTCCCCTGCATTGGCAGGCGACCACTGCGCCACCAGGGAAGCCCTCATTAGCTTCTTAACTGATAAAAAGGCTTAGTGGGCTGTCGGGGAGAGCATTATCATGTATAACAAGCACAATCTGAGAACAGGAATAGAGTCGAGGAAGAGCAAATAAAACCAAGAGTATCTTCGGGGTTTACAGCCAGTGCAGTGAAACAGATGGAAAGATGGTCAACAATGAAGACAGAATTGCCTGTAGAAGGCCTTTGAAAGTGAGGATATGAAGCCAGCAGGAATCAGCAAGCTGTTTCTAAAAGGCCAGACAGTAAATATATTAGGCTTTGTGGCCTATACTGTCTCTGTCACAACTACTCAACGCTGCCACTGTAGTGCAAAAACAGCCACAGACAATACGTAAACAAATGAGCTTGGCTGTGTTCCAATAAAACTTTATTTACAAAATCAGGCAACCATCAGCAGTTTGCCAAACTTGAACTATAGTATAAAAGGAAAGTCACTACAGGACCCTAGGAATGATTGTGCCAGACTATGGTCCAGAGAAGATCCCAGCTTTTGATCAGAGCACCTCAGACCGACAAGCCCTGATGATAACACACCCGTCCTGTGGTGTCTCTATGGAGTAATCTCTATGGAGGAGCCTAGCTCTGCTGCAGCAGAGTCTCCCTAACCTTAGAAATATTTGATTTGCAATGGACTCAACCAAAGATCTGTAGTGTCCAAAAGGGAAAAGCAGACAAGAACCCTCTGTTGAAACCTCTTATTTCAGGAGACAGTATGATGGGCCCTGGCCAGGGAGCATCCACTGGGAGGAGGGGGCGACAAGGAAGCTACGTGCCTTGTGCCTCGAAGAGGGAGCTGACCTGGACTCAGCCAGAGTTCATTCACCCTTCTTGTCTGTGAATGGTGGCTAATGGCTTAACTCCTTCCAGTCCTCGAATGTCCCTGTCCTACTGCCTCAGGAGACTGACCGCAGGAGACTGAAAGGGTCCTTGATATAAAATATCCCATCTCCTCTTTTACCTATCTCAACCTGACTCCTACTCTCTTCTACAGAGGCCTCCCCCAGGAAGTAGTCAGATGCCATTCGCACACACGTACACATTTGTTCACATATGCCCACAGGTACACATATTCACATGAATACATAGAAGCTCCCTTAACTATACATACATACAGATACACAGGAAAGCATACACACACGTTCCAACAATTGGGACATTACACTAATGTAAAGTAATGGCATTACATTAAATGATGGCATACCATGCAGGTAATACAAATTGTTTTTAAAAATAAAGTAATGACATGGGGAAACACTCATGATAAATGCAAAAGAGCGGCAAAAATGTATATACAACATCATCCCAAATCTTCTTTTTATGTACACACACACACACACACACACACACACACACACACACACACACATGCACAGTGTGACATGGTCTGGAAGGAAGTAAACCAAAGTGTTAACAGTGGTTCTCTCTGGGTGTTGGGATTACATGCAATTTATAAAAATACTTTAAAAACACACACACACACACACATAATAACAATCTATTATAGAAAAAAATATAGGTGAGTACAAAGAAAAAATAAAAATTCCCAATTACAGATGAGTTTTTTTAAGATTACACATTTTGGTATTTAAAAAGAATTTTATAATGAGAATGTTCTGCTTTTAGAAAATGAGGTTATTTTATAAAGAACTCATATTGAGGGACTTCCCTGGTGGTGCAGTGGATAAGAGTCCACACTCCCAATGCAGGGGGCCTGGGTTTGATCCCTGGTCAGGAAACTAGATCCCACATGCATGCTGCAACTAAGAGTTCACATGCCACAACTAAGGAGCTGGCGAGCTGCAACTAAGGAGCCCGGGAGCCACAACTAAGGAGCCCACGTGTTGCAACTAAGACCTGGTGCAACCAAATTTAAAAAAACACACACATATTGAAAAGCATAATTCTTTTTCTTTAAATAAAAAAATTTTTTAAATTTATTTACTTATTTATTTGGCCGCTCCAGGTCTCAGTTGTAGTATATGGGCTCTTAGTTGCAGTATGTGGGATCTAGTTCCCTGACCAGGGATCGAACCCGTACCCCTTGCATTCGGAGCGCAGAGTCTTAGCCACTGGACCACCAGGGAAGTCCCTGAAAAGCATAATTCTATCTATTTAGCAAACACACATAAATAGTAGTTATGTTGCAGGCACTAATCTAAGTGGTTTACAATAATTAATTTGATTAATCTTCATAAGACCCCCTAAGAGGAGTGTACAATTATCGTTCCGTATTTTTACCAATGACATACAGATGTATAGAGATAAGATTATTTGCCCAAAGTCACAGAACTAGCAAGTGGTCTAGGTAAGTTTTGAATGGAGGCAGTCAGGCTCCAGAACCTGCACACCTGACCAGATACGGTCTCTACGTAGCCGCAGCTAAGTAACAGATGAGTTGTTGGTGGCAGATGGTGTGGGGAAGCTACCCAGGCAACCAGAGAATGCCAGCTAGTGACTTTTCCCACTTAGGTGTCAATACATAAGAAGGAGTATCTCATATTAGCCTAGATTTCCTTTATTACAAAAAATAGCTCCTGCCATATTCACTGCGCTATTCTACGTGTGGGAATGGTGGGTGACACACAGCAAGAAAAGCAAACGGCCCCTTCTCAGAAGCCTGCATCGTGTGTGTGTGAGTGTCAGCATCTGCCCCCAGCTGCACGTCTCTCCTTGTTGAGGAAAATCTGTCCAGTGACCCTCACTTCTCTACTGGGACCAGGCACAATCTAACTAAATAAAAATCCTCAAATATGTTTTAGGACTTTTCTGTGGCTGGTAGAGGAGGTTGTCACGGAAAGACTGCTTCAGTAAGTTCTCAGTCCCAGATGCAGCCCAGATGTGGCAGATGCTCCATGAATATTGATGAGCTAAATGGAGGAGGTGGAGAAGTCTGCAGCTGTCCCCCAGAACGGGGACACAAACCAGACACCCAGATGTAGGAAGGCAGAGAACTGAGCATGACACAGGGTCTTGCTAATGACTTGCAAGTATCTGTGGCAATCAGACATGTGCATTGGGCAACTGGATTCTCTTTCTGCAGGATAGCTGCCCCTGGACTTCAAGTTCTCACTGACATGATTACCTACTGTGCTTTACTGTTTTGGGGACAGGGGGCCTAGGTTTTCTCTAGCCTGGCAGGAAGGGGAAGAAAAGGGCTGCTAAGCCTTTATTTTCTGGTACGAGGGGGGAACACCCAGTTCTGCAGGCAGAGCTGCTTTGGGCAGATGTTTTCCATTGTTCCTAAGAGGCCATGCAGTTCACTCCCTGCATGAAGTGGGGTGGAACTGAGTAAGACACAAAGGGGGCAGACTGGGTATGATAGCCTTCTTCTTCTTTTTTTTTTATTTTTATTGGAGTATAGTTGATTTACACTATTGTGTTAAGTTTCTGCTGTACAGCAAAGTGAATCAGTTATACATATACACATATCCACTCTTTTTTAGATTCTTTTCCCGTATGGGTCATTACAAAGTACTGAGTAGAATTCCCTGTGCTATATACAGTAGGTCCTTATTAGTTATCTATTTTATATATACTAGTGTGTATATATCAATCCTAACCTCCCAGTTTATCCCTACTCCCCCACCTTTCCCCCTGGTAACCATAAAATTATTTTCTACATCCGTGACTCTATTTGTTTTGTAAATAAGTTCATTTGTTCCATTTTTTTTAGATTCCACATAAAAGTGATATCATATGATATTTGTCTTTCTCTGTCTGACTTATTTCCCTCAGTACGACAATCTCTAGATGCATCCATGTCGCTGCAAATGGCATTATTTTGTTCCTTTTTATGGCTGAGTAGTATTCCATTGTATATATGTGCCACATCTTCCTTATCCATTCTTCTGTCGATGGACATTTAGGTTGCTCCCATGTCCTGGCTACTGTAAATAGCAGTGCCATGCGTAGTGGGGTGCATGCATCTTTTCAAATTATGGTTTTCTCCAGGTATATTCCCAGGAGTGGGGTTGCTGGATCATATGATAGCTCTATTTTTAGTTTTTTAAGGAACCACCGTACTGTTTTCCACAATGGTTGTAACAATTTACATTCCCACCAACAGTGTATAGGAGGGTTCCCTTTTCTCCATACCCTCTTCAGCATTTATTGTTTGTAGACATTTCTCCAAAGAAGACCTACAGATGGCCAAGCGGCACATGAAAAGATGCTCAACATCACTAATTATTAGAGAAATGCAAATCAAAACTACAATGAGGTATCACCTCACGCCGGTCAGAATGGACATCATCGAAAAGTCTACAGACAGCCTTCTTCTTCTAAGCCAGACTTATCCACTGTGGGAAATGAAGGATTCCCTAAATGTTGAAGACATCCACATTCCAATGCAAATATAAACAACACATTTCAAAGGCAAGTAGAAACTATTTGCTAATTATTGGTTGTCATGGATTATTCATGATGACACTCTTTTCCATAGGAGGAGAAAGCAGCAGTTAATTGGTTTTGGCACGTATTGCAGCAATCGACTTGGGTGGGTAAGATCCACCCTTCATGAAAGGTTCTACCTTCCACCCTCTTGAAGAAGATTCCCTTTGTGGCTATCATGTCTCATGTGTATACCCCCCGCCCGCCAGCAAATCCTGACCTCGAGTGGAGCCCAGAGAGGAAGATGGCTTCTTTTCTTAGGCTGGAAACAGATCCTTTCAATGGGATTTAAACGGACACTTGGCCGCCTGGATTTGGTCTTCCTTTATTTAATTTCTTCAACAACTAAACCACTGTATAACAACTACTAATGGAAGACACGAAGAAACCAAATATATACTTCCTGACCTTGAAGAATTTACAATCTAGTTGGGGAGATGTTTTAAAGATATTTTACGTGACCTAAATCAGAATTCAAATCATCAAAGTAAGAGATATCATAAGACAGTATATACAGTTTGGTGTGAAATGAATGCTTAGCCCCCTGAGTGTTACAGGCAAGCACAGGGGGAACAAGTCCCAGGGACTGGGATGACCTGGAACCTTCCTGAAGGAGGCATGATTGAACTGGGCCTTAAAGGATGGGAAGGGAGAGGTCCAGGCAAGAGCCAAGGGCAGAGGTAGAATTGACCTAGCACAGGGGTGGGCAAATTACGGCCTATGGGCCACATCTGGCCCGCCACCTGTTTTTGTACAGGCCATGAACCAAGAATATTTTCACTTTTAAATGGCTAAAAAATATATATATATTTCATGACACATGAAAATTATATAAAATCTAACTTCAGTGTCCATAAATAAAGCACAGCTTCACTTACTGGTTTGCATATAGTCTGTGGCTGCTCTGCACCGCAATGGCAGCGCTGAGCAGTTACAACAGAGATCATATATCATCATATATAACCAGATCTCTGGTTCTTTAGAGAAAAAGTTTGCTGATCCTGGGGCTACAATATCAGAGGGGCAGTTAGGAGGCTTTGGCTGGAGAGAAGATTTTGTACATAGGAACTGCGGGAAATGGTAACCAGGGATCAATTATGAAGGAAGTTTAATGCTATGCTAAAGAATATGAATTCATACTAATCTGTTCTCTGTTCCTACCATTTTGTCCTTTCAAAAATATTACATAAATGGAATCATGTAGCATGTAACTCTATGGGAGTGGCTTTTTTCACTTGCCATCATTCTCTGGAAATTTATCCAGGTTGTTGTATACATCAATAGCTTATTCCTTTTTATTGATGAATAGTATTCCATCGTATGAATGTACTATACTATATGGAACTGTTCACCCACTGAAAGATATTAGGGTTGTTTCCAGTTGGGACCATTATAAATAAAACTACATATGCAAAAAAAAATATGAACTCAGTTCTGTAGGCAATGTGTTGAAGTTATCATGTATGTGAATACAGTAATATTATCTGTATGCACATAGTACAAAACTGCAAAAGGTTCAAAAAGATATTCTGTGAAAATGTCAGTCTTCTTTCCTGACCTCCAGATACTCAGACACTCAGACAACTCCACAGAGGTACCCACTTACTCATTCTTAGGGACCCTTACAGAGATATTCTTGTACATTCACAAACATATATGAGTTTGTTTTATGTCAGGACATTCTTCTTTATAGCTGTATAACATGGATGTACTATCTTATTTACTCAGCTGGGGAGAATTCTGACCTAGAAGCTAAAATGACACTTTAGAAAGCCTTGTTGAGCAGAGGGGTTCCAAGAGAACTAGAGGCAGGAAGAGGAGGCAGGCTGCCGATGTGTAAATCCAGGAGCCTGGCAGTGAGGGTGGCCTGGCATTCCAGTGTAACCCAGAACTCCAGCCTGCTCAAGGCCGTGGTGCTGGGGACCCCTCTCCCCCACTGCTCCTCTGGGGGCTCATACCTTGGTGGGTGTGTCAGGGATGGAAGAGGTGGGAGAACCTGGAAAATTCAAGACACACTTCTTCCCGAGGCATCGACCATGTAACTCAACGTCCTCATAAGGATTTTCCTTCATTGGTGGATCTGCAGTCAAAGGCAACGGATTAGAAACTGGGAACACTAAGGAAGTTCTCCTTATCAGCTCGTGACCCAACACCTTATCAGGTCTCTCCTTGTGGGGATGTCTGTTGTCTTACTATCCATTTAGCCTTCCTCTTGGTAACAGACCTTGGTTTTCACTGGGATAACTCCCTGACTCCCCATTCTTAGAAATGTGAGATTAACTCCACTCCCAGTTTCAGGGTTTAAGCCAATCTGAGTATCCCGAATCCCTGCCTCAGTGACCAGCTCTGGGAAGGGCTCATATTCCAAGCCTAAGCCAATTGCTGCATGGCATTCCTGGGCTCTGAAGGTGAACAAGGGACCTAAATCAGTCTCATCAGAGTGAACCTCAGGATGTTTGCTGGGACTTGCAGGACACAGGCTTTCCTTTCTCGCTGCAAGGCACAGATTCAGGGGAGCCAACGGCAGTCATCATGGGGATCGTGGGAAACCTGCTGAGAATGGAGCTAACATGAGAGATAAGAAATGAGGAAGAAAAAGCCAGTTCTGGTCACATGAGCCAACAAACTCCCTTCGTTGTTTCAGCTGGGTTTTCTGTTCCTTGTAACTGAAAGCTTCTCTGTCAGGTACACACTGCTAAGAGAAGTCTAGATCTCATACCCACTTTGGATTTGGGAAGCCTACTGCTTTAGCAGGAACCCATCTCTGGCAGCTTGGACACAGCAATTCAAACAGCTCGGCTTAGTGTACGCCCTTCCTTAAGTCTCATGTTTCCTCCTACCATGGAGTTTCTTCTAGTGTTGATGACTGCATGCATGTAAGTACATGTATATGTGCCTGCTCTGCCCCTTGCATAGGGACACAGAAGGGTTTCTTCCTCAGCTCATTTCTCCCCCACTGCCGCCCTCAACATATGCAGACACGGTCTGGGTTTACACCTTACTGAAACTGTGATCCTCCCTGGAGATTATTTAACTCACCAAACCTAAATGCACAAAAGCTCTGTGAATCTGAGTCCCATTTTGGAATCACAGAATTCTTTAGAGCAAGGCCAAAGTTACTTTTTAAATAGAAGACATTCATTTCAGTCTGAATTGTGATGCCGTTACTGCCACATTCCTACAGTTTTGGAAAGAGTACAGTGGTCTTTGGTTTTCTTTCATTCAGTAATCCCTCCAATTCACTGAGAGTCTGTTATAAACCAGGTATTTTACATACCATTTTCTTCAGCCCTCAAACAACCCTGTAAGGTAGCTGTCATCCTCCCTAGTACAGAGATGAGAGAATTGAAGTTCAGAGATGTTAAGTCACCAGCTTAATGTCACACAGCTAACAAGTAGCAGAGCCAAGATTCAGTCATTGATATTGAGGCTCCAGGTCTCGTGTGCTTCCCGCTGTATCATGCTGCCTCCTTGGCCGTTCATCGCCAGCCCTTCCTCCCCACTCCAGCCCATTTTTCTCTCACATATTTCACCATGGGTCACTCTTCCATCCACTTACCTGATCTCTCATTCATTTGAGTACATGTTTGTCTTTGAGTGTGACTCTGTGTGTGTGTGTGTGTGTGTGTGTGTGTGTGTATTTCAAGCAGCCAGCCCGATTTCCTCCCTCTTCCTTCTCATAGACAGACTCACTCAAACATTTTGGCCTCTTACCTAGAATGTCCTCATAGACGTTCTCCTCCGATAAAGTGCGTGTGAGCCCCAGCTTAGTCTGTGCGTACCAGTCCACCCTGCTGTTCTCAGAGGAAGACTGCAGTAAGTCTTCAAACTCATAGGACTTTCTGGGTTGTACAAGGTGGGAAGAAAAAAAACCGAGAACTCAAATCAAATTAGGCTGGTTCAGAGAATACATGCCAAAATGTTTTTTTTTTTTCTTGCAAAGATTTCCAATGCTGAAATCAACTCTGTGTTTTATAAGAAAGTGTGAAAATCCTCAACTATGAGATGTGGTTTTTACTTGTGAGAATGTTTATGCTACTTTGCCAGCTAAAGATAGTAAAGTATACAATCCAATCCCAACTTTGTACGCAAACACATACACAGAAGATAAAAGGAAGAGAAGTGAAACATAGCTGCTATCTCAGGACGGAGGGATGACTGGTGTCTTCTCTTCAGTTTTGCTTTTCTGGATTTTTCAAATGTTCTAGTGTTTACAGAGCACACATGAATAAACACAAAGGAGTAGTAATGGCCAATTCAGAGCAGACAAGAAGCCTGAGCACCTCCCCCTTCTCTCACCCAAGTGGTTATCAGAAACCCAAGGGCCAGTTGAGGCACCCCACCCCACCCTGAGACTGTGCAAATGTGCCCGGAGCTCTGTCTGGGGCCTGGCTCACCGCCACCCTCCCCCCCATCTTACATCCACACGGGCTGTCCCTGTTCTGCTGGTATTGACTCTGCTGTGAAATCTAGCCCCTTCTCCAGCTCACACACACACACACACACACGGCCAGTCACCTTGAGTTTCTATGATCTTTTGTAACTCTACGGAACACCTGGGAGATCATGAGGTGGGTCATATTATGAAACATACAAAACGTCACCCATCTCACAGGTTCACTCCACCTCCCCCTTTTTTCTTCTCTCTCTCTCTATCCTTCTCCAAAGTAACCCACAACTTCTCCCTGTTGGAGCAGAACAGTCCTGCCCACTCAGGCTCCAGAGGCTCACCTTCTCCTGGCCCCAAGCAGATTTATCAGGAATTTCTGCTGAACACACCTGGGCCTTCTGTGAATGGAATTTAGGTGAACATGCAGTCCACCCATGTTAAACAGGGCACATCCCTGAGCTGACTTGGTCCTGGCCCCTCACTCCTTCTGGTACAGGGTCCAGATGCTCACAACCCTCCTCTGGCTCAGGAATCACCGCTCTTCTCTCTCACTGTGCTCACATGTGTCTAGTACAGTGTTCTGCGCATGCCAGATGGCACACTGCAGCTAACTGCTGTGAAATGCAGAGCGTCCTTGTTTCCTCACCCACACTTCCAGCACACTGCAGCTAACTGCTGTGAAATGCAGAGCGTCCTTGTTTCCTCACCCACACTTCCAGCCCCGGGAGAAAGTGCCCCTCTGGTGGCTCTAGGATTAAACAAATCTGGACACAGATCCCGAATCCCTCATTCACAAGTCTTTTCAACTTGGATAAACTACCTGAGCTCAAACTCAGTGTCCTGATTTGTAAAAATAGTAATTATCTCATAGGACCGTCCATAGAACAGAGGACGTTTGTAAAGTCCTTGGCACCTAATAAGCCCTCAACAAATGTTAGCTATTATTATCTGTCGTGGTGCTATTAGTTATTTATGCAGCCAGGGCTTTATATGAACATTTACTGTGTGGGAGGCACTGTGCTCAGGGTTTGAAAAATAAGGACTAAAACAGCCAGAGTCCCTGCCTCAAAGAGCTTACATTCTAGGGAGGAAGACAATGTTTAACCAGCTCACACACAGATAAACAGAATTATAAACTGGGTTAAGTTCAGTGATGGAAAAGCACAGGGTGCGAGGATATCGAGGAAGGCTCAATGTAGGTTGTGGGATGCATCAAGGGAGGCCTCTATGAGAAAGTCACTCATTGAAGCTGAGCCTTGAAGGATAAAAAGAACTTAGTCGGGCGAAGAGCATTCCAAAAAGAGGGAAAAGCATGTGGGAAAGTCCTGAGTCTACAGAGAGAGCTCGGTGCATTTCAGGAAACGGCAGACAGACGGACAGCATGGCTGGGCTGCAGGGAACAGGGTGGAGAGTGCCAGGCAATGAGACAGCAGAACCAGGCAGAGGCCATCTGCCTGCTTTCCAAGCTTTGGGGATTTCTTGCATTTGAAATCTTTCCCTCTCCACTAGCTTCTTTCTCTCCTTCTTTAACATGCACAGGTTTCCTCTATCTTAAAAAGCTTTCATTTGGAGCAATGACTTTTGTGGTTCTGCTATTTCTCACCTTCCTTGTCAAAAAAAATTTTTTTTTTTTTTTTGTGGTACGTGGGCCTCTCACTGCCGCAGCCTCTCCCGTTGCGGAGCACAGGCTCCGGACGCGCAGGCTCAGCGGCCATGGCTCACGGGCCTAGCCGCTCCGCGGCATGTGGGATCTTCCCGGACCGGGGCACGAACCCATGTCCCCTGCAACGGCAGGCGGACTCCCAACCACTGCGCCACCAAGGAAGCCCTTGCCAACATTTTTAACTAAGGGGAGGGGAGGAGGAGCAGAGATTATTCTCTTAGTTTACCACAGTTCACTCGTTTTCCTTTCCCTTACCCTCTCAACCTGTCCGTGTGCATCCCTTTCCTGAAATTCCTCTCTTAGTTTACCACAGTTCACTAGTTTTTCTTTCCCTTACCCTCTCAACCTGTCCATGTGCATCCCTTTCCTGAAATTCCTCCTAAAGGTCACTAGTGAGTTTCTGGTAGAACCTAACAACTTTCTTGGTCCTTTCATTACGTGACACCACTTGGTTTCTACAGCATAAGGTAGCAGTGCTCAAAGTGCAATCTGTGGGCCAAAGCTGGGTTGCCAACTGTTTCCGGTCCTTGACAAGATAAGTACAGAAATTGAGAGAAAGCGTTTAGGAACTTTTCAAACAATTTGACAGAATGAACTTAAAAAAAAAACACAAAAAAACTGAGGTTTGTATACTGACGTCTTTTTTCATTACATTCCTCTGGTAATTCTTTTTTTTATTATATTTTACAGAAGTATCTTTTGGCAAAGGGTTGCAAACTGGCCCCCCTGATGGTTTGAGGAGGCGGGTACAGAGCTGCCCTAACTCTACTTGCCCTGTCAGACCACTCTTCCTGGGCTTGCACTGGCAGCTCTCTACCTCTTCCTCTTTCTGGGCTATAGGTATTTCCCAAAGCTTCTCCTCTTTAGGCTTCATACTTTTTTTTTTTTTGGCTGCACTGCACAGCTTGCGGGATCTTAGTTCCCCGACCCGGGATTGAACCTGGGCCCACAGCAGTGAAAGTGCCGAGTCCTAACCACTGGACAACTGGGGAATTCATTAGGTTCTATACTTTAATATCTACACAACTGAATTCATCACCCCTTATCTCCACCCCACCCTCATTCCTTTATGAACTTGAACGCGGCACTTAGGACAGGAGCACAAAGATGGGCTTCTAGGCTGGAGCTCTATGGCCTTAAGTCAGGTCACAAGGCTGAAACCGTCACCAGTGCCCCAGGGTTCTGACTTATGAAAAGAAGTTTGTGCCCAAAAAAATGGATACTAATCCATGAGCCCCTTCTTTCTCCCCTTGAGGTGTCCAGCGGGGAGAGGAAGGACTGAGCTTCAGAGCTCTCGCAGATGGGACCTGGGGGAAAGCAGGTCCTGAGCCATTTTCTCTAAGATGGGAATGGGTTGTGCTGTGACCCCACTCTGAACATTTCCTAGTCCAATTTCCATTAGCCCAGGCTGGCATCAGCCAGGCAGCTGATTGGGGCTGGAGGTGTGGCCCAGAACTCCTGGGTTTCCCCTGCTGAGCAAACCAAGTTACGTTAGCTAGTCCTCAGCATGTACGCTCCGTGCTAGGGAAAGTGCAAACTGTTCAGAGACCACAGAATCATTCATTCAGTACTTACTGTGTACTGACCAAGTGCTTGTCTTGGATCAGCACATTCAAACTTTACAACAACCTTGTGAAAGATTACTATTATTATACACATGTTATGAGAAAACAGGTATAGAGACATAAGGTAAATTGCTCAAAGTCACTTTGGGAGAACCCAGGAAATCTGGTTGGAGATTGGTGCTCTTAAAAAGACAGGCACTGGACTTCCCTGGTGGCACAGTGGTTAAGAATCCGCCTGCCAATGCAGGGGACACAGGTTCAAGCCTTGGGCGGGGAAGATCCCACATGCTGCGGAGCAACTAAGCCCGTGCTCCACAACTACTGAGCCTGCGCTCTAGAACCCACGAGCCACAACTACTGAGCTTGCGAGCCACAACTACTGAAGCCCGTGTGCCTAGAGCCCGTGCTCTGCAACAAGAGAAGCCACCGCAATGAGAAGCCCATGCACTGCAACTAGAGAAAGCCCATGCTCAGCAAGGAAGACCCAACACAGCCAAAAATACATAAATTAAAAAAAAAAAAAAAAGACATGCATTATGCAGAGCACGCAAGTAAGGCAAGGCAGGAGGAAAGCTGCAGTCACAGTCACTAGATTAAATCAGGTCGAGTTTCCAAAGTTTATTGTTAGGAACTTGAACTATTTTTTTGTTTTTTATTTGGCTGTGCGGCTTGTGGGATCTTAGTTCCCCAACCAGGGACTGAACCAGGGGCCCTCGGCAGTGAGAGCACGGAGTCCTAACCACTGGACCACCAGGGAATTCCCAAACTAATTTCCTCTATAAAACCATATTACACATTACTGAGCATTGCCCAGGCAAGCCCTCTATTTCCCATAATGTAACTAAACTATATGATGAAGAGATGCTATGAACCCTCACAGGGAAAAGAGAGGACAGGTGGGGAGTCACTTCACTGGGAGCTGAGCAGTTTCTGCCACAATAGCAGGAAGCTCCACTCCCAGCAGCAGAGGGAGAGGGTGGTGGCCACTGCCTACAGCTAAAGCCTTGACTGCCTGGGATTCCAGCATGACGTTGGCTAAGGTGGCCCTTTTCTTTGATTGCAGAAAGGGGCTGCAGCTGTGCCTTGCTTTGCCACGGAGAGAGCTCTATCGTTATTTATTTATTATAAATTTATTTATTTATTTTTGGCTGCGTTGGGTCTTCATTGCTGAGCGCATGCTTTTTCTAGTTGTGGTGAGTGGGGGCTACTCTTCACTGCAGTACATGGGCTTCTCATTGCGGTGGCTTCTCTTGTTGTGGAGCACGGGCTCTAGGCACGCGGGCTTCAGTAGTTGTGGCTCGCGGGCTATAGAGAGCAGTCTCAGTAGTTGTGGTGCACAGGCTCAGCTGCTCCACCACATGTGGGATCTTCCCAGACCAGGGATTGAAACCGTGTCTGCTGCATTGGCAGGCAGATTCTTAACCACTGTGCCAAGAGGAAAGCCCTATCACTATTTATTTTTTAAATTTTATTTATTTATTTATGGCTGCGTTGGGACTTTGTTGCCGCGTGCGGGCTTTCTCTAGTTGCGGCAAGCGGGGGCTACTCTTCATTGCGGTGGGCAGGCTTCTCATTGCAGTGGCTTCTATTGTTGCAAAGCACGGGCTCTAGGTGCGCAGGCTTCAGTAGTTGTGGCTCGCGGGCTCAGTAGTTGTGGCTCGTGGGCTCTAGAGCACAGGCTCAGTAGTTGTGGCGCATGGGCTTAGTTGCTCCATAGCATGTGGGATCTTCCTGGGCCGGGGCTCGAACCCGTGTCCCCTGCATTGGCAGGCGATTCTTAACCACTGCGCCAGCAGGGAAGCCCTATCATTATTTATTTTTATTTTTTAAATTTTTATTTATTTATTTTTGGCTGTGTTGGGTCTTCGTTGCTGCACGCGGGCTTTCTCTAGTTGCGGCGAGCGGTGGCTACTCTTCGTTGTGGTGCACGGGCTTCTCAATGCAGTGGTTTCCCTCATTGTGGAGCACGGGCTCTAGGCGCACGGGCTTCAGTAGTTGTGGCACGCAGGCTCAGTAGTTGTGGCTCACGGGCTCTAGAGCACAGGCTCAGTAGTTGTGGCACACGAGCTTAGTTCCTCCGTGGCATGTGGGATCTTCCCGGGTCAGGGATCGAACCCGTGTCCCCTGCATTGGCAGGCGGATTCTCAACCACTGCGCCACCGGGGAAGCTCGCAACTAAGCCCGTGTGCCACAACTACTGAGCCTGTGCCCTAGAGCCTTCGAACCACAGCTACTGAAGCCCGCGCGCCTAGAGCCTGTTTTCCGCAACAACGGAAGCCACCGCAATGAGAACCCGCACACAGCAACGAAGACCCAACGCAGCCATAAATAAATAAATTAATTTAAAAAAATATATATCATTTGAGGTACCAGTGAAGCAATATTTTTATAGGTCAAATTTTAAAATAATAAAATTATTATAAAATATTTATGAAATAATATCTGAATAGTTCAAATGTTTTAATAATAAATGACCTGGGAGACGCAAGAGGGAAGACATATGGGAACATACGTATATGTGTAACTGATTCACTTTGTTATAAAGCAGAAACTAACACACCACTGTAAAGTAATTATACCCCAATAAAGATGTTAAAAAAAAAAATAATAAATGCCCTAACAATAAAGATGTTTGTATGCTAAAGGCTCTCCAAGTCCCAGCGGATGGCTCACTTATTTAGAGCATATGTGGCACAATCAAGAATCTGGATTATCTCTTGGGGTTTGTTAGGATGGGATTAGCCTGTAATCCAAATGGCTGCTGTCAGATACCCTGGGATTTCAAGCTATAGTTTGAATTTTTTTTACGATCCTTCCATATTTCTGAGAGCAAGATGCTAAAACAAGATATCAGCCATATTTTGCATTTGATTCCCAACACATAAAAGGTACCACCAATCTAAACAGTATTAGAAAAGCCCACTTTCAAAATGTTACAAACTTCCATTAATTAAAAAAAAAAAAAGCTGATTAGAGGATGGTTATTCACAGTGCAAAACTCTTATTTAATTTGCAAAAGAATTCAT
The DNA here is from genome assembly GCF_005190385.1 of Monodon monoceros. Lineage (NCBI taxonomy): Eukaryota > Metazoa > Chordata > Mammalia > Artiodactyla > Monodontidae > Monodon > Monodon monoceros. The sequence continues at coordinate 91,701,393 of NW_021703776.1, forward strand.
CACAGGATTTCTTAAATAGTAGTTCTATTTCTGTATTAAAATGTTGGGTTTTAGCTGGTTAATTCTTATACAGGAAGCCTGAAAGACAAACTTTAAATCAACATGAAGCTACTGTCCATCCAAGATCAAGAAGAAACCAGAAATCCTTACATGCCCAGCTTCTAGAGGCAGTGGGAAAACAAAATTCCAATCACGAAGTTTGATTTCTCATTGTCCTGTGTTGGTGACATGTTTGCAAGCATTAGCTTTATTAAGTGGTTGGTTCCTCCTCAGCACTATTTCTATAATCTGCATAAATGCCTCCAAGGACTGCAGTCCTTTGGTTCTGAGGTTCAAGTAGGTGATTAGGGTCCCAAAGAGGAGAAATATGACTAAACTAATCATCCAATCATTTAGCTAAGTCTTTTCCATGAAAATATTATTTACTTGAAAAAAAGGTTTTAATACTGTTATTTACACATTAACTTTGAAAGGAAATTTTGAAAGGCTAATGATAACCACATCCAAATTGGCTTCTCTCTCGTTTAAACATTTCCACGTTTGTTCCACATCCAGCTGCATGTTTAATAAGCACCTCTGAAAGGGTGGAATTGAGCTCACAGCTGGTGATGCACGGTAAGAAGTCCCTGGGAATGTATTTCCTCAAGGTCCAGTGACTGGGACTCTGCGCTTCCACTGTAGGGGGCACAGGTTGGATCCCTGGTTGGGGAACTAAGATCCGGCAAGCTGTGTGGTGTCCCCCAGCAAAATAGCGTAATTTCAAGTAGCATTTTGAATGTTTTTGTTTTTGTTCGCGGTACGCGGGCCTCTCACTGTTGTGGCCTCTCCCGTTGCAGAGCACAGGCTCCAGACGCGCAGGCTCAACGGCCATGGCTCACGGGCCCAGCCGCTCCGCGGCATGTGAGATCTTCCCGGACCGGGGCACGAACCCGTGTCCCCTGCATCGGCAGGTGGACTCTCAACCACTGCGCCACCAGGGAAGCCCGCATTTTGAATGTTATTTGTGACTTTTCCATATTTTTGTAAACGAAGTACTAACGTAAGAGCTCATCCCACATCTCCATTTAGATGATGCAAAAGAAGCTCAAAATGAACAAATCCGAAGTTGAACTCATACCACCATTCCCCACTCCCTCATGAGGACCAGCTCCCTCTCCAGTGCGGCCATCTCGGCAAAGGCCATCACCATCCATCCAAGTGTTTATGCCTTAACCCTGGAAGTCCTGTGTAACCTTCCCTCTCCATCACTGCCCACATCTAACCAACTAACGAGTTCTACCTGCAAAGTATCCCTGGGATCCACCCACTTCTCTCAATCCCCACTGCAGTTATACCACAGGGTAACCCCAAAACCTCCTTGATCTCCCTCCCACCCACCCCAACTACCCACCCTGTCCACTGGTGCCCCTTCCAGTCTCCCCGCAGCTGTGGGGTGGGGCAACCTCTTAGGAACGCAAATCGGATTGTGTCTCTCCCCTTCTTAGACACTTCCAGATGCTTCCCATTCCTCTTCGGTAACAGGCCAACACCCTCGCCTGGGCTCCAAGGCTCTTCCAGAGCTGACTCCAGAGGGCTTCTGGGCCTCAGTTCACACTCTTCCTACCCCTCTGGCCCACCCCCTGCCTTTCAGTCCTCCAGCGTGCTAAATTCTTTCTTGCCCCAGGGCCTCTGCTTGTTTGTCCACTCAAACTGCACACACACACACACACACACACACCCATTTCCCAGCCCACCCCCTTGCCTGGGAACCTCAGGCCTTGTATGAGTGTCACTTCCTCTCTGAGCTGGCCAGGTTTCCATGACAGGCTAGCTACCCCTGCTGAACATTCCCACAGCACCACAGGCTTCCTCACTGCCCCGAGAGTGCTTAGTTACATAACCAGTTGTATAGTTCTGACTATTACTAGTATGTAAGTTTCATGAGGGCAGGGTCTGAGTCTGTCTTATTCATTGCTATAGCATAATACTACATAGGTATAGTAAAATGTTGGTTGAGTAAGTGAGTGAATATTTTAAAAGCTGGTTTTAATGGCCATCTTTACTGCTTATAATTTATCCCTATTTTGGGGTAAAGATATATTTTATCTGTATTCTGAGAGCTAATTTTTAGTCAATTGTTTGAACATATTTCCCCCAGAATTATTTTCAGCTGTATTTAAATTTGCTTGGACAGCCTGAGACCCAGCACCCACCTAAAACACCATTCAGATGATCTAGAAACCAGGGATGCCTTGCTCTGAGTCCCTCATCCACCTCCAGCTGCCACAGACTCTCTTCTTTCCTCCATCCCCGGTGATCAGGGGCAGCTCTTCTCCTTGGGAAGGGCATTCATACCACTGTTACTGATCAGGGTTCTTGGCCTCCTTAATCAATAGAAATTGATCAGAGGCCAGAAAAGAGATTCAGGCAAGACTTTATTGGGGCCCCTGCTGCAGCAGTGGGGAGTGAGAACGAACAACAGGTTTGCTTGCTTGCTCATTTGCTCAAGGGGCTGCGAGCTGGTTCCTTAAATGGGGTGAGAGTAAGGGTGTGTCCAGGGGTCGGGCCAGAGGGATGGTTTAGGTGCGTTTCCCACCCCTTAGGTGGTGGTATATGCAGCGGACATGCGCAGTACCCTACTTTTTCTCCCTCCCGCTCTTCAAAAGTGGCAGTTGGGTTTTTTTGGCCTCTTTGTATCTTTTGTCCAGAATTTGTCCCAACTGCACATGCACACAGTTATTTTTAGTCCCTTATAGTTTCTTTGTATTTTGCTGCTCAAGGAGATGTTTGTCCAGGTGCAAGCATTGCAGCACTGCAGCAAAGAGTCCCAGGTTCCAGCCTGTCTTACCACCTGGTGATCAGAGTAGGGGGCTAAATGAATGTTTATGTCAGCTCTTAGCTCTCACTCTGCTACTGGGTATCTCCTCTGTAGAGGGCTATGACTACGCATGTTGGGTTTCCACTTATCTCTATCCTGGATGCAAAAATAGAAATGTCAGAAGAAAAACTATCCTTAGCCACCATTGTACCTAAAATCCAACCATTTCCACCTTCTCAGGAGAAATGACATGACAATCACTATTGTAATGTAGAATGACAACCACCCTCTCTACTCTTATCTCTTTGTCTTCCTATGCAAACTACTATCGAAATAAATGAATTTACAAAGTCAAGCTTCTCAGCTGCTTTCAAAGTTACTTTTGCTCTAAATCTCAAATTAATCAAACAATTTGCCCCTTTGAAAATTTTAAACATTCAGTTTTTAGACATGGTAGTTAGAGTTGCCTCATGGATGACACGGTGACTGAGACAGACCACAGTGTGGCTGGTACGTTAACTTTAACGACGAAACCCATGACAGCTGAGGGCTGCCGCCCAGCCAGACTTCTGTGGGGATCCCTATCAGTCCTAGAGTAGATGGAAATTATGGAATCAATAACAGTACCGTATGATTTGGCAGCCATATAATGACTGAGGTTTCATGTCCTCAGAAAGTTCTGAAAGTCTTACACTAAAGCCCCGAGGAAAGGCTGAATCTCTGTGATGCCAAAATAATCAGTTGAAAAGTTGAAATTTTGGTCAACATAGTTATTTGGTTTCATAAAGATCTAAAAGCTCTGTCATGTGATCATATTAAACTAAAATAAAACAATCTGAATTCGAATGAAAACGTTTTGGACACACAGGCCCATGTGAATTCAGGACGCTGCTTACACTTAAGAAATAATCACTTCTCTTGTTAAATGTCAGCCTTAAGGCATTCCTGCCAAAGTTTTAAACGTATGCCATAAAATATACATAACCAAGTTAATGCTGCTGTAGGAAGCTTATCTTTGGAATTTCCTGACATTTGAGGGTTTCTCATTTTCCATTTTAGGATTGAAGGCATAAATCCTTGCAGTTAATTTCCTGGGGCTTTAGAGAAATGAAGAAAGAAGAGAGAAGAGACAGAAGGATGGAGGAAGAGAAGAAAAAAGAGGAAAAAAGAAAAAAGAGCAGGGAAGAACAGAAAGAGAAGAAAAAGAAAAAGACATTTTCTCAAACCGAGAATCTGAATCCATTGGTTTGGCTCTTGCTGAGGTGGACTAACGGCCTATGAAAATAAGCTGAATACGTTCTCGGGAGCGCGCAGCCTGGCCGTGTAATTCTAAACCCTCATAACCTCAAAATCCTTAATCATTTCTTTCTTCAACCTTGGCTTGGCTTTCCTGCCTCAGAGAGGACAGGAAGCCTGCCAAATTCAGAGTTGGGTCTTTTCTTTTTTTTTTTTCTTAAGCGATAGGACCACAATAAAGAGCATACTTTGTTTTTTAAGAGTAGAACGCGAACATCTTGCCCTAATCACCTCCGTTGTACAATTTTAAACAAAACGAAAAATCCAAAGCCAAAATTCTTAAAACACAGTTGATGCAACCATATTCAAACTGGCCAAGAAAAATTACATCTTTGGACTGAAACTAAGTAACTTTAGCTGGTTTTAAAGAAAATGCTGGAAGACTGAAAAGAGCAGATGGTAGCTAAGAGAGAAGAGATAATGGGAATAACTGTTCACCAGGTTGATCTGTCTGCCCAGTGATGACACAGCTGAAAGATACCAATTTCCCAGAACAAAGCTGCCCCTGGGAGAGTGGGCCTCTTTGGAGGAATAGCCCAGAAAGGGCACGGAAGGGCTACTCTGGGTAAGCACTGGGGACAGGAGCAGAAAAGTCGCGACGGCACTTAGGGCCCTGAGGTTGGCACTGGTTTGGGAAAGGATTTAGAATTGGAGGTGGATTCAAACCTTCTCAGCGCATAAAGAAGGAAGCCTGTAAATTCTTCTATAGATATCACATAATGCTGATACCAAAGCCTGGTAAAGTTAGTATAATAAAATCCAAGTATAGACCAGTCCCATTTATAGAATACTGGTACAAAAATCTTAAATAGGGGGCTTCCCTGGTGGTCCAGTGGTAAAGAATCACCTTCCAATGCAGGGGATGCAGGTTTGATCCCTGGTGAGGGAACTGGGATCCCACATGCCGCGGGGCAACCAGGCCTGAACGCCACAACTACTGAGCTCGTGCACCTCAACTACAGCCCACATGCCGCAAACTAGAGCCCACGCACCCTGGAGCCCACACGCCACAACTAGTGAGAGAAAATCTGCACACCACAACTAGAAAGAAGCCTGTGCGCCACAACAAAAGACCCCATGTGCCACAACTAAGACCCGATACAGCCAAAAATAAATTAAATAAATAAAATATAATAAATCTTAAAAAAATCTTAAATAGAATATTAGCAAATAGAATTCAGTTGTGCATTAAAAGAATAATGAACCAGGACAAAGTGGGAGTTCATCCACCAAACAGTACGATATAAATTCACTATTAATAGGTCAAAGGAGAAGAAACACACAATCATATAATGTTTCTGAAAAGTAATTTGACAAAACCCAATCCTAATTTTTTAAACTCTTAGTAAGAAAAGGATTACCAATGAACACTACCTTGATCGCATGAAAACATAACTCCAACAAGAGTGCTTGAGAGTAACACCAGAAGCATTACCACTAAAGTTAGGGGTGAGATAAAGCTGCCCAGTGCTATCAGCACTATTATTTCACACTGTTATGAAAATATTAGTCAGTGCACTTTAGTAAGAGAAAGAATTTGGAGATGTAAATCAAAATGAAAAACATAAAATGATAATTCTTTGCAGACAATATGATTATATACGCAGAAAGTCCAAGAGAAACAATTGACAAACGATTAGAAATAAGAAATTTCTTTAAGGAGTCTTTTAAATGAATAATATACAAAAATAAATATTTTCTTAAATACACAGACCATATAATGAGAAAAAAGATTACATTAACAATGGCAACAAAAGAATAAAATACTTAGGAATAAACTTAGCAAACGTATAGAATCCCAATTAAAAGCTGACATATTTCGTGTGTGTGTGAAATTTGATAGTGATAATATAGACCATTTAGGAAAAGACATCAGAATATTCAAGACATTTTTTGAATAAGGAGAATAATTAGGAAATAAATAAGAGGTTTATAATTATTAAAAAGGAGACCAAATGATCATTTGTGTGTGTATCACATGATACTATATGTAGAATGTCCAAAAGAATCCACTAATTATTAGCAACAATAAGAAATTTCTGTAAGCTCTACTAGATATTAAAACAGATTATGAGGGGACTTCCTGGTGGCACAGTGGTTAAGAATCTGCCTGCCAATGCAGGGACACGGTTCGAGCCCTGGTCCGGGAAGACCCCACATGCCACGGAGCAACTAAGCCCGTGTGCCACAACTACTGAGCCCGCGCTCTAGAGCCCACAAGCCACAACTACTGAGTCCACGTGCCACAACTACTGAAGGCCCTAACTCCTCACATACAAGGGATCTTCAATAAGATTATATGATTTCTAATAGAAACTATGGAGGCCAGAAGGTATTGGGATCACATATTCAAAAGGCTGAAAGAAAAATATTGTCAATTAAGAATTCTATACCCAAACAGGGACTTCCCTGGTGGCGCAGTGGTTAAGAAGCCACCTGCCAATGCAGGGGACACGGGTTCGATCCCTAGTCTGGGAAGATCTCCCATGCCGCAGAGCAACTAAGCCCATGTGCCACAACTACTGAGCCTGCGCTCTAGAGCCCACACACCACAGCTACTGAAGCCCGTGCGCCTAAAGCCCGTGCTCTGCAACGAGAAGCCACTGCAATGAGAAGCCCGCGCACTGCAACGAAGAGTAGCCCCTGCTCACTGCAACTAGAGAAAGCCTGCATGCAGCAATGAAGACCCAATGCAGCCAAAAATTAAAAAATTAATTAAAATAATTAATTAAAATAAATAAATAAAACAGATTATGAGGTTAAAATAATTAAAACAGTTTGGTCCTAGAAAAGAAATAGGTACCCTGGGCTTCCCTGGTGGCGCAGTGGTTGAGAATCTGCCTGTTAATGCAGGGGACACGGGTTCGAGCCCTGGTCTGGGAGGATCCCATATGCCGCGGAGCAACTAGGCCTGTGAGCCACAACTACTGAGCCTGCGCGTCTGGAGCCAGTGCTCCGCAACAAGAGAGGCCGCGATAGTCAGAGGCCCACACACCACAATGAAGAGTGGTCCCCACTTGCCACAACTAGAGAAAGCCCTCACACAGAAACGAAGACCCAACACAGCAAAAATAAATAAATAAATTACTAAACTCCTACCCCCAACATCCTAAAAAAAAAAAAAAAAAAGAAATAGGTACCCTGATTAACTAAACAGAATAGAGCAAGAAAAAAATAACAGCTAACATTTATTGATCATTTACTATATGCCAGGCTCTGTTTTAACTTATGTTTACAAATATTTACTCATCCAATCTTCACAACAAAGCTATGAAGTGGTCACATGGAGATAATTATACATCTCCATTTTACAAATCAGTAAAATGAGGCTCAGACAAATTTAGGAGCTTGTCCGATGTCACACAACAACGCTGTGTTCATCACAGCATTATTTGTAAACTGGAAACAACCCAGGTGTAAATCACTAGGGGAATGGCTAAATAAAATATGGTTTAGCCAGGTGCTGTAAAGATGGCAGTTAAAAAAGGAAGGTGAAAAAAAAAGGAAAGTGGAACCACTGAAATATCTCAATGAGATCCTAAGTAAAAAACAGTCGATATAGAGCATGATTTCATTTTTTAAAGAATATTATATGTGTGTGTGTTTCTAGAAATTCTAGAATACCCAAACTTTTTTTCCCCTGTAAGAGAACATAAGACATTACATTTCTGGCACCCAAAGAATCCTACCTGACAGACCATGTTGAGTAGGGGACTGACATGATCAAATCTGTATTTCTAGAAGACTCCTCTGGCTGCTGAGGAGAAGAACTCTGGGGGTGGATACAAAATGACTAAGGTGGTGGCAGTGGAGGAGATGTAGTCAGCTTTAAGAAAATGTTTAAAACTAGAACCGAAGGACTTGCTGATGAATTAGATTGGGGGTATGTGAAAAAGAGAGAAATCACAAATGACTCTTAGGTTTTTGGTGTAAGCAAAATAAAGGGTGATACCACTAATAAGATAGCATCTATTTTGGGAGGAGACCGTTAGTAATGGCCTGGATTGAGAATTTAGGTTTAGACGTGTTAAGTCCAAGCTATTAGATAACCAAATGGAGACCCAAGCATGAGAGGACTATACAAACCTGAGGCTGGGGGAGAGTGAGGGCTGGAGATATATATCTGGGAATCATAAGCATGTAACTGACACTTAAAACCATGGGACTGGGTGAGATCATTTAAGGGAGTGAGTGTAAATGGAGGAGAAGTGACATGATCCCGGGATGGCGTGTAGATGGGTTGGGGGGTGTTATTCCGACATGTAGAGGGAGAGGAAAATGGAGCTGAGGAGGAGCAGCCAGTGAAGTAGGGCTATCAGGAAAGCTGGTGGCCTAGAAGCCTAGTGAACATAGTATTTCAAGGTGGTGCGAGTCAAGTTGGTTCTCAAATGCTAAGAGAGGTCAATCAAGAAAAGAACAGAGAACTGGCAACTGTATTTAGCAAGATGGAGGTGGCAGGTGACTCGGCCTAGAGCAGTTCCAGCATAAGTGGCAAAAGCCCAACTGCAGTGAGTCAAGATAAACACAGGAGGGGAAGAAGTGGTGACAGCAGGTACAGGCAACTGTTCTGAGGAGTTTTTCTCAGTAGCTGGTTTCCAGATTAGCAGGTATCAAACCAATTAGCACATTACAGAAATAGACAAGAAATTAGGTTTCAAAACAGAAAAGAAATTGTTTCCAAAGCACAGATTTTACCTTCAAGCATTCACATGTTTTATTATCTAAGGTGTTATTTTAATATTATAAAATATTTACCGTGTGTGCATCTATATGCATAAATGAGAAAACTGAGGCCTCGAGAGGTTAAGTAACTTGTTCAAAGTCACTTAGATAGACCATGATAGGGCCAGGGTAGGCCAGGCAGTGTGTTTCTAGAGCCCAAACCAAGAAAAAACATGAAAGGAAGAGCCGGGAAAGACTCCCAGCACCACGCACCAGGTGGGGATGGTAGTAGCAGAATGAACATCAATTAGCACCAATTACTAGATGGCCAGTGTCAATACAAGTTTTCATTTAACTCTTGGTTACTGTCTGAATTACAAGCACTCATCACATCCAAAGGGTGATTTTTCAAGGCCAATACTCTTTTTTGAAGACAAGGAACTAACACAAAACACCTGTAACAGTTACCACGTTTTCAGGTTTAATCAGTGAACCATCTTGAGCTATGAACAGTCTCAACTAACTACAAGGTCCAACAGTTTAATAAAATAAATAATTAGGCTGAGAACAGACAGTTGCAGTGTGGCCTACAGGGCTCCAGCTGACAGCCACCTGTCACCTACCTGTGGTCAGCACTGGCCTTCGGTCTCCCGCTCCACAGTCTCCTGTTCACAGAGGAAGGCGGGGGAGAGGAGGGCAGGGGCGGGGCCGGTAGAGAGGGCAGAGGAGGCAGGTTCCTTTTATCTTTCCGGAAGCTGATGCCTGGGTTCCCATCCTTGTCCCCTTCGCCATCATGTTTGAAAGTTCTCCGGGGTTTGGGCGGGGGGCTGATGAAGGGTCTTGCGGGGGAGTCCTCTGAGGCCCTGTACACACTCTCCAGCCTCTGGTCACAGGTCCTCCTGCACAAGCCCTTCCTTTCCTCTGTGGCCTCAGGGGCGGGCTCCGTGCCTTCCAGGTCCAAGCGGTGGGCCCTGAATTCTGAGACACTCCCGCCCCCACGGTTCTCAGGAAGGGTGGGCCCCTCCTCGGCCTTGTCCGGCAGGCAGTGTGGGGAATAACAGGTGCCAGGTAGCTGGGGATCCAACCCTGCAGACCCATCCTTCAGAGCCTGCTCAAGTTTCTCCACCTGCTTCAGCACAGACAGGCTATCATTCTGAAAGCGCTGTTTGCCAAGCCTGGGCTCCCGGCCTCTTCCCAAGCTAGGAGCCAGCTCCTGGGCTGGCTGGCTCAGGTCTTGCCTCTGCTCTGCATCCTGTGCCCCAACTTTCACTACCCCTTTATTCCTCTCATCCTCTCTACTCTCTGCGTCCAGCCTTGTTCCGTTCTGAGCCTCTGTGACCCGAGTCCTCGAACCATCGCTGCTTCTCCCCTCCATCACACATGACGTCAGGTAATCCTCTTGCCCATCTGCTTTCCTGCCAGGGGCAGGAGTGGGCAACTCCTTTTTCCCTTCCCATTCTGATATCTTGTCCTTTATGCTGAGGGACTTGTGCCAGGCCCCGCCTCGGGCGGGAGGGCAGGGGTTCTGAACACTGCTTAGCTGCCTCTTGCCGGCCCTGCTGGCTCCTTTAGTGCCGAGATCTGAAGCTGGGTCGCTGATGATCATATTTGAGCTGAACATGTTCTGCTGAAAACAGTCCACTCTTGGCTCTAGCATCAGGTTACAGAGGCTCTCCAGTGGGCTTCTTCGGAAGGGTGAGTCCTGATCAGTCTCTAGGAAAGGAATGGAGGACCTAAACGGCTGCCTTTGAGGGTCCTCCCCAGCCTTTGGACCTTCCACCTTGACCCTGAACAAGAAAGACAAACACTGAGTGCAGGAATTCTTGGTTATTGTTCTTAACTAGTCATTCAGATTTGCTAGAACTTAGATATAAATGTTACATACTAGTTGCAAGCCACACACATTGAAACCACCATTAAAAAAATCACTTTATGTTTTTCTTGGGGAGACAGCACAGTGAAATGAAAGGAGCTATTGGATTGTGGAGTCCAACAGACTTGGGTTTAAATCCTAATTCAACCACCGACCAGCTGTCTGACCTTGGGTAAGTTGCTTAACTTCTCTAAACCTCAGTTTCCTCATATGTGAAATGGGAATAATAAACATATCTAACAGGGTGGCTGTAAACATTTAATAAGCTAGCTCATAAAGCATCTAGTATGGTGTGAGTGTACAGTAAATGGTAGTTGTCATTAGCTTTTTTTAGTATTTTATTTATTTAGTTATGTATGTATTTATTTATTTGGCTGCACTGGGTCTTAGTTGCCACGTGCGGGATCTTCACTGCAGCATGTGGGCTCTTAGTTGCGGCATGTGGGATCTAGTTCCCGGACCAGGGATCGAACCTGGGACCCTGCATTGGGAGCGTGGAGCCTTAACCACTGGACCACTAGAGAAGTCCCATATTTGCTTTTTCCCCTGATGAAAATAGGAGAAGTTTCATGAGATAGAAGATTATACCAACAGATGATCTTTTGGAATGACTAAAACAATGCCACAAGTCATGAAGTTTTTCCTAATACTGGGTTTGATAAATTGTCCTGATCTGAGTGGGTAAAGCCACAATGATTGGCTGCATTTGAATGGAACCTCCTCTAGAATGTTGGCTGCATTTGAATGGAACCTCCTCTAGAATATGAGCCCTACTAGACTGGTCTCTCCGTGAGGACAGGGATTGTTTTGTTTTGTTTTGAACTGTGGCCTGTTTTGGCTACTGCTACATCCCTAGCACCCAGGACAACATCCGGCAGAGTAGGTGGTCAATAAATATTTGTTGAGTGAATAAGTGAGTAAACAAGCAGATTCAGATTTCTCGCATAGCCTGGGAACTGCACTGTCCGATATAGTAGCCACTAGCTACATGTGGCTATTTGAACTAAAATCAAATTAAATTAAAGCTCCTCTTCCTCAGTTGCAGCAGCCATATGTCAAGTACTCAGTAGCCATGTGTGGCTAACGGTCACTGTATTGGATGCAGAATAACATTTCCATCATTGCAGAAAGTTCTGGCCTAGCACATACGTGTGGGGATATAGGCCTCCATACGTGACTTTAGGAGATGAGTTAGTGCCACAAAGATGTTAAAAATTATTTTGAAAGAAAAACAGAACATTTGAAGCTATTCTAATGAGAATGGGAGTATCTGTGTTTTGAAATGCAAAGCATTCGTCCACCAGCAAAGGTCATGACGGAGCACAGGGACCTTAAATGTGCCAAGATTAGCAAACATGCATGGACCGACTTCATGGTGCATGTTTTCTGAATATATAGATCTGACTATATGGAAACTCCAGTTAAGGTTCACATGAAGGATGAATAATTAGCAATTTCATGCATACTGTTACTAGCTAGCTTTCTATTCCAGAGACTAAGGGTTGTTTATGTAAAGACCTCTCCCAGGATTGGGACATTAACATGTAAATTATGTCGTTGTTCTTGGTTGCTCAGCATAAACCAGAAGCTTGTGAAATTGCAAACAAATTTTCATATGTTAAATATGGCTATCAAAGCAGAATTCCTTATTTAAATAATCAATTAGCATTCATAACAGAGCGCTTACAAAAAAGAAACCCTTTTGTAATGGTCCTGTCACCACTGAGGATATTAGCATGAATTCAAATTTTAGTCAGAATCAGTCTGTTATTTTACTGAGAGTTCAAAAGACAGAAATTTAAGTCCTTGCTCTCATTGTGCTAGAGGCAAGATGAAGAAACAGGACACATAAAAACACAATTCAGGTTAGTTCACACTTAGTGAGAATTGATGCTGTAATATATAATCATAAATATCCTATGTACTGTTAAAAAATATTGACAGTAGATAAATATATGGCTTTAGAGTTAGAGGGACCTGGGTGTGGACCTTCGCTTCATTTTTTTTCACTTTAAAATGAGAACACTGGATTTTATTGGTGCAGAGGCCAAATTTATCTTGTTTGCTGTGACCAGTACATAGTAGGTAGTCAATGAATGAATGGTTGCGTTAATATATGTAATGTGCCCAGAGCACAGCACACATTATAATTCTTGATGGCAATAAATGGTAACTAGTGTTATTATAATGATTGTAGTTATTGTCTAAGATCCCAGGCATCTGGAGCAGCTTCACAATCACTGAGGCCCCATCTAAAAGCTGAAGAGGAGAAAGGCTAGCTTGCTAGAAAACCACGCTGGAATTACAAAGCTCAAGCAAGAGCGGCAAGGATGATGAAACCAGGGGCAGAGTGCCTTCTCCACATGGTTGCTGTACCCAAGAAGTTCTCGAGTTCCTGTTTCCAGGATTCTGTGGCCCCAGAAGGGGCTCTGGACTGGGATGCATAGTTGCGAACAGCTCAGTGATCTGTGAACAGCTCAGCAATTGCTAATTCCATTGCAGAATGTGAGACAGGGTATCAGAGGAAAGGGCTCCATGTGGGGAGAAAACAACCCTGCTAATATAAAGCAGGCTATGTGGACAGATGCAGCTGCAAAGCTTTAGGGCTCAACGATAATTAAAATACCTGCACATCCCAGTAGTTAGAAAAGTAAACCCTGGACTGGAAGGCATACATGGGGATAGGGCCTGAAGTGGAACACTGGGCACCAGGAAGACCTTTCCTTGACCACTCTGGTCTTGGGTTGCTGACTGAACGCAGTGCATGGAGATGATTTACAGGAGGCTCACCACCAAGACTTGGAAAAGAATGCCTCCTTAGTTCAGGGAGGCAGGGTTAGTGAGGAGGGAAAGGCAGTAGAAAAAGGAAGGAGACTGAGAATCCGAGCCAACTTCTGCGTTCCTGGGGGAGAAAAGTTCTTACTTGTCAGCCAATTTGTGGCCCAGGTTTTCAGTCTGGCTGTGGCTGCCCTTGGCTGGCCTGCACACTGTCATCATGTCAGCACCAAGAGGAGCTCCAAGTCGCCTGGGGGAACAGGGATGCACACTCAGTGAGCCATGGCAGCAACTCTAGGGCCCACACCCCAAACTATTTATCTCTGGTGGATTCCACCCAGGAGTAGAGGGTGACAGAGATGCACCATACAGAATCCTTGACCCAGGAAGGGGTTGGGTCAAAGGCACAGAATCCTGAGGTCCACCCAGATTCAGACCCCATGCCAGCACTTCTCGTGTGTGTGTGTGTGTGTGTGTGTGTGTGTGTCTTTTAGATAATGTAACCAAAATTTTTAAGAAAACGTATAACCTTAGAAACTAAAACATAAATACCAGCACAACTTGACACTTTTTCAAGGCTCTGTAAGAACATGTGATGAGCTAACAGCCCCTAAAGAAGAGAAGAACTATTACTTTACTTGAAACAAGAAATAAACCACCTGCTAAAGTGGAAATACCTACCCAGAGCTACTCGACTCTTCTGCTGCCCCCATGCTGGGTGTAAACCCACACTGTCTTTGGAGCCCTGTACATAGATTCACGTCTTTTCCACTGAACCTCCCAGGAATCCCTCTCCCACCTCCTCCTCAAGCTTCCAGGATTCCTATCCCCTCGCTCAGGAAGGTTTACCTGACTAGTAGTTTTCTAACTACTAGGATGTGCAGGTATTTTAATGATCGTTTCTTGGCCTAGGCAACCCCTCCCCCCAAGAAATCAAAGGGCTAGGCTTTAAGACATGCATGTACCTCTTGGGGACAAGGAGAGGGAGGCTAGAGGGAGAAAGAAAAAGAGAAGAGTGAACATGGGCAACAAATTAGCGGAAGGTTAGGAAACGGCGAGCTGAAAAAACCTCTAGAGAAACTGTGGGAGAAGGACGGAGCTTGGGCCTGCCCACGGAACCCGGCTGTCCCCCTTTCCAGTGAGCGGCACCCTGCATTTTGGGGTATGTCAGTGTTGAAAGCAAGCCCAGTTTTTCAAAGAAGCCAGGCCCCAGGTCTCTCCCCTCCGTTAGGGAAAAGAGCCCTGAGAGGCCTTTCAGGGACAGGAAGGAACTCACTGCCCCTCTCCTAAGCTCAGCAAAGCTTCTGGAGCCTTCTATGCGGCTGGGCTGACAGACACTGCTCTTCTGTCCTGCATCTGGCAGAGGCCCCGTGGGACTCAAGGGTAGCAGCCACTCCCCGCTGCTCTCCGCACGTCTGCACTCTGCCTCCACACAGACCAAGCCCACAGGGATGCAGCCTTGCTCTGCGTGAGCAGCAACTCTCCCCACTCACCCTCTTCTTTCGAGCTGGCATCCTCTTTCACTGGCTCTGTGAATAGGTGCCAGGCCCTGTGCAGAATGCTCTGGGCACTCAAGGATGAGTAAGACATGGTGTCTGCCCCCGGGGAGAGCACCGGGACTGTGCTTGGGTCACGATCAGCCCCATAACCCCCTCTCTCCTCAAGGGAACGGTTTCCTTATACTTCCTAGGAAGCCATAGCTTTTTCAAAAAGCACAAAGCGCACTGTGTCTAATGCACAGAGAACCATGGATGAACTCTGAGGTTAAAGATCCCGAGAAGCACTTAAACAACATGGTACTTAAGTGAACTTGATTCCCATCAGGCAGTAATAACTTCCAGTCCGAAAACCACAGTCTCTAGAGAAACAGCTGATACCAGAGTCTGAGGAGCAAGTTCAAGTGGGCTTAAGGGGCTGGAACTGAGGGGGCATAGAACCCAAGGCACACTCAGCAATCAGCTCACCAACATTTCTAAATTCACAGAAGAATGGAAAATGCTGCTCCCACAAAACTTTGACACTTCCCTTTTGTCTCTGATGTTTAAAGGTCATTAATTAGGTGACAAGCCTAGCCTAATTTGCTAGGTGGGAGAACTCTGTGACTTAAATTACCAAGATAAACTTCTCTATCACTTTATAGGTCTGGGAATACAAGATGGAGCTGTTTCCCAAAGTGTGGTCCATGAAAGTTCATATGTTTTTTGAATATTCGAACATTCCTGTAAGTTTTTTAAACTGTCTTACAAATTGAAGAAGATATTTTTTAAATGCCGATATCTGTAGCTGATTATGTTTATCAGTCTAGCCCATAATCAAGTTTTGTTTTTCTTCTTGCTAAAGTGAATACTGTAAAATCTGTTCTTAACTCAAAGGTTCTCTTTGGGCATCAATGTCAAGTTGATTGGAGGGATCAGGTGAAGTTAAGAAGTGGTGGGAGGGGCTTCCCTGGTGGCGCAGTGGTTGGGAGTCCGCCTGCCGATGCAGGGGACACGGGTTCATGCCCCGGTCCGGGAAGATATCTAATTAAAAAAAAAAAGAAGTGGTGGGAGAGTCTTTTCAGCTTTTAATGTTAGGAACTCCCTTCTAACATCTCAACATGTTACTCCTAATTACTTCTCTGAATTACCTTTTTACTTTTTCAAGAGAGAGAAAGAGAGAGATTATAGTGAGATACTTCTGGCCAGTCTTAAAAGCCCACAGAAAATTTAATTGCTCCAGACTGACACTACTAGATCAAAATGCTATATTATTTTGTGACTCCTTCAAGTTTACCCACTAAGGCTTGAAATTCCAGCCTGATTTCTGAAAACACTATTTTTTTTAAAGGGGCTTGGGGTACTAAATGTGAGATCATTAATTTAAAAACAAGTATTTCCCCCCAAAAGGGTCAAGATTTTAAAACAGATATAAAGTGTTTCTCCGCAAGTAGGAAGGAGGCAGTTGACATATCAGATCTTTTCCCGAGAGCAGTTCTTACAGGAGAGCCTGAGGGTGCCTGAAGGAGGGAGGGGAGCAGCCCTCTGTGGAGAGAAGCGAGGAGTGCCAGCGGGGAGATGGTAACTCCTTTAGAATATGGCCCATGCCTGCCTGCTCTCCTCCCTCCATTGCCATTTGAGGAACCAGCAAAGGCAGGCAGGAAACACCACCTGGTGAAGCTAGCATAGTCTTAAATACCAGGAGCCCGGTAAGACAGCTACTCATGGTCTGAGGCTTGGCCTCTTAGAGTGCTTCTACTTATAATAAAGCATTGTTCATATTTTGTTCTGGGCATTAATTATCCATTTATGATATTTAAAAAAAAAGTATATAGGATGCCATGGATTGTTGATATCACCAACAGTAATAACCTTCTTCCTATTAGCTCTGGTGGGGTTTTTATGTTGGGAACAGGGAGGTGATACATGGTCTGCAGAAATTTTGCAATCAAGGTCACTTACAAGAAGTTTGGATAGTACTGGTTTAGGGACTGCTATAAAAAAAACCCTGGACATGTTTAAGCCACAGGACATGGTGGGGGTGGGAGCAGGAAGAACTGATTTTCCCCAAATCATAAAACAAAAACAGTGATTTAAATAAAAAATGAAATCTGGAAATGTCGATCAATGGATGAATGGATAAACAAACAAAATGTGGTCTAGCCATATAGTATAATGTTATTCAGCTCAATCTTAAAAAGGAACAAAGGACCATTACATGCTACAGCATGGCTGAACCTTGAAAACACACTACGTGAAAAAAGCCAGATACAAAAGGAATATCGTATGATTGTATTTATATGAAATGTCCGGAATAGGTAAATCCATAGAGGGAAGTGGAATTGGGATGATTACTAACAGGTAAAGGTTTCTTTGGGGGATGATAGAAATGTTCTGGAATTAGATAGTGATGATAGCTGCACAACACAGTGAATACATTACAAGTCCCTAAATTGTGCACTTTTTTTTGGGGCGGGGGGCTGCGTTGGGTCTTTGTTGCTGCGCGCGGGCTTTTCTCTAGTTGCGGCGAGCGGGGGCTACTCTTCGTTGCGGTGCGCGGGCTTCTCATTGCGGTGGCTTCTCTTGTTCTGGAACACCGGCTCTAGGTGCTCGGGCTTCAGTAGTTGTGGCACACGGGCTTAGTTGTTCTGCGTCATGTGGGATCTTCCTGGACCAGGGCTTGAACCCGTGTCCCCTGCATTGGCAGGTGGATTCTTAACCACTGTGCCACCCGGGAAGCCCAATTGTGCACTTTTAAATGGTGAATTTTATGTGAATTATATCTCAACTGAAAATACAGTATAAGTATATTCAATGAAATTTGGGCAGGGGAGGAGGTGGAGTGAGGAATACATAACTATAATTTTCCAGTGCCCTTTAGTGTTCTAAGGCTAGTATGTTAGTTCTGAAATATAGGTAAATGTATATGATACATAACTTGATTCATAAAATGGTCAGACTTGAAATACTGAATGAAAAATACAGTTTAGTTCATAAATGATTACATACTAATAAAATTAAACTTTGAGTGGTTTTTATTTGTGTTGCAAATAAAACTACAAAGGCTTCTCTGGTGGCGCAGTGGTTAAGAATCCACCTGCCAATGCAGGGGACACAGGTTTGAGCCCTGGTCAGGGAAGATCCCACGTGCTACAGAGCAACTAGCCCATGCGCCACAACTACTGAGCCTGCGCTCTAGAGCCCGTGAGCCACAACTACTGAGCCTGCGCTCTAGAGCCCGCGAGCCACAACTACTGAGACCATGTGCCACAACTACTGAGCCCACGTGCCACAACTACTGAAGCCCGCACACTTAGAGGCCATGCTCCACAACGAGAAGCCACTGCAATGAGAAGCCTGTGCACTGCAACGAAGAGTAGCCCCTGCTCACCGCAACTAGGGAAAGCCTGCGTGCAGCAACGCAGACCCAACGCAGTCAAAAATAATAAAATAAATTTTTATTTATTTTTAAAAATAAATAAATTTAAAAAAAAACAAAAAACCTACAAGCTTTTCAGCTTTAATGATTCTAATAACTTAGTTTTATCAGCTTGTAAAGAGCAGTCAACAAAACTGAGAAGAAACTATAACAATTACAGTAGAACAAAAATAGTTATTTTCTCAACTGAGCTTTTTTTTTTTTGGCTGCACAGCTTGCAGGACCTCAGTTCCCTGACCAGGGATTGAACCTGGGCCACAGCGGTGAAAGCCCAGAATCCTAACCACTAGGCCACCAGGGAATTCCCTGAGCATTCTTCTTATTAGCAAGCATACCCAGAAGGTGTTTGTTTTCAGAAAATATGTTGAGAAGGAAAAAAAAAAACAAAACAGTGCACAATCACATAACACAACTCTTGCTGTGTCTAACTGCTTAGTGAAGCTCTTTCCTGAGCCTCTTGATGCTTCATTTTCATTATCTTCAAACAAACAAAAATAATTTTTAAAATTAAAACAGGCCACTCTAGTTCTTTACATAACAGCTTTTGGGGTGGACTGTTTTCACAAAAACAGCAATATTTTCACATTTGAAAGAAGATGGGGGATCCTGAAGCAGGTGAGTAACAACGGAAGCCAAAGGCTACGTGCTGCCTCAGAACCACACCCGGGGGCCATATTTGGCAAAATCACAGCCTGCACTTTCGGACCAAATGTTTAAACAGTGCCTGCACACCACGACCAGACTCCAGGTCCTCAGTACACACGCCAGGTAAAGCCTGTGGCAGAGCCAGGTTAATGGCTTTTCTGGTAACGACCAAAGTCTTTCTATTTCTAGGAGTTCTGCTTTAAGCCCAGAAGATTCCCCCTTCAAATACGCGTGTTCAAGAAATGTTTGTTGGGGCTTCCCTGGTGGCGCAGTGGTTGAGAGTCTGCCTGCCGATGCAGGGGACACGGGTTCGTGCCCCGGTCCGGGAAGATCCCACATGCCGTGGAGCGGCTGGGTCCGTGAGCCATGGCCGCTGAGCCTGCGCGTCCGGAGCCTGTGCTCCGCAACGGGAAGAGACCACAACAGTGAGAGGCCCGCGCACCACACACACAAAAAAAGAATCCGCCTTCCAATGCAGGGGACACGGGTTCAAGCCCTGGTCCGGGAAGATCCCACATGCCGCAGAGCAACTAAGCCCGTGCGCCACAACTACTGAGTCTTCGCTCTAGAGCCTGCAAGCCACAACTACTGAGCCTGCGTGCCACAGCTACTGAAGCCCGAGCACCTAGAGCCGGTGCTCCAGAAGAGAAGCCACCACAATGAGAAGCCCGCGCACCGCAACGAAGAGTAGCCCCTGCTCGCCACCAACTAGAGAAAAGCCCACGCCAAAATTAAATTTAAAAATAAATATTTTTTAAAAAGAAAAGAGATGTTTGTTGAATGAGCGAACACATATACCATTTTCTTATACTCAACAGATGACTGGATAAACAAAATATGGTCTAGCCATACAAATGGAATATTATTCAGCCATTTAAAAAAAAAGGACTATTACATGCTACAACATGATGAACCGTAAAAAAAATACTAAGTGGAAAAAAGCCCAGACACAAAAGAAATATAGCATGATTCCATCTACATGAAATGTGCAGAATAGATAAATCCATAGAGATGGAAAGTATTGATAGATTAGTGTTGCCAGGGGCTGTGTGACGGGGAGTGGGGAGTGACTGCTAATAGGTACGGATTTTCCAGGGGAGGAGAGTGATGAAAATGTTCTAAAATTAGTGGTGATAGTTGCACAAAATAGTTAATATGCTAAAAACACTTATAGTTAATATGCTAAAAACACTAAAAACTGTGTATTTTAAAGGGGTGAATTTTATGGTATGTGAATTATATCTCAATAATGCTGTTATTTTTTAAATATTTATTTAGCTGCTTGCGCCGGGTCTTAGTTGCGCAGGCGGGCTCCTTAGTTGTAGCATGTTAACTTTTAGTTGCGGCATGCATGTGGGATCTAGTTCCCTGACCAGGGATCGAACGCAGGTCCCCTGCCTTGGGAACATGGAGTCTTAACCACTTTGCCACCAGGGAAGTCCCCTGTTATTATTATTTTTTTTAATCAGCAGGGACAGCTGCTAAAATTGAGGAGTGCTGGCCCCACCACAGACTGAGTGAATCAGGCTGCTAGAAGAGGGCCTAGGAATCTGCATTTATAAGTTCCCCCGGGAATTCATAGGCTTAGAGTTGAACCCTAGAGTTTATCTTCCTGTCACTGGTATTGTCAGTCAGCAACAGATCTACTCTCCTTTGCCATCTTCCTTTGCAAGGCAGTCTTTTACTCTAGTGTGTCTCTCTGCTCCTACTTTTCAGAGCATCTCTGAAATCTGATGGAGGTGTTATCAGCACACAGTGAGTTGCTCCTGTCCCTCAAGCCCAGGTGTAAATGCTCCAAGATGCTGTTTCATAGATTGTCCCTACACAGGCAGGCTTCAACAGCAAGACTCATTTTCACACTAAGTTATGGCCTCCAGACCGAGTCATTTTAAGACTTTCTGTGAGTATGAATACCCAGTTACTGACAATAACAGTTTCTTTGAACAACTTGATCAGTATTTTCTTGACCTACACCTGTCAGTTGTCTGACAAGTGAAGCCACTGGGAATCTGTGGCTTGAGCAGCCTGAGGCTGTAGACTGGACCACACTTTTTGATGCTCCTGAGGCCAGAGATAGCGAAAGATTTTTATTATTCTCACTTTTCGTAAACCCAGGAAGGATTTTTTCACACCTGCAGAACAATCCTACATAGAGAGATGTATCTGGCCACCTTCGTAGGATGGAAACACATTTTTCACTTGACAATATTTGCAAATCATGTGTTTCCCCTCACTCACCTGCAGTGTGGAAATACTTCCATATGTTGCCTTTCGGTTCACCATTTTGTGGAGGATAAAAAGCAAGAAAGTACAATTAGGTGGCCATCTTGCATATGAACACTAAACTACTGTGTGTATAAGGTTTTAGTGGTGTCAGCCCTCCCAAGTTAATGCTTAATAACTACTAGAGTCACCTCTCTGGAAAAAGTTACTATGAGTTTGCCATAAATCATAAAAGTAGGAGTTATGGGAGTTATGAAATATGCTAATACTGCCAAAATATGGTTTAAAAATCTGAATTCAGGTAAATATTTCTTTTAAGTAAAAAAGTACACCTCCTTTTGTTTCTTTTAGGTATTACAGGTCACCAAACTTGGAGAAGTCAGGTTCTAACTTCTTTCAACTCTCAAACATTTAAACTTACTCTTGGCTAGGCCAGAAGCCACTTCTTATTTCTAACCTCTGCAGAAGTCAATGTCAATGCTCCTACCATTCTTCTGATGAGGAAATCAAACCAAGGGAAGTTAAGTCATTTGTCTAAGTACATATAACAACTCTTAAGTGGTAGAGCCAGGAGTGAGTCTATGTTTTGAGCCCAAGCCTGGTGCTCCTTATACAGTATCCCTGTGGCTTCATACTACATTTTCTAATCTGGACGAGAACTAGACTCTAGCTGATTATTTTTAGTGTTGTTCAGCTCTTCAAGATCAGCAACTGTTTTATTCTTTTACATCACGCTGAATTTCATAAACACTTGCTAACTGAGTGAGCTGGGAGGGAGACTGAAGGTTTTTTTGTGGGTCTCTCTTTTTATGGTTCTGTGATTAAACATTTCTCTATTTTGGGAGTCTATCCTAAAGAATAATCCTAAATATGGAAAAATGTATGCATAAATGTTCACAGCTATATTATTTATAATACTGAAAACTACAAATAACTCAAATGTCAAGCAATATAATGGTAATATAAACTATAATACAGCTTTCAGTGAAATATTATATAGCAAATTAAATTACGTTTAAGACTACTACAATTCTATTGAGATAGAAAGCAGATTACTGGTTGTCTAGGTCGGAAGCGGGTAGGTGGGGAAAATGGGGAGTGACTGCTAATGAGTATGCGGTTTCTTTCTGGAGTGATGACAATTTCTAAAATTGATTGTGGTGATGGTCGAACAACTCTGTGAATACACTAAAAACCACTGAACTGTACACTTTAAGTGGGTGAATTGTATTATATGTGAATTATATTTCAATAAAGCTGTTATTTTTAAAAAGTAAATTAAAAAGTCAAGCTAAAAAAAAGAGACTATTGGGACTTCCCTGGCGGTCCAGGGGTTAAGACTGAGCTTCCACTGCAGGGGGCACGGGTTCGATCCCTGGTTTGCATGCGTGCAGCACAGCAGAAAAAAAAAAGAAAAAAAAAAGACTATTACTAAATGGAAAAAATGCTCACGTTGTGATGTTAGCCAAAAGGAACAGGATCCAAAAGCTTGCATACTATATGAGTAAAACATGTTTTTAAAGGGGGCAGGGGGAAGGAATCTATTCCTACTCAAAATCTCACACATAAGAAAATGACTGGAAGGAAATGTAACAAAGGATTAACAGTAGCTGTCATCGAGTAAGAATCTTGGAATGATTTTTTTCTGTTCTACTTATCTATATTTTCAACAACAAAAAATAGATTTCCAATTTTTTTTGTAATAAGCATGCATTATTATTACTATCACAAATAACAGGGGAAAATGTAAACTCAGCTGTTACCTGCGGGAGTCAGGGTCTGCCCTGTGGCGCCCCCAACAGGCCACATGGTCGCTCTGCAGCTACAATGACAGCTGCAGGGTATCGGGTCGGCTGAGCCTGTCACTCCACTACTTGTTGGGCTTTGCCACAGTATTCGGGTCGGCTGAGCCTGTCACTCCACTACTTGTTGGGCTTTGCCACAGTATCTCCTGAACGAAAGGGTAAGTGATATTTTATTCTCATTTCCTCCTTTCCCTTAGTGACTACCAAGGCTTGGATCCTGGTCTCCAGTAACCACTTTCCAGTACAGATGTTCCCATGGGTTCAAAGAGAGATTATATGGGGACCTATGGCTAACAGGGAAATAGTCATGTAATTCATTCTTCCAACTAATAATTGTGTCCACTGCACACAAGGAACTGAGTGAAGCTGGGAGAAATGTAAACTAAATCATTTACTTGCCCTCTGAGAGTTTTCGTTCTCATACAGAAAATAAGATGCGCACGACAGTACTGTATTATATACTTGGAAGTTGCTAAGAGAGTAGATCTTAAATGTTTTCACCACACAAACAAAAAAAAGTTAACTGTGTGAGGTGATGGATGTGTTCACTAACGGTATATGGTAATCATGTCACAATATAAATGTATATCAAATCATCACGTGTACACCTTAAACTCACACAATGTTATATGTCAATTATATCTCAATAAAGCTGAGGGATGCAAACAAATGTCTTTAATACAAAAGACATGTCTTTAATACAAAACACAATATGATAAGCAAAACAGGTGACAGCAGATTCCTTTGTGGATCTGGGCTCAAAGGGTGGGCTGAATTTCCTTTGGGGTGTATGGGTGAAAGGCAAAGATGTTTGCATAATCTCAAAATGGCTAAATGCTTAAGGAAGGACAAACTCCTGAATGAAAAGCAGCACTGATTCTGCAAGGAAGTACACCCAACTGATTTGCTGGATTTCCTTGCAGGAGTCAATCAAGATGTGAACTAAGACAGAATCTGAACACAACTTGTGTAGACTGCTGAAAGCTTTTACCAAGATGTTACCAGAAGCATGGCGACCTTAAATTTTTTTATTTCAAAATAATTTCAAGTTTACAGAACAGTTGCAAGAACAGTACAGAAAACGCATATACTCTAACTACATTCACCACGTTTTAATATCCTCTCTCAAAGAGTATTCTAAAATGCTCTTTTGGAGCTTCAGGGAAAATGAGTGCTATCCAGCCACTAGAAGCCTTCAGTGCTCATGAATCTAAAAGAAAATAGAATCTTACAAAACCAGTTTAGTGAAGTAAGTAAGCACACCCAGGTCCAAAAGACAACTCAGCCCCAACCCACTCCTGACCCTCCACCAGGACCTCCCAGGAGGACACAGAACACTTTAAAACCAGATTACCAAACGTGTAAGAAGAGCTAAGAAAACACAGAAAAATAAAAAAAGCTGAGGGGCAGAGGTGACTGCCCCTACCAGATATTCAAACATACTATAAAGCCTCTATAATTAAAACAGTGTGGTACTGCCACAATAGATAAATAGACTGATAGAACAGAAAGTCTAGACATAGGCCTAAGTATTCATAGAACTTTATATATGATCAAGGTGGCGTCTTAAATCACTAGGGAAAAGATGGACTTTTTAACAAATGGTGCTGGAATAACTGAATAGCCCCAAGATGTTTAAGTAAGATCACATTGTGAATCTGATGTGTCTGCAGCCCTGGTGAACTGAGAATGACTTGGGTCTTTCTCAGAGCCAGAAAGCCAGCTGCAGGCAAGAACCAGCTCCACAGAGGAGCTGCAGCCCTGAGGGGTTGACAGTAGCCCCTGACCAGTATCTGTCATATCCCCTAAAGAGCTCCAAATGCCTTCTGAACCTGCTGTAATTTGAATGGAATTTCAAAATTCTGATTTTCTCCCCTATGGCAGCCCTAGATCTTATCACACATTTGTACAGCACCTGATTTCCGCATCATACACACATTATAACGTATGTAAGCCCCCTGCCTCCTGCCAGTTTCCAGATGTAATTCTTGTTATGCTTATTTTTGAAGAGAAGATTAAGGTTCAGAGACTTGCCCAGGATCACAGTGTTTAAGTAGCAGAATAGAGAATCTTATGATTTGTATCTTTCGCCCCCAAACCTTGTTATCTGTTCTCTTAGTACCTTCAACCAGAACCATCCGATCGACACCTCTCACAAGCCTGATGCAAGAATCTGCTACTCAGTGATGCCAGTACCCCTGGGGACAGTAACCTGAAGGCCTGACCCCCTTTCTTCCAAGGGCAGCAAGCAGGAAATAGCTTTCATTCATAACCTTTGGAAAGGCCAGGGTAAGGAAATGAACACTGTTACATCCTATGACCTGTTAGGCATTGCATTAAGCACTTTACTAACATAATCTTAGAAATAACGCATCTCCCAAGAGAAATGAAGACATATATCCACATGTTCTTGTATACTAACATTCAGAACACGTTACTCTTGACGGTCATACAGTGGAAATAGTCCAAATGCCATCGACTGATGAATAAACAAAATGTGGTGTACCCCCATATGATGAAATAATACTCAGCCATCAAAGGAATGGTGACACATGCTACAACATACTGAGCCTTGAAGACATTATGCTAAATGAATAGAAGCCAGTCACCAAAGGCCACAAATTGTATAAGTCAATTTATATGAAATGTCTGGAACAGGGATATCTACAGGACAGAAAGTAGATTGATGATTGCTTAGTGCTGGAGGAGATGGAGTAGGCGCTGGGGGTGATGGCTAAGGGGTGTGGGTTTCTTTTGCCATGTGATGAAAATGTTCTAAAATTGGTGACGGTTGCACACTCTGTGGATATACTAAAAACCATTAAACTGTATGCTTTAAATGGATGAATTTTTTTGGTATGTGAATTATACCTCAATAAAACTGTTACAAAAAAAGGAAGGGAGGGAGGGAGGGAGGAGGGAAGGAAGGAAGGAAGGAAGGGAGGGAGGAAGGAGGGAAGGAAGGAAGGGAGGGAGAGAAGGAAGAGAGGGAGGGAGGGAGGAAGGAGGGAAGGAAGGAAGGGAGGGAGAGAGGGAGGAGGGAAGGAAGGAAGGGAAGGGAGGGAGGGAGGGAGGAAGGAGGGAAGGGAGGGAGGGAGGGAGGGAGGAAGGAGGAAAGGAAGGAAGGGAGGGAAGGAAGGAGGGAAGAAGGAAGGGAGGGAG